>NC_143572.1:73852812-74164375 GCF_054136105.1 Typopeltis vanoorti | reverse complement strand
TGTATCTGCATTCACTTTGGCTGAATCGTTAATGATTAAATTTAGAGTATGAGCAGCACATGGCACGTAAAAAGCTCGAGGATTTTTGTTCAAAAGCAAATTTTGGAGCCCATATTTTTTCCCTTTCATATTTGCCCCATTATCATACCCTTGAGCTCGCATGTCTTCAATGGGAATGTTCCATTTTTCCAGTTGTTCCATTATTGTTGCACATAAATCACGTCCTGTGAAATCTGATATATCTGCAAAACCTAAAACGTTTTTCCTGATCTTGACAATTCCATTGTCACAGGAAACAAAGCGAATAATAATGGTCATTTGTTCTGTTTTACTTGCATACGATATGCAGTCTAAAATTATGAAATAATATTTAGATTTTCGAATTGATAATAAAATTCTATCCCTGATTGCGTTATTTAAAGTTTCCAATATTTCATTTTGACTATCTTTACTCAAATAGTGTACTCTATTATTTTTGTAGGGTTTTTTTTAAACATGATTTTCCATAACGGGATCAAACTTCGCAAACAATTCGACTAATTTTAAAAAAATGCCATTATTCCTTTCATATAATTTATCAGATAATCCGCGAAAAGCGAAATTTTGGCTACCAAGGAATTTTATAATTTCAATCAAGCGTTCTAAAACACTCGTCCAATGTTTCTTTTCCATTTCATACATGCTTTGAGTCTGGCAATCAATAGTAGTTTGTTTTTTAAATTTTTATCAAGTTCCTTCCATTTTAAGAAATTTTTCATGTGAGTTAAACTAGTCTCATGTCTATGCAAAGTTGTACTTACATTTCTCCAATCGTTATAACCTTCTACAAGACTACTTGATTCAGTAGGTGCGAAAAGTTTGCAACAAAAGCAAAAAACAACAAAAGGAATATATATTATTTTTCTTTTGAACAGGCCCCATTTCAATTAAAACAACTCGTAATTTTTCATCAATCCCCATTCACCTGGATCTTTTAAATTTACAGAGACTAACAATAAGTTAAGGGGGATAGCCGTTTGGCTTTTCATCTTAGAGACTAACAATGTGTTAGTTTCGTGGTCAACTACAACTAAATCTTCTCCTAATTGTTTTTCACTTAAATCATGCGTCTTGTTATCTTGTTCATTAGTTGCAACAGTAGTTTCATGCAAACTGGATGATGTGCACGGTTCTTCAACTCTGATTTCTGATGTATCGAGTTGGTTACAATCTGCATCAGAATATTTTAATATTTTAACAAATTTATTAAGAGCCCCAGTTTGTTTCTTAATAGTTGCTTCTTTCGCAGCATGACGCTTACGATTTTGTGCACCGGATAACTATTTTTTTAAATTTTTGATTCCATTTCTATTTTATACCCACAAGAAATTATTACACAACACGACACAGAGACGAAATAATGGTCCGCACTGCGCTACTGTCAGTAGCCTACTGAGATGCGTACCATATGACTGGTTAACTAGCAACAAATGTTTTGTACGAAAGTTCGTTTCTGCGCATAAAAACCGTTCACCGTTGCGCTTTAGATAGACTGCAGTAGACACAACATTCTGCAAGCAAGCATTTAGCCTGCTCTCGCTGCAAAATTGTAAACAGCCGGCTGATCAAAGAGGCGGCAATATACAATTTTTTTTTAAATTTTTATTCGGTGTATCCGGCCTTATTTATTTTAATATTGATCATTCTAAGAATTTTTTGTTTTTATGATAAAAATTTTGTTTCTTAAAAATGAACTTATGAACCCTGTCCCAGCGGCGGCGGGGCCCCCTTCGTAGCGGCGCCCGCATACACCGCATGCCCGCTTCCGCCGGCCCTGCGTACTGTGTATTCTCAAATCGTCTACTCAACTCGCAACCCCCCAAGATTAAATCCTAAGTGCGCCACTGCTTTGAGATCGTAAATATCAAATGTCGTTAAATTTCCAGCCTGAGCGAAATTACAGTTTTGTATAATTTTTAAACGTTTCGTCAACTTCTGCACATGCAGATTGTCACCATTTGCATGCGCAGAAGTTGACAAAGTAATCCGCATGTTTTCAACTTAAAAAAAAAAAAAATAGTTATTATTGAACAAATAATATTAATTATTGAATAAATGGAATTATTGGACACACTATACTAACACCCTCTGGTGACCAAAAGTTAAATGTGTTTACGCTAATCGAAGATTTGAAATTAAATAATTTCATGATTAGTCATATAAAATGGGCGGAATAAAAAAGGAGCTGAAACACTTCTTTGTAAATAATATTTTTGTAGAGACTGCAGACGATTGACTCCGAACAATTGCAGCAGTTGATAATTTATGACGGTGGAATGGTTTTAACACAAGCGTAGGAAACACCCATTAGCCCTACCTTCAAGGCTATCAAACGAGTATCTCACTTCCACCGCAGCTGTATTTAATGCGATATTGTAATGATTAAGCAATTTAGACATCATAACAGTTCACTGAAATTGCTTATTTTATATGGTAAGTCCATAATTGTTGAGAAACATGCTACTCTTCGGCCAAACAACTCTGAGCTGCTGAGATTTATGTGCGCACTCTCGTACCCCAGAATATCATCAGCGTCACTTTTATTTATCACCAAGATTTTTTTTGTTTTTAAATCATAACCAGAACGTCCTCTAACTACGTTTAAAAGAGAAGTTAGAATATAAAACAAATGGGCAATAAATTATCTTTTAGATATAATTAGCAAACAGAATTTCTGTATTCATTCTGTTCAGGGAAAGTACGGACAAAGAAAAAAAAAAAATGAAGCAAGATCAAGGTGATTTTGAAATGTGGAAACGGGGACACTCAATGCAACTAAGGAAATACCGAATCCACCAGAACATTTGACGTCATGTGACGTTAGTTATGACGTCGCCATGACTTAAAGCTGACCAGCACAACTAAGTTAAAAAAACAAAAATTTCGGAACACTTTTTACGAAATTGTAACATAAATAGGTTCACTTTTTATAACCTTAAACAGAAAATGTAGGTGACAAGATATCGCCTTGTTCCCGATGGGACAGGAAAAAAAAAAAAAAAAAAAAACGCAAAAGCTTACTTTAGCCGACCTATACAATCTCTTTTTCTTAACATCTCTGTCCTCTGAAAACATCATGGGAAGCGAGTCGAAGGCTTGCAGAGTAACCGAGCTCCAGATTAGTTATGAGCTTCACATTAATACTCCCCCCCCCAGTGATATTATGAAAATCAGTCACACTTTCAATTATAATTATGCCACTATTTTAATTATTTTTAATTATTTTAATTAAATATTAATTAATTAACTATTTTAATTATACACACACACACTCTCTATTTTAATTACACACACACACACACACACACACACACACACACACACACACACACACACACACACACACACACACACACACACACTCACTCTGTATTTGTATATATGTATATAATATATATGGGTTTGTTCCTGCCGGTTCTGATTAACGAACTTGCTCTCTTATTCAACTTCGAATCGCACCCTGGGCATGAAAAATTTTGAATGTCTTTAGGCAGGAGATGAATTTCATTGCCTAGTGCAGTGTTTCTCAAACCTCGGATATCCGTGTATCCCTTCTTAAATTTTCATTATTACCAAGTACCACCTTATCAAAATAATAATAAATAAAAAAAACATGAAAGTATATTTCATTGTAAATGACTATTTTATTTGAATTTAGATGTGCAGGTAAACAAAAAGTAAAAAATAATGAAGCCTTGTATTTATTTTTAATAGAACAAAATTTAAATTTAAATTAATTTAAATAATTTATCGTAAACGAGAGGAGTAAAATTGCTTATGGTGGGATAAAATAAAATTTGTATTTATTGGTGACAAGATATCGCCTTGTTCCCGATGGGACAGGAAAAAAAAAAAAAAAAAAAACGCAAAAGCTTACTTTAGCCGACCTATACAATCTCTTTTTCTTAACATCTCTGTCCTCTGAAAACATCATGGGAAGCGAGTCGAAGGCTTGCAGAGTAACCGAGCTCCAGATTAGTTATGAGCTTCACATTAATACTCCCCCCCCCCCAGTGATATTATGAAAATCAGTCACACTTTCAATTATAATTATGCCACTATTTTAATTATTTTTAATTATTTTAATTAAATATTAATTAATTAACTATTTTAATTATACACACACACACTCTCTATTTTAATTACACACACACACACACACACACACACACACACACACACACACACACACACACACACACACACACACTCACTCTGTATTTGTATATATGTATATAATATATATGGGTTTGTTCCTGCCGGTTCTGATTAACGAACTTGCTCTCTTATTCAACTTCGAATCGCACCCTGGGCATGAAAAATTTTGAATGTCTTTAGGCAGGAGATGAATTTCATTGCCTAGTGCAGTGTTTCTCAAACCTCGGATATCCGTGTATCCCTTCTTAAATTTTCATTATTACCAAGTACCACCTTATCAAAATAATAATAAATAAAAAAAACATGAAAGTATATTTCATTGTAAATGACTATTTTATTTGAATTTAGATGTGCAGGTAAACAAAAAGTAAAAAATAATGAAGCCTTGTATTTATTTTTAATAGAACAAAATTTAAATTTAAATTAATTTAAATAATTTATCGTAAACGAGAGGAGTAAAATTGCTTATGGTGGGATAAAATTTCAGCCAAATTTGGCTCTATAATTGTTAATCTCAATCTCAGATACGGTTCTACATCTATAATGCGGTTCCTCTTCTTGGCCCTAATATCTACAAGGGCCGAAAATCCAATTTCGCACAGATAGGAACTTGGAAATGGAAAAATGAACCTTAGAGCCTTATCTGTTAATTCAGAAAATTCATTCTGTATTTGTAGCCAAAGTGATGATAACGTATTATCGTTTAGAACTAGCATTTGATGGTTTAGGAAGCCATCAGATACTAGTTCCAAATTGTTCTAAATATATTTTGAAAAAATTCTACAGGTTTGTCCTTGTATTCATTATGTTTCGATTCCAAATGATGATTTAAATTAGATGGTTCATGCTTCATTTTTTAAAGTTTCACCACAAATGACACATAATGTAATCGGTTCCTCTTCATTTCCTATCCATGAAAATCCACATTTCAAGCAATTCATATCGTACTTACGAAGATTTTTCATCTTCTTCCTAGTTGGTTCTTTAGAGACGTCAGACTACACACTCTTATCAATTTCATTTGACCCAGATACAATATCAACGTTTTCTTGTTGCTTACGTTACTTGTATTTGCTATATTGCTCTCTTTTGGGCGTTTTATAAATCCAATCTATCTTTAACCAATGATCCATACTTAAGAATTTGAAAGCTAAAAAATTATATTTATTATAGGTATTATAACTTCGTACATTATTAAAGCAATTATATCACTGCAAAAGTAGTACAAACCTATTAATCGTTATTTTAACTAACAACAAATTTGTTGTTATGTGAATATGATCAAATAATGAAGCACATTAATTAATATCTGCCTAACTGTCTTAATTACATCTACTAATGGTTCATATAATTATTTTCTTTTATCAGTCGCTATCGTACGCTCTTCGCGTTGTTGCAGGCTCGCAATGTACGTTTATACACGAAATTGAATGAAGATTCACGAGTGATCGCAAACTATTCAAATAAAGCAGTTATCACAATTTGAGCAGGAGAATTCATACATAATATATAATTTATTGAGAAATATATATACGTTTAAATTTTTTTTTTTTTCTTAATAATGATTCCATGCGTTAATGATGCATAGCTGAAAATAGCCACGTACCCCCTGAAGACCTTTCACGTACCCCGGGGGTACGCCGTACCACACTTTGAGAAACACTAGCCTAGTATGAGATCACCACCTGCTTATTGGAGAAAAAAGTTCCAGGATTAGTCTCCAGAGGACGGTTTCCAGTTTATGGAAAAAATTAATAAAAATACAAAAATCTGTAAAAAAAAATCTTACTCTACCCACGGTACTAATGTAACTATATAGGCGTACGGCATTTCGTGAGTGGGTCTTAAAAAATAGAAACTGTCACCGTTGACCCCTCCCATTAATACTTAAAATATATTCTCCTCGGTCCCTACTCTAGAGTGATTTACGTAACAGTCTATTGTGAAATTTGATCATTTTATCTTGTTTTTTGTCTTTTATCATTCGAACTCTTGCAAAATAGACTTTTTATTTATTTATTTTTTTCTTTATCGATTTCTTCAATCGAAAGATCTCTTTAATCATTTTCCAACTAAAAAGTACTCAACATTTTTGGTAAAATACGAGTATAAAAATTCTTCATAAAAATAATTTGAATTTACATGGCGTTACTTTAGCTTTCCATGGGTGCTACTTATGCGCAAAATGAAATTTTAGGAAGTACTGAAAAACACTATAAGACAAAAAAATAAATAAATAAATAAAATAAAAAATAATAATTGCTCCTCTTGGGACAGTGCTCCAAAAAAGGCGGAAGTTAAAAAAACATAGCCGATTGTGGCATTCCCCACTTTTTAATTGAAAATAACTCTTTTTTAAATGAAACGTTTCTAAATTAACTCATAAGCTTAAAAAATAATAAATTAAAAAAACACTTTGGATACGTATGTGCTTGTCATGGCATTACGTTATTCATTTGAACAAGCGGAAAATGAAAGGACCTTTTTCCTTCTTGAGGATATGGTTTCCATTAATTGAAGCGTAACTCATAAAGAAGACACAAAAAAGGCCATAAATGTTTTAATCACCAACTTCTCATCTTCTCATATAAAGCATCCATCACTCTACTGCACGCACCCATGTATACTAACACGCATTTTATTTATGGCTCATTGCCAAATTTTGTTTCAGTTTCTGTAGCTTTAACAGCCAACTCCAGCAGAACATTACCAGCTGTTCCATTAAGCGCGAATAAAAACTACAATTTTCGAAAGAAGGGGTGAAAAACAGAAGGCATAAAAAAGCCGAATTCAACGTAAAAGTTAAGCATAATTTATTTGGTCTTCAAGCTCTAACGTAGTTATTTCGGGCAATTTGAGTAAATTTCCATCGTCAGTAACAGAACCATGATTCGAGTTGTGGCTAATACTTGCAAAAGCGCGCAAAAGAAAGATTAAGGACTCAACAGTTGTCAAGTGCCGAATGTCCATAAAATTGAATTTACAAACAAAAAAATGTTTCTGTTTCTAAAAATCGTATCAAAGATAGACCCAAAATATGTAGGTGGAAGGAGGGAGCACATTTCTGTTCTTAGAAAGATAACAAAATGCTGTTTCCATTTTGACACAATGCAATCATAAAAATAACTAAAAATTACGCATTAATAGAGAACAACACATTTATTTGCTGATAATAAAATTTCAACAAATAAGTACAGATATATTTATTTTCAAATAGTAAAACTTTCTATTAAATGAACACGATATAGAAGTCGTAATAAAATATCATTTATTTATAAAAATGAAAAGAAAAGAAAAAACTTACTGAAAATTTGAGAAATTCAAGATATATTTTATTCAAGATATAGTTTAGTATTGATACCAGGATTAGCAATAAGAAGTTAAAAACCGTCTAGAGTGAAAAGTCACGCAAATATTATTATCCCTACTAATATTGACTAGTAATAACCTGATACTTGGTAATACGAAGCTGAATGGAAAGCGATGAAGCCGTGAAAAATCAGTGACAATAACGTGATCATTTGTTTAACGTAATCAGTAGACAACATGAATCCAAATGAGAGACGCTAGCAGAGGAGGAGATGTCTCCCTAACACAATTTTACTAGGCGATATAAACTTCCCTTAATATTTTATATGGAAATACATGGAAAAACGTGGACTGAAATGCCATCCAGGATACGAGTATCATTTAAAAGCTTTTTCTCTTGTCCAGATCTGAGTAAAATAAGTAACTTTGTTATACTTGTTGTAACACATAAAAAGTATATGCTTTTGTTTCGTACAGAACAGACTTTCGTATAGAATAAGCAAAGCTGATATAGTACGGAGTCAGATGATTAAATTTATAAGGGATAAGAGAGAAATTAGCCAAAATAATGAGCTAGTAGTATACAAGTCGGTGTGCAAATCAATTTTAACTGACTGATCTGAGAGCTAGGTTACAAATTAAACAGTTAATCGAAGACTAGAGATCACAGACAGAAAAATTCAGAAAAGACCAGCTACCCGCCGATTAAAAAAAAAAAAAAATAGTAGAACCAAAGAAGCTCCGCCTACACCGTTTGGGAATAAAAGGAGTTAAATGATTTCCTTTGTTTATTCATTAAAATTCATTCCATTAACATTTATTTATACAGAATGTCGCAGGAGGAATCTGCCAAATTTCAGGACTTGACTTCTTGTGGAGAGTCCCCCGTAGAACAATAGGTGGAAATGATGCCCTCTCGTTGGAAAGATGGGTTCGAATCCTGTCTTGGACACGAACCTTTATCAGAACTTTATAACTGGGCCTGAGTATTTTTTTCTCCAGACACTCGAATTTTTCATCCCGTAAAACGTGCTAACTGATCAGAACACACAATTTACACTCGTAACAGACAATGCAGATAGGACTAACCACCTCTGTCATAAGCGGTATCAGGTGTATAAAAAGACAAGTTACTTGATCGCGACAGGCCATTGAGCTTAACACGAAAGGGAAGATGGGATTTTTCGTGTGCTATTAAGCAAAAGAGTTTCTATCGACATGGCTCCCATTCGAGTATTGTGTTCTCTGAATAGTTGAGGAGACACGGTCATTTGGCCAGTCGGCCGCTAGTAACTGCCACGTTGCTTATTGTGCACGTATAGATATCATGGAGTATGCTATGTCTGTATATATTGTATGTATTCATCGAGAAGATTTGCTTGTGTTTGCGGGATAAAATACCCCAGTTTCCAGAAGGGAAAATCCTTCCACTACCTTATGAGACTGGCCAGATTCTGAGCCAAGAGTGAACCTGGCTCAGATTTGTGTAGGTATATTTCACGTGGATTAAGATCGCACCCACGAAGTTTATTATGTTACTACGATATAGATAATCCAGAAACCGTGCTCTAGAGACCAAACATGGAACTTTTTTTTAACCATTTGAGGCTTTCCATAAGCACAGTGGTATATCGTACTGGGTGAGGGAGTTCATCTCCCAGCTAAAATGAATGATACTCGCGAAAAGCCTTCATGGGTTGGTGAAAATCGTGCCGGAACGAATTTGCAGCGAAGGTTTTTGAAATGCAGGAACTAGACTTGTTGGGAAGAGATTAATGGACCATACGTGTGCAGTTGAATTGCGTCTCAGGGGAGAAACATTGCTTACAGTTTTGCAAAATGAGGAATCTATTGCAGAATCTATTGGAATTTCTTTATTGGCGCAGTGGCGTATTTCTATCTTGAACTGCTTTTTCCCAATAGCTTTCCTATTATCTGAACCGTTACCGCCCTAACTGTTGGATTGACCTAGGAAATCTTTATTCTTAGCCAAGTAAACTTCCGATCCTTTATAAGACAAGAGAGACTATTGCATCTAGGATCACATTTCCAAAAGCTTTGGTATACCGGCAAAAATTTAACGACAGGGACGAACTGCATCGAAGAATTCTGGATGATACTACATACTACATTTGCAATGACAAATCAACGGGAGGAGAGATAGAGAGAGAGAGACGCAAGCATTATTTGAACGCATGGAAGTGTTATCCAGCCGAGTTGATAGAATGGTTAACTCTCCAACCAACAAGCTGCAGATTCGAATCCTGCATTAAGCACAGATGTTTATGATTGTCTTTAGGTGGGAGAAGAATTTCATCGGCCAGTGTGAGACCATCGCCTCTGCTTAATGGAGGCCTGAAGTAGCTGAAAAAGTTCCATGTTTAGTATCTAGAGCACGGTTTCCGACTTAAGTCAAAAATATAAAACATAAAACAATACGTATATTTTTACAAAATAATTAAAAATCCTTAGTCCATCTAGATACTAATTGAATACAGGTTTACAGCCTTTCGTGAATGAGAAAAATTGAGTGTTCAATCGTAGCAGACAATTCTGAGCAATTGTTATAAGAGCTTTATTCATTAATTAATTAAAATAATTGCTTTTCCGACTTAATATTTTTAAAAGATTATATTGAAAACGCTTGTTCTCATTGTACGGTAATCGTTTAACACGGTATGACAGTTTTATTTTACAACTTTCTATATCTCAAGACTAGTTAGAAATCGAATTCATGTTGATATAAACTTATAATCGCTCATAGAATCATTCCGATTCCCATTCACGTGCCGTCTCCTATCTATTAACTACGATGATGTGACTCATGGTTAAGAGATAGGGTCCTCACCACATGTCGTTACGCATGTGGTGAGGACCCTATCTCTTCCACATATTGTCGTAAGTATTCATAATGTAATCCGTGTGTGTTCACGGGACCGGTTTGCACGAAACATTTACACGAAAAACCCGAGTTTCCGGGTGAAAAAAACTGGGAATCGAACCCAAGTCTTTCCAACCAAAGGGCCTTTGTCCTATACCGACTGAGCTACGGAGGCTCATCGAATCATTATAAATTATAAATTAAAATCCCACAACCGTTTAAAATATAAACTTGAATAATTAGCGCTGATAGTTAATTCATCTACATCATCAATACCAGAGTTCAAGAAAAAAGATGATAGATCAGCTTTTTTTGTTGTTGCTGGTTTGACAGGGGAGCAAGGTTGCGTCCTCCCCCCGCTTATTATTTGCCATTTTCAAAATCGAATTTTTTATTTGATGTTTGTTTTTGTTTTTTACCTTCCAGATAGTTTTCATGACGCTAGATGCATAGGAGAAAGACCATCATAGGTACGATTCCAGTCACAGAATAATTTTTTTTTTAAATTAAAAAAAATTTAATGAAACTCCCTTCTTTTTTTTTCTCTCTCTCTTTTTTAACCTCCCACAGCTCAGAAAACTGCACAGCAATAAGCACAGTATACACATAATATAAAGAATATATACTACTAGTTAGAATTAGGAATTCACCTTTAGTCTAGCCAGGGCCGTCGCCAGATTAGATCGCACCCTGAAGCAAACAATTAAATATCGCCCCTGATGGATTATAAGACAAAAATATAAGAAAATCTCCAATTGCTATTTTGTTTTTATTACAACAAAAAAATTAATGCAAAACAATTACATAATAATATTAATAATATTAATTAAATGTTTGCTCTACTGGGATATCGCACAATAAAACTGTTTATAAGCTCTTCTAAATTTAAATTATAAGCTATGTCTGCCTCTATCGATATAGTTGCCAGACCAACCAATCTTTCTTGGGTCATTGCTGTTCGCAAATAATTTTTAATCAGTTTAAGCTTGGAAAAACTTCTTTCCGAACTTGCTACGCTAACAGGAATTGTTAGCGTAGCAAGTGCTAACAATTAGAGTAACAATATCCTTAGGACGGTGGTTACGTTGGGATAAGTTTCTTCAAGAGTTTGGTTATATATGTATATATGATAAAATTTGGTGAGGACCACTTTGCTCTTGTATTATTTTTGAGAGAATTTTTAATTCTTCAAATAAATCTATTGCATCTACATCAGATGTTGTAAAATATCTTGTTGCCCTAATACGGCGCCTACCGCAATATGGCTGAACGGGCGCCCTTAATTAAGCAGCACCGTGAGGCAGGCTGCCTCTATGCTACACCGACGGAACTGAGTCTAGCACACAGCAGCAATGCACTGTACTACGGCTATGATGAAAGGTAATTATTGCCTGTTGATTTCTTGAAATGTTAGTGCTAAAACGCTATCATCTACTCCATTTGGAGAGTGAGAAGGAGTTAGTGGATTTCTTTACTCTTTTTAAAAATCCAGTTGTGACATGTTGCATTTGTTTGTTTGATTTTCGAAAGCTTTTTGTCTTGTTTTAAGGTTCTTATTTTATACGAGGTTTTTTTTTTTAATTGAAACGAAATAAAAACATAGTTCACATAGTTACGGAGGTTCTATGTGAACCTTTTATTCATTTCTATTCACCTATAAGAAATTTACTTTCATCGTCAGAGACGCCAACTTCTTTTAGAGAGAGAGAGCGAGAGAGAGAGAGAGAGAGAGAGATAAGTGTAGCAGAATACATAGTACCAAAAAGAGCGCTGGTGTTCCCGAGTCCTGTAAGTTTCTTCTAAGATGCGTCTATGACAAACTCCCTCCCGTAAAAGGTTCCCTATTCTATTGACAACATCGCATTGGTCCCGATATACCGCAGATTTCACATCACCAACGCACATCACGACCTTAACCTAATAGCAAAAACTGAAAAATAAACGAATCTCCAGTTAACAAATGCATGCTTTAAAGTCCATATCTTCAAATTATTTAAACGGGATATTGAGAAGTTCGGGATTATCTTTATTGCTTCTTTTATGTGTGGAGAGCTTTTTTTTTAAAAAAAAAAAGCAAAATGAATGATCATTCTTGCAATACTGACTCACTGAACATTTAATAAGGCCAACTATTCGTTTAACTCCTTACTGATTCTGTATTATTATTATTATTATCGTAACTGACATGAAAATACATTTTGCCACCGGCATGCACAGGACGATAACGGATGCATTATTAAAGAAGAAGAAGCAGAAAAAAAAAAAAAAAACGACTGATCGACTCCAAATTTACAGACAGCTTCCTTTTTTTAAAAAGCATGTACACTAGATGGAGCCACCACGATGTTTGGCCTCTAATTAGCTAGACCACCCATCTGGGGAAACTGATCACACAGAGACGGCGCACAGCCTCCCGCCAATCCGAGGTGTAGTCAGGTTTAAAAGCGAGAGACTGTTGCAATAGGCGCTTCACTAGCGGCTGAATAGCGGCTTACTCGTTCGTTTCCTCAACCTGCTTCGGCCTCAGTGTCATCCCGAGGCAAACTACTGCACGTGTTTCTCCCCGATTTAAACGACGGTGTGGCATCACGTGACTCTGCTGACGGTCGCTCTAACGGTAGGTAAGTTGCTGAGTGATGTTTTTTTTCTTTTTCTTTTCTTTTTTTTTTTCGTTATTTCAGAAATAGGCACGCTGAAGGAGATGGGGTGGAGGAATGTTACTTTTATATTCACATAGAAAGAGAGGGATATTGCTGCATGATTTTGTATTAGCAAAATGTTTAAAATCATTCCCATTGTTGTCAGTAATTATCCAGAACTTTTTGGACTGTTAACAAAAAATCCTCAAAATAACTGGTGACAATATTTAATATATGCATTGATCAATATATTTGGAAATGGGAGGATATCTGTCAATGTATTTAGCACGGAACTTCTTTCTGTAATACCGGATAGGTGGCGCTGTCTCATCAAAGACATGTTTTAACAATGGAGTGATGACTTTTTTTTTTTATTTTATTTTGCGGAGTGTTGCTTGTTCTGATCTCAGATTAGAGGGTGACGAATTCCCCTGTCAACTGCAGCTGTCCATCTGCTTTTCAACGCACATTATCATCTATATGGCGTACAAAACATGCATTCTGAATGTTCTTCCTGGTTCTGGGCATTACTTTATGTCGTTAAATATTTTTGGTCAATATACAGTCATCATTGACACTGACACATTCACTACGATGTTGCACTAAATACTGAGAAATTCAGGGTTCTTAGACACCTACATATAGCCGGAAATATGGGCGAAGGTTTCAAAGAGTAGCTTATTAACTAAATGAAAACATTGCTACTAAGTAACAGACAGATTTCCGCTGTAAGATGCGTAATTTTATCCCCTCTAAATGATGTTATCTTGACTTGGAGGTTCAGAGATGTGACATTTCCTGGAAGACTGTGTGCAGTTTGTGAAATCACTCCAAGAAGTCGTGGAGAGTATGAAGAGCTTGATACAAAGTATACTTTGCCGAAATATACGATGTGGTTTCTTCAAAGTATACTTTGTAACCACATCATGCAGAGGTTTCGTTACAAGTTGTGCAAAGTATATGTTGAGGAATTGCATAATCCCTTGTGAAAGAATGAAAGAAACAGTCAAAAGCTGCAAAGAATAACAGATAAACGAGATGCTTAAATGAAAGAGGCGTGAAGTACTCCAATCTAATCAAACGATTCATTCCACCACCGACTATTTTTGTCGTGAAAAATGATTTAGCCACATGTTTATCTAAAATGGACGATACTGGTTAGCAAGACATTTATAGTTCCAGCACCTTCTCAGGTTCAATACCTCCTTTGGCTGGACCCGAAAAAGAACATCTAAAAAGACTTTTCAAATGAAGATATTAGTTGGACTAAAACGTGAAAGTGGCAGAGTACGGTCTTACTCCTGCAAAACCAACCAACCGTAGAACACAGCCATTGACAGTCATAGATAATAGACTACAAAGATGAGGTTAACGTCTCTATTATTACAAAATTCCATAATATAAGAAGAGAGGTTGCTCGGACATAGTAGACCATTGAAAAATCATGACATAAAGACACTTTGAATAGGTCGTTTTACGCAAAGCTTTCAAATAATATATATATACGGATACGTGTTACAATGACTGTACTTGGGATACTGTTGAAAAATATTTGTTGCTCTTTTTTGTTCATGATAATTCCCCCTCCCCCCCACTCCACATACACACACACGCGAAAGGTCTGAAACCTATAGTGCAATAATGATATCCACTCAGCCTCCCTATCCGATTGTATTTTGCTGGCTTGGCTTAGCTGGCTGAGAGGTACATATCCACATAACCTACAGGGTTTTGAGATCGAATCCCGATCCCGTGGCATGGATGTTTGTGAATGTGGGTGATAATTTTCACCGGCCGGTGTGAGAACATCACTCAGGTTATTGAAAAACTAATATGGCCGAAATAATTTATCTCAATTTTTCCAACCTTTAACCAACGTAGCCAAGATACTAATGTGCTATTGGCTCACATGTACAGATAGATCCTGCTAAGATAGAAAATTTACGAAGATGTTTTGTCTACATCAAGAACATCTTTATACTATTTGGATAATTTTGACTTATTTTATAGGTAAAATAGTAACATGCTATTTTTAATCGGTAGTACTTGTATATAACAGATATATATGAGAACTTGCTGTCGTGAAAGTATTGATGTTTATCTATCTTGACATCATAAGAATATAAGAATAAGAACAAGAATTTCCATGTTAGTTTCTTTGATGTTTAAAAAAATTGTTAATGCCAAGTGCTTCGATAAAAAATATCAATGCAAAAGTATTTTAAGAGTATTTAAACTATTCATGAGAAAAGTATTTTTCAGCCTAGAATGATTCATGCTTTGTAAACATCTGTAATGTGTGTAACATCAAAAAAGACAATAGTTTTCGGACAACAGACAAGTGTTTTGGGAGAATGAGGTAGGGAAAATATCATACTTTACGAATGTGGGAGGAGACAGATATCAGCATAACATTTTATAATGACATCTGGAATGATGTCACTTCACTAAAAAAAAGTTGAAACATTTTCTTAGAAACAGTTTGAATTTTCAGATTAGAAAAAAAATTATTGACGTAGTTTAAAAATTTTAAATATCGTGAAACCAAAAGAAAATTTGCTGAGTATCAGGTCAATTTATCTTTTTTTTTTTTTTTTTTTTTTTTTTTTTTGTGCATAGCACAAATTTGTGCATAATGTGCATTTTGTGCATAATGTGGAGCACACTTCCTAGGAAGTGTGCTCCACATTATGGGATACAGTGATTTTGCTTGCTTGTTTGCTTTCTTACGGATAAAATACGATACACCCACCTTAAAGTCCTTAAAAGGACTGGCTTAAAGGGGCGAAGCAAGAATGCATATTCTTGTGAAGTATATAACGCAGTTTCGTGAGTATTCCTGTCAAACCTTTTTTCACAAAAGTGGAATAAATACTTGAAAACCATTTTTTAGTTAGATATGCGCACAGAACTCATTTTTCCTGTTTCTTATTGAATTCGTTAGGAGCAAAACGATTTCATATTAGTATAACAAGGGCTATATTAATTAAACAGTTCTTTTCATGAAATTTACAATTCCGTTTACAACAAGTCGCGTTTTCGGAGAGTTTAACAATCGAGTTATTTCAAATAATCTTATTTATTGTTTTTGTAACTGTTTCGAAAATTTATTTTGGTTTTTCTTGATTTATGCACCTACAGCAACGTAAAAGCAACCTATATTCGTTTGAGGTTTTGAAACTGAAGAATAAAATTTGTATTTTTCCGATTCGTAACCTATCTCACTCAGGCTCTGTCTAATTATTATTATTATTATCATTACATTTATACTTACACACTGCACTATACAGAAACTAAAGTGAAAATCTCTCAGAGCAGAATCTTTCTTACAATCTGATGTTTGTCAAAAGCGCGCGTGAGCGCGTGTGTGTTGGTTTATTGGTTTGCGTATTTTGCGTAGGGGAGAGGGAAAATCTAACGTTTCGGAAAGGAAAAAATAATCTTCCTCCCAATTCTTGATCTGCTAAAACTCTTTGATTGAAAAAAAAAAAAAACTTTGCAATGATTTCTCGCACTTATGATGAGATTCTAAAAACAAAGGCCACACATTCTTTCAACTACGCTAGCCCCTGTCTACGATAACATATTAATAGGATTCCATAATCAAGAGTTTTCTGTTTTAATCTCGTTTTATTTCAATGACAAAGCAGATCTCGAGCAAGGCTAAAAGTAACTGAAAATAGAAAGAAACGAAAACAAAATGATAAATTGCACTTATTCAATAATGAAGGTTTCCTATCTTTGTTGTTGTTGTAACCAGTGTGTTTGTGTCTGAATACCCTTGAAAGTCTTTCCTTATAATGCATCAAAAAAGCTGAACCAATATCTAAGCATAATGTTTCATGTTATCATCGGAATAATTCTGTACATTAGACAAGGATTACTCATCCATCAGATATGTTTCATAGAGTGATTCATAGTGATTCATTCAACTTCAGTGATTCAGAGAAAAACAATCAAAAATGCTTCAACTGTGGGTTCTAATGTCAAGTACAGTAGTTGAAGTTTTTTTTTTTACTGTATTTTGCTCCCTTAATCATTTGAAGCCAACCTGATTGGCGGGCAGTTAATGTATCAGTTCTCCAGCCAAGAGGCTGCAGGTTCGAATCTCGCCAAGGGTATGGATGTTTGTGATTGTTCTAACTTTGTGTGAAAATGACATCTGCGACTCTACCATTTCTTCTAGTAGAAAGCTTCATTCCCAAAAAAGTACTGGAATGACTATACGAAGTCCAATTATCGTCACATGTGAATAACTAACTAATCACTTGAGGATCTTTTCACCAAGAAATTCGAGTTTTTCTTTCTGTTCAGCAGAGCAAACCGGTCCAATCAGAGTATTTGAAATTAATAAACAAACATGTCATGAATGACGTGGGCTGAATGGCCTCTCGAATGAGTAGTAAAAACTCCATGGAGGTACAGCGTAATAATAATAATAATAAGATGAATAACAATAGCAACAATCCTATGACATCCATCTTTACGTATTAGACCCAATGGCCCACTAAGGCCAAGTGACGTAGCTGCTTATGAAACCTAATTTTTGTAACGGCAGGGTTGTTAAGCCTATCTCAATTGCAGTTATACTATCATTGTGTGTGTATTTTCCAGACAGTTTGTCTATTTTGTGAGAGGAAAATCAAATAATAATGCCAGTTAACTCTCCATCCGTGAAAAACTTATAAGAGTTGCTTGTGATCTACATAGAATTTGAGTTCAGGTCTTATAAGCTCAAAGGTACCTTTTTTTTTTTTTTTTTCCCAAAAGGAAGTTACATTTTTATTCCCGGAAATCGGCAAAACTGACCCACAATATATACAAGTGCAAGCAAATAAATACTACTTAGAATTAGGATGCATCAGCTTATCTAGCACGCCGTGAGAATGCAATCAACCTCGGTGATGGTATAGTCCCTCAACATTGCAGAGGTTTAGTGTATTTCCATTTCCAAAAAAAAGTTGGAGCTGAAAGAATGCAGTCTTTACCCGTTTGAGAATTTAGATTATTATTATTATTATTAATTATTATTATTATTATTATTATTATTATTATTATTATTATTATTATTATTATTATTATTATTATTATTACTGTATTCTCAATAATAGTATTTCACTGAAATAATTTTGGTGAATTGAGGAGATCATCTGTTTCAGAAAATAAATAATGATGACTAAATCTCATTCACGTTCTGAAAACTATGAATCCAACTACGATAGACATGAATCATGTTGAAGCCGCAATCATCAAATGTTTTAATATCAGCGTGTTACAGGTTTCCATACTTATATTTTTTTTTTGCATGAAGTTTACAGTTGGCCTCTATCACGTGTCTATCAAAAGTTTAATTGCATAACTAAAAAAATAAAAATCATATCTGAGTATCAGTTCAATGACACAACTGCTCGAATAACGAAAAAAAAAAAAAAAAACGAGAGAAAAAAAAAGAACGCTAGTTCGACAACTCTTGTATTCAGCCACCTTCACGGTACTCAGCAGATCGCCTTTCAAAAATTACTGCTTCCAGTTCAATTGGGAGACATCAAAACCGTCGGCCTTCGACGAGAGAAAGTTTTGTTTTGGTCGTAAAAATACATGTGTCCGTGAAAGCGAACAGAGTTTTTATTTGTATTTTTTTTAATATATATATATATATATATATATATATATATATATATATATATATATATATATATATATATATATATATATATATATATATATATATATATATATATATATATATATATATATATATATATATATATATATATATATATATATTTTTTTTTTTTTTACAAGTATGCTATCAATAAAAAGGTCGAAAACCTCAGTACACTAATTCTGAAAGTACGTTAGGGCTCGGACAGATAAAAAAAATTACCGACATTTGGTTTAAATAACTGCAGATCACAAATGCAAATTTCAGATGAGCAGTGCAAATACAAATAACTGGAGAAGAGACACAGAGAAGAAACTGACTTCAGGAAAGCTGTGTAAACAAGATTCAAGCATAGAGGATTCCTTTGCAAGATACGATACAGGACTAGCCTTTGAGTACTGATGTGGAGTACGTTATCCTCCCACTAGATAACAGTGACCCTCGTTTATACGTTGGTTGAAGATATTCTTAAAGACTTATTAATACCTTGCAAGATTTCGAGAATGAAAACGTTGAGATTTTCCATAGTTTAATTGTGAATATGATTTGCGAACTGCAAAAGATCGCTGATATACAAAAGGAAGACAATGGGATAAAGAATAGTGCCTTCAGGTACCGCGAAATGAAACAGGATTCAAATGTTAAATGAGGAATAGCATGGACCCAGCAAATTTCGGAGGCTTACAACTTATAGAATACGGGGTAATGAAAAATGACATAAAATAATTTACATTGGTAGCGCAGGGTTTGAGGATTAAATACATACTGTTGGAGTCGGAAGATTTTTTTTTTTTTTTTTTTTTTTTTTTGGCAGGCAAGTTGCTTACGAGTTTCTTATCTGATTCCTTGAAAAAATAAAAATAAAAAGAGAGAGACACTGACCGTAAGGTGTTTGTTATTTTATTGTGATATGTTTTGTCGTTTCCTTAAACTAACAAGGACTGACAACTTTTTAATATCTCAAAAGTTCTTAATATCACAATCTTATTAGGCTGCCTTATTGACATAATTTGAGCTGCTGAGTGATTTTTATCATCGGGTGTGACTCTACCCCAACACCACAACGATCTTTTCGAGGAATAAAGTAGGAAGAATCGCATTTTAACTCCACAGTTAGAGATCCATGCGTTCTTTCCTTTTATTCTCTTCTCTCCGCCTTTATATTTTACTTTGGATGCGAATCATCTCCTTTAGGGCATGCGACAGGCTTATTGGGAGAAATAATGGAATCCAGCAACTCCCTTTTTCGAAGATAAATCAATAATATGATCAATGGGTCAGCCGGTGTAGTGCAAGGGAGAAATCAAACATATTACATTACAACGCTCGATGTTTTCTCCACTGAACAGCGCATCGCAAAGCTTCGTATTTTCAAACTAGCCCTCTAACTTTTGTCCTCATTGGCCGTATGCCTAACGTGCCCACTTCCCAACAAAAGGCTACGGTTCAAATTCTGCCGTGGTATGGATGTTTGTGATTGTCTTCAAGTGAGTGATGAATTTCGTTCCCCAGTGTGAGACCATCTTCTCACTTTAAGCATTAATGAGGATTGTGGAGTACCTACAACCGAGGGCTCACCCCTCATCGATGGTGACAGTGAACGCAGATCCTCATCCCACTGGCCCACCATGGGCCAATGGTGGCAAATGCTGTTTTGCCCATTACCCTTCCACTATTGGAACTCTTTAATTACAGCACTTTGCGAACAATCTAAGATATTAGCAGTTTCTCGGATACTGCCATCAGGTTCCTTACCCATGTCAATCAGCAACTTCGAATGAGCAGCACCTCACACTCCTTGTATCACATATACCGGCTTTTACCATGATACGAGTGTCACCCGGCGGGGTTGAATGGCCCATAAAGAAATACCGAGGATGGTCATAATATTTTGAATGAAATGCGACGTCATATAGATTGGTTATTATATACTGACACTTAGCCTATCTTCTCCATTATCTCTGATAACAGTTATTATTATTTTTCAATGTACGTTTTATTTTTTTAGATTCATATACATACACATAACAACTACAATACCGACAGGTATTGTAGTTGTTATGTGTATAGACTGCTAAAATTACTAAAATTATGCAGTTATTTCTGTCTAAGAACTATGTATATATTTTTTCTTAATTCTAAGATATTTTTAAAAATTAAGTTATAATATAAGGGCCAGCTCCTTCTAAATGCAGAAGAATGTTATGATTACAGACAAATTTCCATTAGATTAGCATCCAGAGAAAACCACACACACACACACACACACACACACACACACACACACACACACACACACACACAGAGAGTAAACTTATAACTTGGACACAACACAGTATGCTGGTAATTGTTCAAAAATTAATAATCGCAGACAATGATCCTGAAGTAAATGCAACTGTTCCGCAGATAATTACAGCATAGTTTATTATTAAATTTAATTTAAAATTTAAGTTCTAAAACGCATGTAAAATTCTTCACAGTAAAGGTGGGATAGACTCCGTTTAGTATTGTAATGCTATCATTCTTATAAAATTCGTTTGGTTTCTTGGCATAGGGTTGTGAATGATAGTTGGATTGCATGGAGTAAGAGGTATTTCTTATTCATGAAACTTCTGTAGCTCAATCGCGACGACAATGTTCTTTGGCTGGGAAGATCATCTGAGTTCGAATTCCGCCTGGATACGAAGAATCTTTATAAGGACGTTTTCAGCTGAAGATGAGTTAGCTGGTCTGATATGGAAGTGCAGAGTCTTTTCCTGCTGGGGAAAACTCAGGTTTTCATTACACAAGATAGACAAACTAGACAGATAAATACATCCTTCCACTCGCAGACATACAGGCTTTTTAAATAATATTAAATGTTGTAGTAATAATCAGGTGTCTATGAAGTTATTTGGAAGAGATGGGCCACCGAGCTTAGCAAGTTGAAGAAATATTTTTATTCTGTACAGTTAAATTACAAACATGACGTTTATTTCTTCAGAATTCTTTATTGACATAGTGACAACTGATGATAGGATCTTACAGATCATGTTGTTATTGTTACAGTTTCTGACGATTCTTCTTCTTCTTTATGGATAACTGTTTCAACAAAAATTCTCAAGTAAGGTGGATCAAATCTCTCCATTGCTTTCTATCCTCCTAAATTATTCCTTCGTGAATCTCAATTTCAGGTTTCTTTTTCTTCTTCTTCTGGATCTTCTGTTATCTGGTCTGTTGATCTTTTCTGTTGTCTTCCTCTTGGTTTCTTCTCCTCAATTTTCATTTCATACATTTTTCTTGATATTTGCTCTAAACTCATTCTCATTATATGTTCAAACCACTTCAAGAGAGCGTTCACAAACATGTTTTTCTAGTCCTAAACCATTCCTAATGTCCATATTTCTTATTATATCTTTGCTTGTTTTTGCCAACATTGTCCTGGAAACTTTCATTTCTATTGCTTGTATTCTACTTATGTCTCTTTTTGTTTGTCTCCATGTCTCTGCTGCAAAAGATAAAATTAACCTCTGTTAATCAAAAGGTTGCATTTTAAGTGGGGCCCTCACTGTTCCAAAGTAGACCAATTATACTGTTAAAAAAAGTTTGGCCCAATGAAATTGTCCTGATCTAAACTACCATTACTAGAATGATATCCTAATGATTGAGGCTCATATATTGTACAAAATCTCATTATCTCATTATCTTGGAGTATGAATTTCATTACGTCCTTAAATTTTTCTATGAACTTATTAAATAAGAGTCATTGTTTGCTTGTCAGATTACATTATGGCACTGAGACATGCCTATATCTGCTTTTTCTTTACTTTTATTTTTGTTTTATGTCTTTCATCTGTCCCCTTTGTCTGCGGTTTGTTTGTGCAGTTTTTCACACGTGTAAGATGTTTTCTATATAAAATGCGTCTTCTTTGCGGAGGATCCTGTCATTGTAGATCTTTGATAAATTGTTAAAATCCATTTCATGTTATTTATTTCAACGTAACCTACCTGCTTACCAGCGACCGATAAGGAAATTTGTGCAAAAATGGAAGAAAAGGAATCTAACTTAAATATCTTATCTGAGATTTAAGTTAGATTTCCCCCCCCCCCCCTCCACCGCTGAAGGTCGTTAAAATTTGTAGTGAAATGAAGTCATTACGTATTCATCATTACACACATCCTATGCTGTGTGTAGAGCTTGCAGTATTCCATTTAAAATTTTAACTTTACTGCGAAACTGAACTTTATTAAAGAGAAAAACTTTTCATTCTGTAGATGTCACTAATATTGGTCCTTATGTGTTCCGCTGCTGCTGTCATTGCCAGCGAGACGAAAAAGCAAACTCTTTACAAATGAGTCACATTTAATGCAATGGTTTGATTCGTGCAACTCATCTCAATTTTAAAATAAGTGTATGTGACCTTCATGGTCAAACAATGTAAAAAAAAAAAAAAAAAAGAGGGTATGCAACACAGATTCCACAGAAATTTAAACTGTGAAATCATTATACAATGGGAGAACAGTTTTGTATTTATACACTCATGGACCAAAATATTAGAAACATGTCACTAATGAAGTTATAAATACTCGATAGCTTTATTCTGGGAGACAGTGGTTTTTCTTGGGTTTTTTTTTCAGAAATATGTATGATAATGAGCAAAGATCGTGGCAAAGGTGACCTAGGCATGTATTTTGGACGGGAAATCATAGTGAAAATCAAAGGGCCAGTAAGGGGGGGGGGAACGGAGGAGAATTACTGGACCAAGCAGTAGAAGAAGGGATAACATGGGAGGGGGGGGGGGAACCAATAACGAGAAAAACTAGAAGACTGTTCTTCTTTTCAGTAATATTGGACGTTGAACCAAAACAAGACGGGAAAATATCTTGAAGCATTTTAAAAGAGCCTGAGGCGTTGTTGCTATAAGTTTTATATTAATTAAGATTTTTAAACTAATTACTATAGACTAAAACTGATTCTTAAACTAATCATTAGGATGTAAATTCGACCACCTCTAACTCCAGTTTTAAGTTGAATATCATCAGTCCGTCACCTTTATTCAACAGATATTCAACAAGACAGCCAGCCCAAGTTGAAGCGCTAAATCCAATTAATAAAAATCTAAACGGGTTTGAAAACAACTGGAAAAAGAACGACTAAAAAAAGCGTGTATTTTTTCCTCTTCTTCCTACCACTCTGCTTTACAGACACCTTTACAGGCTGTACATTCAATATTTCGATGAAATTTGGAATACAGTTGTTATCTAAGTTGCTCATTTAGAATTTAATCGCAATCAGACTGAGCTGGAGATTGGGGATGAAATTATCGCACAATTTTACAGTTCAATTATAGCAAGTTCAGTTTTCTCCTATGGGAGATAAGAGTAAAATGTTGCAGCCATTTCCATTAAGTTGTGTCCTTCAATCGATTTTGATTATTTATTCCCCGGCTATTTAACCTTGTAGTAGACCTGTCTGCACTTTAGAAGTGGCCTACTTTTATATAATTATTTTCGTAATAATAATAATAATAATTTGTGATATTTAGAAGCTCCCAAGACCCATTACCTATCTAGATTGGTGTTTGTTTATGCCCAATGATATATTCTTGTGGGAAAACGTGTGTTCTCCAGGTCTGTTTGCCTGGTTGCAGGATGAAAACCCTTTCAGATCAGTATGAGACCAGCTAACTCACCTTCGAATACAAAGCCCCCGATAAAGGTTCTTCCCGTCCTAGAAGAACCCAGGTCTTTCCAATCAAAAGGCTTTATTGAAACCAGCTTAGTTACGGATAACCAATAACAATACCAGTAATACAATCTAATAAAGAGCATGCAGCGCATAAGAATCGGGGTTTTAAATTGCTCAGAACTTCCTGCCTTACCAGTATTTGTCTCACGTTTATGAGTGGTTTACAGTTGACTGAAGTTCAATAACATTTTTACTTCCAGGGTTAAATATATTGCACGACAATACAATTAAAAGCCCGAGCCCCTCCTTATTAATAAAAAAAGCAACAAATTCAACATATCGAAATGATTTGGGAAAATTTGGAGAAAAGAACAAAGCTAATAAAATTTGTATTGATAATAATGAGATTTCTGTTCGAGATATGGACTAGTCATTACCAATATTCCAACATAAAAATTGGGAACAAATTCATATGGAAAGAAGGCACAAGAAATACGAAAAAGTCTTTGACTTTGTTGTTGCGATATCTTAATGCTGATTCAGGATACAACAGTAGATGGGTATTTGAAACAGAAGGTGATCACAATTTAGTTTTCAGCAGAGAAAAATGAACGTTATATGGAAAATAAAAATATGAATGAAAGGTTTAAAAACAATCGGAGCCGAACAGCTTTCAGTGAACTGTAGACTCAAAGATGCAAATATGATTCATGGAAAAAAATGAAAAAGTTTGAAACCAAGAATCAAACTCCGGAAATACAATGGCAGATCAGTCAGAGAGCCGTGTGTGTGTGGGGGGGGGGGGGTTGTCTGGAAACAAAAAGAAATTGAAATCCAAAGAAATTACTGTATACAGTGAAAACAAGCACGCCACCTTCTAAATTATGGAAATCTATGAAAATGAACTATGACGTCACAGACATAAAAATCACTGGTATAATGGAACGAATTTAATGGTAGACTTTATTATTAGATCGCCTCAAAAAATTAATGCATTCGTACAAATACTTGATATAAAATTTAATGCATTTAAAATCACAGGAGTTGCGTTTTTTTAGCCGAACTGACTGGAAAACGATATACACGTAAAATTAACCTAGTTAACAGTAGTCCTCCCCCACCTTGGAAATTTATACACAAAGTGTAGCGTTTCTGCACACTGCTGGTCTTGATATCAGAGATTCCCTCAGACCTAGAGTGGGAAGTACACAGGTGAAGGAGTCACATCCAGAAACTGTTGTAGGATATTGTCGTGCGTGTTGTGTCCTATGCAGCTTCAGCTTTATCAAAATATGGAAAACTTCAAAAATAACAGTGTCTGCATAGTTCTAAAAAAACTGCAGGAAACCTTCGGAGAGGAAATAGTGAAGAGAGCTCGAAAAAGTGGACTGATGTATGTTGATGGTGCCGAGCACTGGGAACGTCTGATTTCAACTGTTTTGTCTACCGACAAAACAGTTGAAATGCGACGGATCAAACTTGTCCATGAAAACGATGCATCACTGTTTGAGAGTTAATCAGGTCAGAATCTTATTTGGTTCGTGGAAAACCATTTTGATACAAAAACTGAGCCTGCAATTGATCGCAGTAGAAAGTCGTATTTTTGTTTGTTAAATAATCTGGCCAAAATTTGGCTGTTGTTCTTCGGCTTTCTTCGTTTCCAGAATCTGGCGCCCTGCAACTTTTTTCCTCTCAGTTTTCTCAAAACTACGGGGTTTTGAGGCTTGTCTAACACACACACACACACACACACACACACACACACACACACAAAGTGCTGATTACGGTGAGAGAGCAGACTATGGTTATAAGATTAACTGCTGTATCATTACTAAATTAAGATTATAAAAAACGGATTTAGTAGGTTATCTTGCTTAATACTTAACAAAGGGTAAGAAAAGGGGGATACTTGTAGACTGAAAACGCAAAACTTGGAAAATTTCAAAAAGGGAAACTGATAGGCTTGTATTAAATCGCGGGGAACTAGTTGTAAAAGGACTGTCAGGAAGCAAATAAACTGCAAAAATGCGTGTGGGAACTTTTCTGATTGACACACTTCGCACTTTTGCAACTGCATGTGAATTATAATTGACATTATTGTAAGCCATACTCCAAAATAAGTAGACAGCTTGAATGCATGTGGATCGCGATGACGTTGCGTTGGCAATGGATCCATCAATCGGTAAGCCAAATAACGGATGAGTTCAGTGAGTAGCGTAATGAATAGTTTCCAATTTAAATGGTAAACCATTTTCTTCTGCTTTTATTGGAAAATTTACAGTTAGAACTAAAGCAGTTGTTGATAAGTAGAGAAAAATACTGAATGATTTCAAAAACATATGAAACTGTGAAAGGTAAAAAGGAACCAGAAAAAGAACCTAGGAAGTAATGGCCGTGCCAACATTAGTGTATGGATTGGAAACATGGATTCTAAACAACAACAAAAGATTTTATTGAAATACAAACTGCAAAAACGAAATTGCTGAGGTGAGTCGAAGGATGTACAAAATTAAGATTATATCCGAAATGAAGATATTAAAAAAGAAAGTTAAGCGTGTGGACTCTAAATGATAAAATAGCCGAATACAAAGAAAAGTGGAAAGAATGGAATGGAACATACCAAGAAGAGTTCTTCACAACCGTCTTACAACAGAGACATTGAAAAAGAGAAGAGACGATGTGAGGATCAATTATAAAACAGGAAGTGGCATATCACCTGCCCATAGAGAAAGAACACCACTATTTTATTCTTATTTTATCATTAAAATTATAATTTGTTTTTATAATTTTGATTAAGAAATGCTTTAATTCAACTAAATTCAACTTTGCGGCCCTATATTATTAAAATTATATTATATTTATCCGCCAAGGTAAATGGTAAGTTTCGTCTAAGTCAGTGGTTCTTAACTGGTGTTCCGTTTACAAGTGTTTCGCAGGTGAAAGATGTCACATGACACAGTTCTGAGTAATTGTAATTACTCAGAACTGTGTAATTACAATTGGCTACTCTGAATAAAATGTCTGAATGAAAATGTCGAGGGAATTATTTCAAAGTTATAACAGAACAATTAACAATATTGGAAGAAAAGATTTCAAGTTACTTTCCTTCTTTAAATACACCCAATTATGACTGGATACGAAATCCATTTGGCACAGTTAATACATCGAGTTGTGAATTTTCGTTACAAAAAGAACAATTAGTTACCTTGTCAACGGATCTCTAAAAATGAAATTCTCAGAAATACCTCGTGAGGAATTTTGGATTTTTACCAAGCCGAATACCCAGCTCTCTCCACAAGGGCACTGAAAATTTTGTTACAGTTTTCAACTTCATATTTGTGTGAGCTCGGTTTCTCAATATTAACCCATATAAAAACTAAAATGCGTGAAAGACTTCCTAATATAGACAAAGAGATGAGGGTAGCTATATCACATATTAGACTTGATATTGCTGAAACCTGCAAAAGTCGAAAAGCTCAAATATCGCATTAAAATAAGTTCCATTTTTATAAAAGGCAAGTCCATGCATATTTTTATTGTTAGTTTTATGACCTTAATGCTTCTGACGTTTCCCCAAATTTTTCTTATAATCAAAAGTGTTCCGTGATTTTGAAAAGGTTAAGAACCACTGGTCTAAGTTGATTAACGAGGTAGTTGACAATTATAAATATTGGAACACTATATTTTTAATAAATAAAGGGAAACATTTGCATAATGACAGGCTGTGTTAATATGAATCGATTAACCAACGATTCCATCCCAAGCCAGTGTGTAAAGTTACAGCGAGATGATTTTTTTTATTTGGTTTCGATTGTGGTCACACTATAGAACTGTTTTGACATATACGAAGTTAGGATCTAGTCATATACATAAAGTATGTTGTGTTGAGCCTCTAGTTTCTGGAACGAATTTAAAAATGGATGCAAAGTTTTCTCGCCGGAAATTCAAAGTAGCGCATATGTGTGAGCTACTTTAAGAAAACAAGGACGCAAGGAGGGGGGAAAGCATACCATAACTCCCATTAAAGTCCTCTAAAAAAATATGTTGGAAAGAAATTTTGCATGACCAATTGGATCAACGTCTGGGTCCTTTC
This sequence comes from Typopeltis vanoorti, assembly GCF_054136105.1. Classification (NCBI taxonomy): domain Eukaryota; kingdom Metazoa; phylum Arthropoda; class Arachnida; order Uropygi; family Thelyphonidae; genus Typopeltis; species Typopeltis vanoorti. The sequence goes on along the minus strand of NC_143572.1, from coordinate 74,135,923 downwards.
CTATTGAAAGCACTTCGCTGCGTTTTTACAGTTCGCCGGTAGGGAAAGGGGAGTGGCTTTGTGTTCCACTCATCTCACTGGTTGCGAGAGCTTTGGTAAACTTCATACGATCATTGCACTACGTGATTTACTAACTTGTTTACTTCCATACCCGAACATCAAAGAGCCTCACCGTTTCCTATATGCCCTTTTTGCTACGTATATTGAATGAATTAATTATACCGGACAAAGTCTAGACGAACCTGCGTAATATCAAGGGATGTTGTTTACTAAGAACAGAGAAATTTGACCATAACTCTGTCTGACAGAGTTCACATTAAGTTTCAGAAAATGACAGGTTAGATTACTTACTTATCTCCCAAAAAGGAAAGCTTTCAACATCCACATAATCTATCTATGTGTTTATTTATTTATATATGGCACCTCCCTACCGCGACCACATGGCATTCGGGTTCAGATCTACAGGACATGAGGGGAATTTTTAGAGGGCCAAATTTATCTTTTAAATTGTGAGAAGAGAAGAGGATTTTACCTCCTTAAACAGACAAAGGAGCAGACAGATGAATCGCCCACCCACATTCAACATACATGATCGTTTTACAGAGAGCTAACGTCAATGTTTTATCAGATTAAATTTCGTAAGGTATAATAATTACTGGGCTGTAAGAGACCCACATCAAAATTGTTCTAATACATACAATTCGTTTTTAGATAATAACAAACAAACAAAAAACTGGCGATCTCGTAAAACACACCTGCCTCCTCCTCAATTGGTGTGCCATAATCACAGAATTGGCATATCGCACATTACTCCCCGTATAAAAACACTTGAGCACAGGAAAGAGAGCAACTGAAAAATGAAAACCATTTCACAGGGCGTGTCAATGAAGATAATTTTAAAGTTTTCGTCAGCTGGAATGCGCGGGGACATCAACATCTTACAAAAAGTGGCTCAACAAATAGCAAGCTATAGTAGATTTTCACCAAAGATTTCAGTAAAGGTTTCGATGTATCAGTTTCAGAACAATACACAGAAAACTGCATGAACTAGATTTACAATGATCTCTCTCTCTCTCTCTCTAAGTTTACGTGTTTCAATTTAAATACAAAAACTGATCATCTAACTGTTTTGGGCTTTCTCGTTCTCATGCGTTGTCCTATTTATAGTTGATAAACTACTGTTGTCACCACAATTACTAAGAGTTTTCAAGATCTTAAAAATTTCTACCAGTCTTAGTGACTGAATGGATAGCGCTTCAATCTCCAAAGTACTGATCGTGGATTCGAATTCTACTGCAGGCAAAGATTTCGTGAATATCTTTAAATAGTAGAGGAATTTCTTGGCCACTGGATGATACCAACATATCATTCTTCTTATTGGTATCATGAAGTGGCACTTGAAAAAGTTCCAAGTTTAGTCCACAGAGTAGGGTTTTTGGATAATCAAAAATTTTATATAATGTAACTTCTTAGCCTACCCACCTTTATATTTCGATTCACACAAGTTTCTAAAGGAGCTAGACATCTCGTGAAAATATCAGTGTTCTCATAAACTGGGACTTGCGATTCTTTTGTATACAATTTTGGGATTCGATATTTTCCTCTTTCTTCTTCGCAAAGACAATATCGAATTTGTTTAGTCTCGTATTTGTTATTTAATACTAACTTATGGATCTGAGATGTGGGTCAGAAATAAAATACTTGATACTGGAGACTGCAGTCATGAGAGTTCTGAGAAAGATTAGGGGAGTTAGCAGATGGATATGAGGATGTTAAAAAATGAACATGAGGATATTAAGAAAGAACTTGACATTTGTCAGCATTCAGGAATGTGTCAGCAGAGCTAATCTCAGATGGTATGGTCACTTAAACAGAATTGGACAGGAAAGCTTAGAAAAACAAGTATTCTTTGCCAGGATTGTAGGGAAAAGACCCAGAAGCAGACCAAGATCTAGGCGACTGATACAGTAAGTGTCTTAGAAGACCGAAATATAAGATCTCATGATATTGGAATCCTGACAATGAGATTAATTTGGAGGAAAATTGTCTATAGGAAATTAGTAATGATGTAAACTTTTCATGTGGTATACTATCGTAGTATACTGCACACCCACTGAGGATATATATCAGGAATTGGATGATGATATTTTTATATTACGGACCGTTTCTTCTTGCATTGCTATGAAACGTATCCTTTAATCGTGGTATATGCTTTGTTTAAACAATATTTAAAATATTATTTATTTAAATAATAATCAGAATAGGATCAGCAGTCACTCTGCAATTGTCACATATCATTTTTTAAAATGTAATATATATATATATATATATTATAGTTACTGTTAATGTTTACCAATATAACTGATTTCGTTACTCTTTTAACTATTTTATAAATACACACACACATACACAATTTTTTTTTATTATTGACAAGTAGCATTATACGAAAAAAAAAGTTTGGATGCCACTGCACTAGGCTCTACACCGAAGTCATTATGAAGTGTTATGCAAAATACGTATGCCTATAAGGTTTGTTAGGATTGTTTTTGTACGTTCGTATTCTAACTCTACTCTGAGTAGACGCATTTATTAAAATTTTGTATATTCTAACATTTGAGAAGGCGTCTTGGATTTGGCTTCATTTTTAGTGGCAAAATTGGTCACAATGATGTGAAATGATAAATTGAGCGCACGAAACAAAAATGTGTTTGGATTCATTCATAGAAATGAATGGTATCCTCCAACCAAGAATGCTATTACAAAATGCAACGTTTTTTAATGATTGGCTCTCTGGTCATTTTGTGACTTGTTTATGTGATCCTAGATAAATGTAACCTCATTCAAGCGATTCTCCACGTAATTCCCACGAAATAATGAGTACATTACAGAGAGAGAGAGAGAGAGAGAGAGAGAGAGAGAGAGAGAATCGTAGCGTTCCGATTCCAATCTTATTTCTTGATCAGCATTCTCATAATTGCGCAAATGCAGCTGTGACGATCGCTGTAATACTTCTGTAATAGTGTTGTTAAATTGAAACAATCAGTTCTTTTACAGATATGCAATTTAACTTTATTTTGCTCGCAGCTTGCTATGAGCACATCAAACTTTAAGGTTTCAGTAAAAATAAATATAAAGAAATAAATAAACCTGGGAAAGATTCCATACGAAATTTTAATTCTACATTTTTTTTTCTTGAAAATTTCAGTGCGCCGTTAATAAATGATATCTTTTACATCCATTCACTCTAGCTGTGATGAAACCAAAGGTGTTTCTGGTGCATGCTTACAGATATTCCACAGCAGCATTCTTCCAAACACGTTTCGATAATTCCTCCAATGACTTCACTTCAAAAGACGATGTTTGAAGAATGTCACCTGCATCAATCCACCCAGATCTTGGTCTTTCACTGGGTCTGTTTTGTCAGGATGTTAGGAAAAAAACTGAAGTACGAAATATAAAGATCTGATAATATTAGAGTCTTCACCGATAACAGATTAATTTGGAGGGAAATGGTTGACAGAAGTTAGTAATGATGCAGCATTTTTGATGTAGTACTATCATTATATTCTGTATCCCCCCCTCTCCTCTCTTGAGGATACATATCAGGAATGTGATGATGCTGATGGTACATTCCACACAACTGTGTATCACAGACATACGGCTGTATAATAAACAAAAAGTGAGAGATTAATGCGAGATGACGTTGAAGGGGCGAGATCAATGTCAACAAAATCGCCAACACTCAAGAATAATCGATCGTTTTTGTCATTTGCGCAGTAAAGTTTTCATTTTCATTGGAAAAAATATGTTTGTATTATGTAAAGTGGCAATTATTATTGGACGATTTAAAGAAAACTTAAAATAGTTATCTTAAATTTTGAATTTTAAATGTTGTTTCATCAAAACTGGTTTACTCTGTCTCAAGTTGCTTCGTACGAACGGGCAGTCAAACAACAGACAAGCAAACATAAAAACAAACAAGTGATCCTTTATGAATGCGCCTAAAATGTAGATACTTTTTCTAAGGTAGTTAAAATCCTTATATTCTATATTCTAGTTCCTGTCGGTGCATTAAAAGAAAATTGGATTCGAACATTGCTTCATTAAATTAAAAAAGCAAGTCTCTCAGTTTGGAGCCATGTTAACATATCAATGGTCGGTAGTGAATCACTGATTATTTTTATTATAGAATCATTAGTATTCGATCTGCAATACTTCGATTTTGAGTTGAAACTGTTGGTGGGCAACTTTTATTTCACGAAGGTATTCAACAGGACATAGCGTGCCAAAGTCGAAGAGGATAACTACGATCAATAAAAATATACGCTTCGAAAATAGCGAAAAACAACTTTTTCTTCTTCTTGGTTGAATCATTCCGCCGGTTTGGAATAAGTGCATTCCAAATCTGGAATATACTTTTATATTTGTTTTTTATTGCTCAAAGTCCGTTTTGGAAATTTACCCTAATCTGACTACAAGGAAAGCAGCTAGAGGGACTTTTCCAGATATCGCTATAATTATGTTCAACCGATTATGACGAAGTATTGACTAAGAAAGAGGTTGGCAGCAATTTAAAAGCGCATACTCGGTTGACATTATAGTTTTAATTGTTAAGTTATCCTCTGAAATTCGAGAAAAAACAATATCGTTAATGATTACAAAATGTTAATGAAGCAGCGTCCTCCCTCTTCAGTACTTGATTTTTTTTTTTTTTTTTTTTTTTTTTTTCATGTGGGTTGCTTTTCTAATATGAAATAGCAGCACTGCCCCAACCTAAGACTAGTCGCCCTAACAGAAAATCTAGGAGGGAATTATTGTCAGTTTGAAATCGTTAAGGACCTTGCATGCTACAGATCAACAGGATTTCGTTATTGATAATTGCGAAAAGTTATCCAAAGGTTTCAGAATATAAATAAACATAAGTCATTATGTTCTATGATCTTCATCCATTTTTATTATTACGGGCAAGTCCAAGGAGTCCATAGACTCATCAAGGGAGGCCCTAACATCATGTCAAGAAACTATTCGACATTCACACAGTATCTATTACACTTCGCCTTGAACTCATTCACAGGCATGGCACCCACAACAGACTCTGGCAGCTTATTCCACTCATTTACCACTCTCCAAGTAAAAAACTTAGCTCTAAAAACCTTGCTCACCACACTCTTTCCCAGCTTCCATGTATGGCCCCTAGTCCTCCCACCACCAGTCCTATTCTCAAAAATATCTTCTGAATTAATCTTATAGAAACCCTTCGGTAATTTGAATGTCTCAATCATATCACCCCTTTTTCCGCCTATCAACCAATTTCTGCAACCCACAAATCTTCAACCTGCCCTCATAAGGTTCATTCCATAGTCCTGCTATTATCTTGGTGACTCGTCTCTGGATCCTCTCCACCTCCTCCCCATCGAGAAGAAACCCTGGCGCCCATATCTGGGCACAGTAGTCTAGATGGGGTCTTATCAAGGCTCGATACAGAGGAACAATAAACTGTTTGTCTCTGCTTGTTAAAGTATTTTTCAGCAACCAAGTGATTTGATGAGCTGATTTAGGAGTGGTGTGGAATTTGTGGATGTGTGGAGTGAGTTCGATGGGGAAAGGATTTATATAAAATGGATGGTTTACATTTGAATGGATTTGGTGTACGGAGACTTGAAAAGGTGTTATCGAATGTAGTTATTAAGGGGAGGGGGGGGGGAGTAGATATGCAGATTTTAGGGAGACAGTTGAGTATGTGAATGTGTGTAATATGCCCAAGCGAGTACGAAGGACAACAAATCGGAATGGGATAGTTAGTATAAGGCATCAAAATAGGGATGGGACAAATGGGCTTCTGAAATTCATGTATACCAATGCCAGAAGTATTAGGAACAAGAAGAAGAATTTTTGGCGTTGGTTGGCACTTCCAGGCCACAGGTTATTCGCATTAGTGAAACATGGCTGACAGAAGATCATATAGCTAGTGGGATTGAATGTGAGGGGTATGGTGTGTTCAGGAGTGACAGGGAGAATAAAATGGGGGAGGAATGTTATTGATGGTAGCTGATGAACTGCAGCCAAGGAGAATAAAAGTGGAACTGCAGGATATAGAAAAGAGCAGGTTTGAGGCTATTTGGTGTGAGATTGAGACTTGCAGAACAAAATATACAGTTGAGTGCTGCTATAGACCAGGTGATGGAATAGATGGTGGAAATAGTATGCATAAACAAATAGAAGAAATGAGTGGAAGGAGGGTAATTATTATGGGAGATTTTAACTATGGTAGCATTGATTGGAAGGAGGAGAGGACACATGGAAGGAAGGAATTGCATTTTATGCGGTTATTAAGGGATAACTATCTGCGACAGCATGTAATGGAAAATACTAGGGGTCAGAGAGTGCTTGACCTAGTAATTACATCTAAAAATTTGTCTGTAACGAATATGACCACGTTGCTACCAATTGGTGAGAGTGATCATAGGGTTTTGACTTGGGAGGTGGCTAAAGGTGTGGAATTTACAATTAAGGCAGGGTACATGTGGAATTATCGGGCTGGTAAGTATGACAAGCTTAGGAGTTTGATTGGTTCAGTCCCATGGCATGTAAAACCGCAAGGGCTGGATGTAGATAGTGCATGGAAGGCGGTTAAGAAGTGTTTGCAGGAGGCAATGGCTGATTGTATACCTAGAGTCCGAATAATAAATCAAGTAGGGGTTAAATGGATGAATAACACCATTAAGCTTGAGCTGCAAGAAAAAGAAATCACTGTGGAGGGAATTTAAGGACAAAGGTGACTGGCAAGCACATGAACGATATAAAGCGCAGGCCAGAAGGGTAACGAGTGTGGTAAGAAAAGCAAACGCGGATTATGAAAAAACATTAGCCATGCAGGCTAAAGAGAATCCCAAATAGTTTTTCGATATGTTGCAAGTAAAAGAAAAAATGTATATGGCAGAATGATTTTAAAGAATGCCGATAGCAGGGAGGTAACCAAATCAGTTGATATAGTTCAATTACTGAGCGAGCACTTTGCAAGAGTATGTTATCCAGGTGGTGACATTGTAGGAATGAATGAACCAATAGCTTATACGGGAATTGTGGTGAATGAAGTGGAGGTAAATATGTCGTACGTGAAGCGGCTAAAGAATTGTCAGTGCCCTTGACCATTTTGTTTAATTTTAGTCTCGGGTCTGGGTTAGTCCCGAGGGGGGTGAAAAGAGGGGAAAATAGTTCCACTGCATAAAGGAGGTTCCAAGACTGCTGTTGTAAATTACCGACCGATCGGCATATCAGGAATCGTTGTCAAGGTCTTGGAGAAAATAATCAACAGGAAAATACAGGATTGGATAGATAAAAATGGGATACTGTATGGGGGACATGGTTCTGTGAAAGGTAGATCATGCCTCACGTTTTATAACACAGTGACAGCTGAACTGATAAGGGTAATGGGTTTACAGTGATTCTACTAGACCTTGCTAAGGCCTTTGACAGGATACCACATGGAATTCTAATCAGTAAACTGCAGGATATAGGGTTGGTGAGATGGATAGGAGGGGTGGTTGATGGAGAGATATCAGAGAGTGGTTTATTCAGGAGTAGAGTTCAAAAGACGGCCTGTGACTAGTGGCGTGCCGCAAGGTTCTGTTCTTGGACCACCACTGTTCAATTTGTTCATTAACGATATAGGAAAGGATCTGAGAGGAAGTGTTCATTTGTTTACTGATGATGCAAAGTTGGGTAGAGCTATAGTGAGTGCACAGAATGTCAAAATTTTGCATGATGGTTTGGATAGTTTGGAGGACTGGGCAAAGGAAAATGGTTGTCAATTTAATGTGGCAAAATGTAAGGTTATGCAATTTGGGGTGAAAAGATTAGCAGCAGTATACCACATTGGTGGAACTGTACTCCAGGAGATTGACGAGGCCAGGGATTTGGGAGTGTTGGTGGATAGGGAGTTGAAGTTTAGGGAGCACATCGCTATGCGAATTTCTATGCGAATTTACTTCGATGCCTTTATTCGATAATTTGTGCTGGGAAATGCAAATTTATTCTGGAAAACAAAAGTTCTTGTTCGATATTTTTAGAATTGTACTGGAATGCGGCTGATTTCTGGGAGAAATAGAAATCAAACGCAATCCAATGTAGAGTTTTGTGAAACCCAAGTAGCACAGTAGCAACAGGACCTCTCCGGTACACCAATACCGTGAGTGGGCTTAGGGTTAGATAATTGAACAAACTTATCCATAAAAGATATTTTATTCCGTACAAAAATTTGAAGTCGGCAAAAAAATTCCAATAAAAACATATAACAAGCAAAGAGTATTTTAAGCATCACAATAATACTTGGCAGTACTACTTTCTTGATTCATGAACTACTGGGCAGTATAAACGAATACTTACAGAACCTTTGTAGATGGTTAAGAAGCAGGGAGTATATCTGGAACAATGCCAAGTCATGAAAAGATTCGTGTATACTCTTATCAGACTGATTTTTCGTACATGTATATTAGAAAGAAATATTATTTTAAGACTTCAAAATATGTGGGTGCCGTCATGTAATTCCCCTAGCACATCATCATTCTTTCAAGGATTTAAGTCCAGTGGCCTGTTCCAGTCTCATTCATCTTTTCTTTAATCGTCCTTGACCTTTATGTCTTCCAGCTGCGTAGTATCAAAGTATCTTTTTGGGTAATCTTGAACTGCCCATTCTTTAGATATGTCGAATCCATTTCTGTATATGGATATTTTATCTCTTACTGTCTACTTTTAACTCTTTACGTATTTATGTGCTAATTTTTTGTCTTTCAGAATTTCATTTCTCCGGGAAAGTACAGGAGAAGGTCTTTCCAAAACTTTATAAACTCTTATTGTTATATGCTTTTGAACTTGGTAAGGTTTGAAAATATTACTGATCACCACCCCTGTTATGTTTAGAAAGTGTGAAATGTTGATGTCAGCTTCTTTTGTATATGATACAGCACATGCAGAGTATTTGAAACACTTAATTTGTTCTAAAATTTTATTTTCAATCAGGATTTTGTTTCTTACTGGAAATAGCCCATTAAAAGCCACGATTTCTGCTTTGTCTGTTGATATTTGAATTCCAGATTTTTTTAGCAATTATGTTTAAGGAGTATTTTGATCTCTGGAGTTCATCTTCGCTTCTTGCTATGATTACTTGTTAATCAGTAGCGAACAAACGGGTATGTAGCTTCTCGATCTAGCAGTAATGCTGGTTTTATATTTTCTTCCATTTCTTTGCTATTTTATGTTTTTACTTTACTATCTGTATACGAGATATTAAATAAGACTGGTAACACTGGCCTTCAGGGACACTTCTCTTTATTGGGTTCCATTCTCTAATTTCACTGATCTTTTACAGCTATTTGATTGTTTTGATACATGTTGGTTACTGCTGAGAGTAGCTGTTTCGGAATGTTTAACTTCTTGAGCATGATCCATAGCTTATTCTATATAATGATTTTGTTAAAGGAGTTCTAATATATATATAAATGCTATTTCCATTAGGATTTTTTATTATGAAAGCTGGATCAATACATGATCGTCCTTGTAGGAAGCCATTTTTTTCTTCACAAAGTTTATTTTCTATACATGATTTGAGTATTGAATTTTCTTACTCTTATCTCTTTATGACACATATTTAAACAGCTATAACCTAAAATGATGCTACAGCATACTCTTTAAATATACCAATGCAAAAAATGTTCGCTTTCAACTTCAACGATGCTATGATCGACTGATATTTCCATCGATCATAGTTATCCCCTTTCATACAATTACCATGTGAATGAATACTACTATGTAGAAAATCACAAACTGACCGTATAATGATGTCTTATATACATCACACAATGATGCTGTGAATAATTGGCCGAAAAAACTTGACGGATATATATATTGAAGTTTGTTTGTTTTTTTTTTTACTATTTTTTACTATACAAAGATATCGCTCAGTAATACTAGGCAATTTTCAATTTCGTTTTTATCCATGGCCTCTTGTAGGATAAGCTCAATACGAATATCAGGTCGACTCACTTCCTTTTGGTAGCAGCGGTACCAAAACAACATCAGCAAACAAACAAACAAAGTGTGCTAACAAAACTCATCCACTATGTACAGCATTTCGGAGTTGTATCAGATATATAACTTCTCTTTATATCAAATTTGGAATGCATAATTCCAGTGTATGAATAAAATGATGCTTCTCATTTTTAAAAACGATCATAGCATATGATCGAATGGCATAACTCTTTGGAAATACTATAATCGGTAACCCAATTTAATGAACTTTTTTTTCTTGTTTAATGTAATGCACAACCAACGGCACTTTCTTATCAATTTACATAAATTAGCAATGATAACGCAATAAAACACAACCGAAAAAAAAAGTTAATGATGACTACCCTGAGCTTTATGGCTCACAATTCTCATAAATTGCCCTTACTAATTTGCCACCCTGTTTTTATTCTTATTTAGTAAACTGCGAAAAGCACGAAAACCTTCTCTCGACAGCGGGTACGTCCGACACAAAAACAACTATGCTGCAGCTTGTTGCAAATTCATTATTATTATAATTATTATTATTATTATTTACGGCATCTCCATGGAGTCCGGAAACCCAAATCAACCATCATACACATATCCTATCATACCTCTCCTTGAATCCATTCACCGTCAGGGAACTCACAAACAATTCTGGTAATCCATTACACTCACTCACCACTCTCCACGCAAAAAATATCTGGTCCGCACACACCTATTAACCACACTCTTACACAACTTCCACGGATGGACCTTAGTTCTCTGACTATCGGTCATATATTGAAAAATTTCACTTGCTTCAATTCTATAAAACCCCTTTAATATCTTTAAAGTTTCTCCTCTCTTTTCCGCCTATCAACTAAGCTTTGTAACACACAAACCCTCAACCTATCCTCGTAGGGAGTATTCCACAGACCTGTCACCATCTTGGTCACTTGTTTCTGAATCCTCTCTACCACCTCCTGGTCCCGCAAGAAACTCAAGTGAACAAATATGTGCGCATTAGTCAAAATGTGGCCAAATCATCGAGGGATAATAACTTCCTTATCTTTACTTGTTAGCGTGTATTTCAACAACAAAGTAATTCTTTGAGCTATTTTACCAACTTTTGCAATATGCCCTCTGAACTTTGACTCTTTGTCCACTATTAACCCTAAGTCCCTAGCCTCATCAATTTCCTGCAAACCAATACCATCAATATTATACACCGTATGCAACCTTTTCAACCCAAAATGCTTAGCCTTACATTTTGCAACATTAAATTGACATTCATTATCCTTCACTCGCAATGCCAATTTATTTAAATCATCTTGCAGAATATCTACATCACCTTTATCAACTATTGCTCTCCCCAGTTTTGCATCATCAAACAACTGCATATCCCCTCTTAAATCTTTCCCTATGTCATTGATATACAAATTAAAGTGTAATGGCACTAGTACCGAACCCTGAGGTACTCCATTAGTTACCATCATTATCCTAGACTCTACTTAGACTACTCTCTGATGTCTGTCTGTCTGTCAGCCATCCCCCTATCCATGCTGCTAGCCTCATATCCATTCTCATTTGCTCCAGTTTTGTAATAGTTTTCCATGTGGTAATCTGTCAAATGTCTTGGAAAAGTCGAACAGTGTCATGGTGTATCCATTACCTTTATCCAATTCTGCTGTTACTTTATTATAAAATGTGAATAAGTTACTAAGACAGGACCTACCTTTACAAAGCCCTGCTGCCCACTATAGAGTATTGCATCAAATTCATTCATTCAATGTTTTCCGTTGACTGGTACGCGCGCGTGTGCGTGCAGGCATGTGTGGGAGTAGGAACGAATGTGTGTTACAAACTGTGTCAGAGGGAAACTATTTAAAATAATAATAGAAATAAAATAAAATAAATAAATAAATAGTAGAGTTTCTTTTGAATAAATATCAACAACAGCTTGCTGTCAAACGCGTTTAACTAACAACGCTGAACATGCCACCACTTTTATTATTATTATTATTATTATTTCAGTCTTCCAGTTCAGCGACGCGTGTGCGTGCGTGCGTGCGTGCGTGCGCGCGCACGCACACACACATTTCTCAATCATAGATTTCGTAGCTTCCTAACACAGTAAAAAAAACAATAAATAATAACCAACTGGTGTCATCCTCAGATAAGCTTACATATAAGCTTCGAGGATGAAAGCAGAGAAATTAGTTCTCATCCAAGATGTATCATATGTAACCAAATGCATGTAATGTACGTATCACATGTAAACCAATGTATGTAATGTTAAGTATCATATGCAAAGAAATGTAAGTAATATATCATATGTAATCAAATATATGTAATGTATGTAATAACTGTAACAAAAGTATGCAATACAGAGTGATTATATCCATTGATATTGTATATATAGAGTGTAAAAATTGCAAAGAAACATCTGTAATAATCATCATTTTGAATATTATAATAATATACGTTGTAAACAGTTATTATTATTATTTTAAAAAAATTATGTACGAGAAAGTATTTGTTATGCATAATTGTGTTCCTATAATGTATGTAATTTATCTGAGAAATAATAAAAATGTTAAAAAAAATAAAAAATAAAAATTATCTGGCAACTCAAACTAATCCCACATTGACAAAAAAAAAAAAAAAAAAGTCCTCATCTGTTATATTTTCTAATCACAGCGTACTTCGACGATACATAAACAATTCCCAGTTCATTGACCACCACCGTAAGTATCGCCCAAGCCTACATTCCTCAGCAAATTAACCTGACCTTGTCAGCGAAGGTGGTTCATTACCGGTGGAAAAACAATTACAAAAGTCGTGTGTAGCAACACTAGCGCTGAGCGCTAAATCATAAGCACGAAGAATTTTACAAGTACCCATTATGACACTTTTTTTTTATTTGTAGGCATATTTTATTCCACTTTTTATTAAATACATATCACATTCCTTATTTGGAGTGGTGCTCAAAAAACAATGTTAAAAATTCGTCAGTATTTTAAATGCCTGCACTTGAGATAACGATACGGGTGATCTAAAAAATAATCGCGAGGATTGAAATTATTTTAATACGCCTAAATAATCATCACAAATATGGAAATGATCCAAGATAATCATGAAAATGTTGCATTTCGCAATAGCATTTTATATAGCGACACCATTTGTTAGTGCGACAATTCAATCCAGAGTCATTTAAGGATTAAGTACTGTAAATAGTTTATTGTCATTTGAATCACATAATTTGCTTCGAATAGTTTGGCCTAAATTTAGACTCTAACATGGTTATAATAGATGTTAGGAAGTTATTCAACTCAACGTTTTTTCTTTCTTTTTTTTTGTTGTTTTTTTTTCCCTCGCAAAGTAGTCACATTTATCTTACACAGAAATAATATTGCTTTGTAGTGTTTTATTAGAATAAACGAGTCCTTGGAGGTGTCACGTAATAATAAAAATAATAATAATTAGGTAACAAAGATCTTTCCTCCCTACGAAATTCTTATCACATTATTAGTATGACTGAATCAAATTTAGATGAACCAGAAATTAAGGAAACATAGCGTCATTGATAACATCTATATAACTCATTATAGCATGTTCGAAACATAAGAAAATTCATAAAGATATTATATTACGTTCTTACCTCTGAAATTTCAATGGACCTTAGGACTATGAAAAATGCCATATCTTCTCGTGCAATAATGAGTTTATAATTTTTTTAAAGATGCATTCTAATATCGTTTTTTTTTCCCTTTGAAAATGTAATCAAACTCTACACTAATGTTAAACAGGCTCAGTATATTTTACATTGAACTATCTTCTGCAGTATTATAGTAATTTTACTTACATAAACACATTAAACGCATCTGTTTATTTGTACATACCGAAAACTGTTGCATAACTATTTTACAAATTATTATAGGTGGCGTTGGAGGGGAGCGTACTGAACTAGAAAACAATTTCATCCTACGGACATTATTAAAATAATACAAATGCGTGTGTCAAAGATCTGAACATTAAATAAGTTTTAAAAAAAAATACTTCTCGGTAGCTTCTAACGTTAAGAATGAGACTAAGGAAGAAAAAAAACATTACCATGAACTCAACATAAATGTGTATGATATGATAATTAAATGAAAAAGAAAATGTATATTTAAGATATCATAGATTATGAAAGCCTTATCAAATGTAATAAAATTCTCCGGTTTTGATATGAAGCATTTTTTGAAATTTTCTGTTGGAAACACATCTTCTCTTCTTTTTTTCCTCTTTTATTTATTTTTTTGGTCCATTTCCAGGGTTGCAAGCGCATGCTTCGTTAGTCTCCATACATAAACGCGTTTATTCGATGGAAAAGGATGAAGACAGCCTCTAGTGTGACCAGACTATACGTCGCCACCAGTCGCAGTTTGTGATCTTTGCCTCGCTGAACATGTTGGTCGCTATTCGTAGACGAAATCGCCACGAATCTGTGAAAGTGTTATTGAGCTTTGTGTATCGGTTCTCGTTCTTGATAACCTGAATCCGGAAGAACATATATCACAGTCCACATGGAAAAACGATGTCTCTCAACCTGCATTTAACTCCCCAAATGTTTATGGCTTCTCCAATTTGTCAGAGTTCGCTTAAAGTGCTAAATTCTGAAGAACTTGTGATATTTTTCCAACCACTCATGGTTGGTTTCTTATACTAACTGGCATAGTAATGTCCCCCAACACTTTATAACAATTAAATTTACAAAATGCACTACACCTTTTATAAATTATTGTTATAATCTTCAGCATTCTAACACAAAAGTCAGATATTTTGTTTCCCTAAAGACATTGTACTAGTAACAATAGCTCGTAAATCTTTATCACATTTCCCATATAAAGTTAGATTAAAAGTTCGAGTGTCTTTTCCTAACGGAGAACAACTGGACATGATTTGGATTCTCTCTACAGATTTTTAAGAATGGCTACATTGTGCACGATCTTCCTGGGGAAGTGAGAAATATTTATGGAACCTTTAGAGAACATAAAGTCAAATGTGCAATGAAAGTAAATACAAACAGAACCATAATTCTATGTCGTAGAAGGGATATTTTTCTCCTGTGAAACAGAGAACTAAATTACAACGAAGAGTTACTTAAAGTCAGGTTTCCAAGAAGCAATCATCCTTCTAATTTATTTTTCTTTTTAAGTAAGTTGTTGCACTCCCCATCTATCTAATTAAATCTTTAGGCAGAGTGAAGTTAAAAAGTTTCAGAGGACGAAATCAAGAGGGTGACGTCATTTGGTTTTTCTACTTCTGTTAGAATAAGTGGCTATCGAATTTCCTGGCAGATGTATTACATGCTGGTAACTATGTAGCAGCGTCTATACTTCGTCGTGTTAAGCGCCAACATTGTGATGAAGTGGAATGAAGACAAAAAAAAAAAAAGTGGGGAAAGAAAAAATGTCATTTGCCGAGACAAGAATGAATATGACTGCAATATATAAAGAAATACAAAGGGTAGATAAGGGAATAACTTATTACAGATTTATGACTTGCAGAAACAAAGACGAACGTGTGCAACATTTAAGATGTAACGTAATAATAAAATGAAAATGTAATAAACTACACGGACAATAAAACTGTTATCTAGAGTAGACTGCGAAATAAAGAATGAAAAAAAAATAACCACAGGGAAAGGTGGAAATTAGACAAGACATAAACTTCACTGTGCATATCATTAATTCTGATTTGGATAATAAGATTGCAAGCGCTTTATTTGCACCACTACTTAATAATAAATAAATTTGATATAAATAAATACACTCTTTGACAAGTACCAATTTGTTCTTGGTGTCAGTGTTACTGAAAGCGATCCAATGATTTTATTCAGGAAAAATAGGAGAAAGACAAGCACTGGGCATTGATAAATTCAATGTCTTTTACTGTGTAGTTATTCTAGGAAATGTGAATCAGTGTGGTGTTAGAAAGATATTTAGAAATGAAATTCATTTTGAACTCACTCTGCAATCGTAGAGTTCCAGAAGTCTTTTTTTTTTCCTTTTTTCAAAAGAAGCTTTAAACAAATGCTCCCTAAACCACCATCAGTATTTTTCAGACTTTAACATTATGAATACCTTCGAATAACAAGCATAGAAATGGTCGTAGACAATCATAAAAAGGTGAATTTTCCATTAACACCCTTGTACGGTGCACCATTATTATTATCATAAAAATTGAAACTGCTGGTGTTTCAGGCTGGTTTTGTTTTGTGTGATTTTTTCCACTGTAAATAGTCCTAATGGAAACCAAAATAGAAACTATTCTCCAAATTTTAGTTGACATCCCAATACCAGATTTCACATTTATGAATATCAGATCAGTTCATTTCAGTTTAAAGTTTTGTGGATTGAAATCGAGCTTGAGTCAACCAATACATTTTAGTAAAGTTCCCAAATGCCGAATTTCCTTAAATTGTGTCCTACCTGAGAGCAGTTGTGATAAGCGTATGAACAGTTAGAAACAAAACACATGTAATCGAAAACATGAGATTTGTCACACCTGTCTTTGCCCTATTGTCTGTTATTAAGCATTTAAAACGTCAAATTTATATATATCAAAGTAATAATAAATTACTTTTTGAAAATCAGTAGGCAGCCGATCTCTACGGTGATGTATCACCGATAATTGAATTCATGACTACCAATGTGTTTTAATATTTTATGGAGAAAGTACGACAAAGGAACTGCCACTATCTTATGTTCCTCATGATTGAGGAACATAAGATAGTGGCAGTTCCTTTGTCGTACTTCCAGGAAAAGTTTCTTCCAGGAAACTTTCCCGAGTTTCCTGGAAGAAAATTTCCACTTTCTTGCATCAAAAATCAGCGATCTCAGGAAGAAGCTGAAAAAATCCTAGAATAAAGTTCCTCTTGTCCGTGGCTAGAATCTAACCTATAGCTGTCTCACCTTCTGGCCTTCTCTCATTATGGAACAACCAAACATTGTTACGAAGCTAATCTTTTCAAATGGGTTTCCAGCATAATACACCAGCCTGTATTAAATTCATTTTTCGTACACAAGCACGTACGCACTTATAATTTCTGTCTGTACGGATTTTAACAAAATTTTATATTTGAAAACCGTACTAAAATTGCACGTTTACTTCGATTTTGGTTTCAGTTCGACTATATTAGTGCTAAAATTCGACAAACAATTTGAAAAAACGCAGGCTTATATGTTACAAATAAACCATTCACAGTACTTAAGCTTAAAGTAAGGAAATACTTGGCCAGTCGTTAAAAATGTATAGTTTTAACAGAATTTTTGTGTAACCCATAGCTCGTTTTGGCATATGCACTGTGGATATCATTTTATTTGCCATAATTTTAATCGTTTAATTTTAATGCCATTAAAATGATCCGATTATGGTGGCGAAAAAAAAAGGAAAAATGTTACCATCATTTCAAATCTTTTTGCAAATAAAAATCAGAATGATAATCACAATATCACAGCAGTATTGATATACACAATAAACTGTGTTCATTGGATATTAATTAATTAACTTTTTTCCAGACAGTTAACATTTGCTCAGAAAAAATAGAAAAAGAAAAAACTGTTCAAAACTTATAGCTCATATATGAAAGGTTGACCCGTTATTGGTCTCTACACCCTAGATATTTCATTTTGCTTTACCTAATTTTGTCACAACTAGAAGACTGATTGAAACTACCATTTGCAGAAAAATTTCGGCAGAGATCCTAGATACCAAATTTTATCCAATCAGTACGAAATCTTGTAAATCTTTATGGGACCTTCAGAGAACATAAAGTCAAATGTGCAATGAAAATAAACACAAACAGATCCATAATTCTATGTCACAGAAGGGATATTTTCATCGGTTTGAACATCTGTTCAAATCGATGTCAGTGATTCCGCACTGGTTATATGATACAAGTAATCTGACTGAAATAAGTAAACTATTTGAACACAGTTTACTGTGTATTCTAAATCTCGTAGTTTATTAAATTCTATCCCTCTAGTGGAGTTAATAGCAATACATAATTTCGACACGTTTTGTACTTTTATGTTCCTGTAAGTGATTGAAACAAAAATCAGAATGACTCGACATAATATCGTAAGGACTTCAAGAAAATGCTTCCTGAGTAACGAAATGAGTCGTGTACGATCGGCCAATGGACATTATGAATGTAACAAGTGCTTATACAATTTATTAAATGCACCTAAAAACAACTGTCTGCACGTCGAATTGCTGTGATCATCATTTTATATAGAAAATCTTAGGATATTTGTATGTCATTCGGTATATATTATATCTAATGGGAAGATTGAACCGATCACCAAATCAACTGATACAATGTCTTCGTTTCGTTTTACAGTAAAAATATTTATCATATTAGATTTAATAAGACGTTCACTTTCTTCTCCACCGCTTCTCTGGTTCGAGCACTACATGCTATGCTATTAAAGCTAAGTACAATTTCGTGTCATCCAAGGAAATGATGGGTCATTTCACGCAAAAGTTCCGTTCATGTAAGCACTTGGTAACTTAAAATTCAAGAGATCTGTAGGGGACTTTTCTACTAACTGCAAGAAGTTTTCAAGTATTAATCTTCACCTTTGGGTGTGGAGAACTGGACATCGCTGTTGTAAATTCCTAAAACTTTTCGAAATTCTTGTCTTCTTATTATGTTTTTATTTCTTATTGTATCATAAATGATTATATCTGTTCTCTATGTCAAATTAAAGAACTTGTTACAAGTAAAATTATGTGGAAATCATGGATGCTTAATATTTAGGTAATTTTTATCGTTTAGACTGAATGGTCAATTTTTTTTCAAAATCTCCTAATTGTAGACCTGTTGCTCTATAAATTCGAAGTTGGGCAGAAGTTTCCGGATGTTCTGACATCCGGAAACTTCTGCAGAGTTAAATGCCATAACGCTATGCAGAATGATCAAGAGTCTTGGATTGGCTGTAGGTCGATCCCGAACAGTGTACTAATTGGCTAAAACATTCATGGCTATCAACTAAATTCGGCACTGAAATGGGAAACTTATAAAGACGAATAAATAACTTCCTCTAGATAAGAACAGGTTAAAAAACAAGGTTAAGTGTTGAAGGACCAGCCATCAATGTCGACCTCTGTTCTCAACAACTAGAATATGCTTGCAATGTTCGTCACTTATCAAACGAAACGGATGCTCATCCAAAGAGATGCAGCATTTCGAAGCGATAAAAACAGTCAAGAAACTGGAGAGGAGCTTTTCCTTCATCCAGCATGGAATCGGATCTCTAGTACCATTCGATTACCACTTTTTTCACTAAAGAATATTTCACCTCTTGAATAGGTTTAATTTCGTCAATGGATGAAGTGGCCCCTATTAAAAAAAATGGCTTATATTTTGCTCAGTACTGTTTTTCACATGTAATTTTACGAAATACTAAAATGGAACTGTCAACATTTCTGCAAACTTTTCGACTACCTTTAAATGGATTTAAATATAACTAATGATGCAAATTAAAATAAATAAAATCCCAAATGGAAAGCAAAAATAATTCTTAAAAATTAAACTAATAGTTACAAAATGAGGCTGTTTTGTTTTCTACACTTCAGAGAATTTTGTGACATAGTGGAAATTCCAGATCGCAAAATATTTATCATATTGATTGTTGCTATTACAAATTTATGAATTTAGAGATTTATAACTGACACTGGAGAGGGAATTGATATACTATCTTGCGGATATGAAATGATCTCTAGAGGATTAAGAGGCGAGTCTCAAAGCTGATGTCAAGCTTGTGGAAGGCTTTGTATGAGGATAAACTGAATATTTATGGGTTGCAAAAGTAGGTTGAGAGAGAGAAGAAGGAATGTGATAGAAACCTCTATGATGATAAAGAGATTCTATAGAATTGATGCAGGTGAAAATTTTCAATATATGACAGGAGGGGGGAAACGAGGGTCACTATTGAAAGTTGATAAAAATGTGGTTGGCAAAAATGTACGGCTAGATTTCTGGTTATCTTAATGTTAAATAAATGCAATGGATGGCTGGAAGTGGTTTGGAAGTTTTGTCATTGAATAAATTTTGAAATAAATATGATGGGTATTGTTTGAATAATGGGACCGTTTGAAAATATAACTCTTGCGATGAGTCTTAGTCTTTCATTTATGTTTGTTTTTAATCAAAGAGGACTAGTGTGCTATTCTTTTCTAGCAAGGAAATAAAAGAAATAGATGAAATAAGATTTTTTCGAAATAATAATTATAGAGGGAGGCATATAATAGCTACTGATTGCTTTCGGAAGATCCAAGAGAGATTCGCTTACTCCCACCTAATTTAGTGTTGGAGATATGTGTTTTAATTTGCCAGACAACACGAGTTATCACTAGGTGCATCGATGCCTTTAAATGTTCTAATTATCGAGAGATTTTAACATATGGCATTTTAGGCACATCCAGCAATTATTATTTGGACTAGTCATTAAGTTTTGGTTATGGAATGATGATGGTTATATTTAGCTGAATTTGCATTCTGACTTTAAGAAAATTTGTTTCTTCTCCAAAAAAGTTTTCAAACTAAACTCTAGAGGAACACTACTACAATTAGTACAGATCTGGTCTGATAGGTGTTGGTAGGACAGAAACCGCTGATCATTCACCATCTGTTTTGAACTATTATTTAGTACAAGCACTTTGGTAAGTCGCTATATCTTGTGAAGCATGATTATGTATTCAAAGAAAAGCACGTGCTCGTGGTGTTCTGGTCCAAACTAGACAAAAATGCTATTCATAGTTTCGAGATGTTAAACGCTTTAGAAGACAAAAGGATAGAACTGAAACATTTCATCCAAATTCAAAACTAAAGTAGCGTTTATTGATATTTATGTAACTGTGCCTAATCTACTCCCGATAAACTTTAAACAGACATTTCCATTTATATATTCGGTTGGATGTATAGAAATTCCTTATATGCACTCTGGGGGGGGGGGGGTTAAGGGTTTACAGGACAATAAGCTAATAGTGCATGGTAAGTTTACCACATTATTACTAACTCCCTATCAACAATTTCTATCCAAATTAGTTTATTACTTGTCAGTATATATTTAGGTCTTAATATATACTGACAAGTAATAAACTCCAATATATTTAGGTCTTAGACGCTTCTAACTGCATCAATAACCACGTACATCATGATCTTCCTATCTGTTTTTCTCCTGTCGTCGTGACACTCAATACTGCTTTGCTAATCTTTCCCCTCCAAATCTGTTTAAGTTACCATACCACCTAAGAATAGCTCTACTCACACATCCCTGAATGCAACACTATCAGATTCCTTCCTAATATCTTCATTTTTTATATGGTTCTGCAATCGATGCCATCTGCTTACACCCCTAATTTTTCTCCGGACTCATGTCTGTGGTTGTCAGTCTTTGAGTAAGTCTTTTATTTCTAACTCAGTTCTCATATCCATAACTTAGTTTCATCTTAGTCTAATTCCTTTCTTATTCCATATACACTTATTCAGTTTACTTTCCACTATACATAGTCAAGATGGCGAATTATTGATTTCTCACTATACCAGCAAAGCTGGTATAGTGAGAAGTCAATAATTCGCCATCTTGACTATGCCTTAAATAGCTGAATTGTTTTACTTGCTCTATACTTTAAGTGTCATTATCCTTCATAATGTAATCAATATGAATGATGAATAACAGTTGAAATAATGTACATTGTATCGTATTCCTTATGATTTAATATCAAACTATCTTCCTACCTCTTTCAATTCCAACTGTTGACTCCCAACTCATATATAGGGTATGAATTGCTCGATATAATATTCAGTTACACCGTACAACTGTAGCGTTTTGAAATACCTTTCTTCGACACTTCCCATACGTGCCTTTTGCAGATATACAAAACTTAAATAGAGATCCTATGATTTCTCAACTATTTGCATTAAATTGAGAATCTGATCCTATCAACCGCAGATTGGGCTGCATCCAGTTTACTGTTCTAGTTTCTTCTTCACGCTTTCTTAGCCTCTTCTTAAATATTCATGTATTCTTTTTAAATCATGTATGATTGATTGATTGATTGCATAAATTATACATGTACCACTAGGGAAGATTCTTAGTGTTCCAGCTGGTGTTATCTGGAATTACTTGAAATTACAGAATTATAGTTGAATTTCCTGGAGTAGGGAAATTCCCGGGTAATTTAATGCTTATATTCAATTTTATTTACATTTATATAGATGGTTACTGTGACAGATCTACTTCGATCATCAGGAATTCGTAAGTCTGAAAAGGCCTTATGAATTATGCAGTGTAGCTACGGTAAAAATTTTTATTCCTCCATCTTTGAGCTTTATGGAATACTGAAATAATGTTACATCCTTCTGAGTGCATTCTTCTTGAATATTTTCTGTCATCGTTCCATGACTTTTTGTTCCTTTGACATTCTTTCGAAATAATTACTCCAGAAATCTAGAATATCTTAATCTTCAGTTTTCATGTCACCTTGCTGATATTTGATTTCTTTTACAGTACTCTTTTTCCATTTCTAAGCTTTATCAATAACCTCAAGAACATTTTGCTATCTTCTTGATTTTGCCATCTTAAAAATTTTTCTAAAATTTTAGAAAAATCGTTAAAATATTTTCTATATTTTTAGCAAAGATTCTCCATGAGTTTTGTTTAGCTACTTTTACAAACTGCTTCTCTTTCTGACATTTTTTTTTTCTGTCTTCTCTTACATCACTAGCTGACTCACTTGATAGGAACTTTCGATATGCTTTTTCTGCTCAAGGAAGCGTTTTTAATTTCATGAGTTTATCACAGATTTTTGATGTTTCTGTTCTTGCAGTTAACTTCATTGCATGCTTCTCTAGCTTCCTTCAGAGTCGGGCATTAATTCTACAAGGTTTAATTTTTGATTTCAAACTCTTTCTATCTTTTTTTTTCCTGAAAAATATTCATCTGGGTTGCAGTTCATATCTGCAAGCTGATTAGCTAATTATATATATTTTTTTAAGTTTTGGATCTATCTTTCTTTTCAATCTTATATTAATTTTTATTCTGCTCAAAACTCACTTCCCGTTTGTACACTGTTGTGTTCTGAACCATTGTGAGGATATCACCCTTTTCAATAACATAGTTAAACTTCTTTTTTTGCTTCGTGTGTTCTTGTTCAGCGGTCTATATTAGCTCCTGTCGCTAATGATGCGAAAAAATTCCTCTACTTCTTTCTTTTTTAACAGAACTTTCTGTGGGACAGTAGACACAAATAAGTCTCATTTTCCAATTCCACGTTTTCATGCTTTGCCCACATGATTTGAAACTCCTTTTGACATTGAAGAAGATTATCTTCGTATTTAATACTGAATAATTATAACTACCCATTCATGTTTCGGATAATTATCGCCTGAATATAACATCTTGTTATTTATAAAAATCTAACATGTTTCTGTCTTTTTTGTTTGGTGTCGATGTGGCACATTTTTTTAAAAATATTCTTTCAATTCCACTTCTTTTCGGTTGTTATTCTTTGAGTAAATGATAGTGGTTGTCTTGAATTTTGCTGATTTTGAATGCAAGATTGTTTCAATAAGCAACTTTCCAATGATGGAACAACATAATGAAATATCATGCTTGCACATGACATTTCATCATATACAGTCATTATATTTTGGTTTAATCCAATACAGAATATTATTTGGCGAGCTAGATCTCAAAGTGCTAAGCTCATTCTGTATGGTTAGGATCGGACATTAGGTCAGCATCTCGGGCTGGTTTTTCGTTCCTTAAAAAGTTATATGGAAGTCTCCGTCCAAGTTATCTAGTTCTGATACTTAAGCGACCCTTACAGAAAGATGCATGAAAAATTCTCCCCGAGGCGGTAAGGAGGAGAAGATTAGTTTCTTCACTTTCACAATGGCCCTGCTCATTTTGTTTATTCATTTACAGGAATTTCTGGCTGAAAACGTTTTTCTTTCTCGCTTTCTTTCTTCCATATAATACCTTGTGAAAGTGCGTGTACAGTTATTCGTCACTCATGTCACAGACTTCCAATATTCTGTCAATCAATGTTGTTTTATGCTAGATGATCAGCGTTGTTGATTGGGACAATTGATGCATGACAGGTGCAAGTGTTCTTCCGTATGTCTTTAAGTGTGTGTCTTATTTTTTCGTGCCACTAAACTGTTTTGGTTCCTTGATATTAACACGTGATCTTTCTGGCGTCGTCCTGTGCCATTCTTGGCCGAGGAGGCAAATCCTCTCATATTTCCATCAGTTAATGTTGCTTATTGTTGACTTTCGGTGTTACAGTTTTTTCACCAATGTTACGAACGAATAAGTCACTGGTCCTGCACATCATAACATTTTTTTTTTTTTTGAAATTCATAAGTTTTTTTTAGCGTGCTATTGACAATATACAGATGAACAGTCGAAAATAAGGTGTATCTCCCGATGTATCTAGCTGAACACCCATTTGTAACGATAAGAAGATACAATTTGCTTTATACAAGTAATATAGATTTGCTTTATATAATTTGCTTTAAATTTGCTTTAATATTTGATTTATATAAGTAATATAGAGTTGTACGTTGTGCATGAGTACTTCATCGGTGGATGGTAGCAAACTGTCGTGCATGTTTTCTTTTATTACAGAAAATGATAAAATTGAAATTGAAATTAATTTGATTGCTGTTAGTATGTGATTTTAATAAAATTTATTTCGCTTAAATTTAATTTAATAAATATATTTAATAAATAATTTAATATATATATATATATATATATATATATATATATATATATATATATATATATATATATCCTTTATACCAAGTAAGCAAACTTGCTTAGTTGGGAAAAATCGGCCAACTTTGATTGCCAGATCTCGATATTTAGTAATTTTTTCCAGTTCTTTGTTGTTATCACTGGCTACTGCGATATCGATTAACCAAACCTGTCAATGTTCGATAATTGTGATGACAGATCTATTGTGTTCCAAATGCCGATCAGTTTGTATTCAAAAGTCCCAGAGAATATTTGCTGTTTCCTTTTCCAGTACTGTCTCTATTTTATGCTGCCAGCAGTTATCAGAAGTAGGAAAGCCATATTTTTTACATATATGTCAATGAATTATTTTGGCCACTTGATCATGGCTGTATTTATAATCAGTTTGAGCTATTGAGTTCATGCTGCAAGTACTGATTAGATGTTTTACACTCTCTTCTAATCGCATAATCTGCATTTGCTGTTATTATTGGTGTTCAAAATTATTATTATTATTATTATTATTATTATTATAACGGGTGTTTCCATGTAGTCAGAAGACTCATTTTTTTAGCTTTATTGCCTGAATATAACATCTTAGCTATTTAATCATTCATTAACTATTTTATAATTTGAACTAAACCTGATTAAGGGAAAACAGGAAAGAAACAAATTAATTCACAAGAGAAAAGCTCATTCAACTTAAAGACAAATCGTTTTGTGTTTGTTTATGGAGTAACAATAAAATCGCCCTCTTTTTAATATAAACGATCGATTATATAAACAACCGATGAATGTATGTTTCCAGTATAAATGTACGTATGCTAAAAGAAAAAAAAATAGTAATACTGTATATTGATATTTTTGAAGAATAATTAGATTTTATTAAGATCAAATGAAAATATAAGAAGCGAGAAAACATTGTTTTTGAACTCCAGTTGTTTACCAGGTAAGAAAAAGTGGTCTTGGGGGGTGAAGTGCTGCTGTTACCAAAAATAGTTGCTATTTGAAGTGAAGTCAAAGTTAAAATTAGCGGATATTTATCAGATGATGTCATTTATTGGCCATCTTGTATAATTTGTCGGAGGTGGCATTGATAAATTCGTGTTTATACCTGTTGTCGCCCTATATAAACTAATGTCATCTTGTGGAAGAGTGAAATAACAACAAATATTTTGTTTGACAGTGAGGGGTTTCCAGACAGAATATTTACATATATATTATTACGCCTTGTGTTAAATTCAGTACAACATGCTGAGTACCTTCTGACCATCATAAGTAAAGGATAATAATAATGATAAACACAAGTATGCTAGCAGTAGAAGTAATTAATATGGGTTACATATACATCTGTCGAAGCCAATGCTTGATTCATTTGAAGATGTTCGCAGATTTTGTGAAGATATATAGTGCTTACCAAACTAATGATAATAATAGTTTGTAACAGATGTTACTCAATGCCAGGTTATTTTTTCAGAATCAATGTGCACTTTTTTTAATTAGCATAATACTACCTATTTTGATATCTAAACTGAGCACTTGATTATTTATAATAAATACTGTATATATATATATTTTAATCTAGGTTTCATTTTAGTATCTTCCTATATTTCTCATAAATAATGGGGACGACTTCAGATGTACAGTGAAATAATCTTTGCAATGTGTGGCTACTTTTTCAGGTATTCTCGTTATTATGAGCATTAACAGCTGATAATAATGATAATAAAATAATAAAAACAGTTGATAATAACAAAAACAACTGATAATAAAAATGAAATAAATAAATACTAAAAAATAAAAGAATAAAAATAAACAAATGTGAAAAAAAATAATAATAAAAGAAATAAAGCTGATAATACACAGGCTCTGGTGTCTTGTAGTTAACGTGGGATAACCTCAAAGATGTTTTATAGCCGCATAGGATTCTAAGTTATTTATTATTTATTTATTTACATTTTTCAGATGTAGAAATTTGCTTAGATGTATATCATGCGGAATAATATACTTATATGCTTACTTTCTGCGCATGCTGATATTATTCGATTTTTTTTTTTTTTATCTTCAGAAAAATAATGTCGTAGTAAATGTCTTAGATATGGTGGCTGGAAAAGAGCAATGAACTTAGTTTCCTCGTTAAATACCGTGGTGCATTTAGCGTGATACCACAGTAGTACGATATCTGAGTGTGGACTCATGTAGAGATCTGTAGGTTTGTTTTCAAGTATATATTGTATGTGCCATCATTTTTCGTTGTGATTTAGGTCGATGCAGAATTGAGCCAAGTCCCAAATTGCCAGCGATCTTCGTTATGCATGCCGTCGCATGTTGTAGGAAATACTCAATTTTAAATATTGGAGATTTTAGGAAATCTTAAGTACGATACGTAATAAGCAGTGTCATGCGTGAGAGATCATTTATTACCCACGGGTTTCTAAGCTGATGAGATGAGATTTATTTTTGCCTAATGCAGCAGAATTATTATGCGTAAAGCCATTTGATTAGGCCAAACCATGATGGAAAATATGTATAGACTATTGCTGGTTCTTTGTGTGTGTGTGTGTGTGTGTGTGTGTGTGTGTGTGTGTGTGTGTGTGTGTGTGTGTGTGTGTGTGTGTGTGTGTGTGTGTGTGTGTGTGTGTGTGTGTCATCTGCATAACGCGATTTGACTGAATAGTTGTACATCACATCGTTTAAGAAGAAAATGCTAATTATGAAAAAAAAAAATTCCTTTACGAAATGCCAGTCATAATAATAATAATAATTCTACAGAATGTATAGAACAATCGAGTTCTTGTATTTGAAATCCCCTTTAAAATATATCATTAATAACGAACGGCAAGGGCTTTTTTTCTGTGATAATCAACTGGGAGTGTTGGCATTTCTAGGCAGATTAGTTCACAGCTTTGTAACGCCCAATGATCTTATTTTCTAAATTATGTAAGTTTTTAAGAACGCAGGTGAGTAGATTGCGCCAAGATACCGTTGACGGTGGGACCCAAAAATAAAGTCGCTGGATTCGTGTCACATGATTTGTACCTGTGATCGTTCTGACTCGTCGCAGTCAAACAGTGGGGGAAAAAAATTCTCTGTGTCTCTTTTTCTCTACCCGCACGTGCTGTTGTCTGTCTCTTAACAAGAAGGCATTGACTTGGTGCTCTCTTTCACCCTCTAAAAAAATAAACCTGTCTGAGAGCGAACTGTTTTATACATGTTTAATGTCGCAATATTGTTTAACCTAACTAGTTGGCTTAAATAAAAATGAAAAGTGAATATAATTCTAAATGAAAATAATACTCTGTTTTTTCAGTAAAATTTTATGAAAGGAATAACTACTAATTATTTTCATTCCAAGAAATTGTTCTCTAGAATACTGCTTATCTCTCTTCGAACATAATTTCACTGAGAAAATAAATAAATAATACCTGTCAGTTTTTTTCGTTTTCTGAACAATGCAAAATTCTGATTTAATAAATCAGGGAGGGGTCGCTTAAGGGTTAAAGTTAGATAATTGGGAGGAGGCCCCCACATAACCTTTTAATGAATGCAAAGAACCGACCGGGGCATCTGAACTAATGTCCAATTCTTAGGGTATCCTGTTAGTGGGAATTCACATGGATAGTGAACCGATGATGGGTTGTCAGTTTGGCATTAAGCTAACCAAATTTTATCCTGTATGCTTAAACCTTTAGGTTTAAAGCAATTCAAGATGTTGTATCATAATTGTTTTTAAGCAATGTATATGCAGAAAACTTAGATGTCATATCAGATGAGGATAATTCGGGCGTTGTCCGGTTAAGCAACACCCGACGCTTTTCGCCAAGAACCAGGGCCAACAGCAACCTCAAACTCTACATCAGCAAAGTTCAAGATACGATATGCTATCAACATATATACTATCAACATAACAAGTACGAACGGATAAGAAGTGGAACTCGCAGAAGAATTGGAGAAGACCCTAACATAATTGGTGTTGCCAAAAAATAAATAAATAAAATAATAATAATAAAATAAAATACGAGCGAGGATTTTGTAAATAACAAGTACAAATACAAGACATATCAGACAATAATGATCGGAGGAAGGAAGGAGTAGCTATAGTATTCAACAGTAAACATGAGTATAATTCTCTTGAACAGCAGGCAATTTCAGGTAGTGAGATGTGGGCAAAATAAGATTGGACAATGAGATTTATTTGTCTCAATTATCCCATAGAAAGCTCTACTAAGGAAGGAGAAGATGCATTTTTCGAGTCACTAGAGAAAGCAGCTAACATAAAAGTTGGTCCTGTTGGATCCCTAAACATCAGAGTAAGAAATAAATACATATGGAAATGTGTTGCGAAAATTTGAAGTTAATAATAATGGTAAGTATCTGTTCCTGTTTTCTGGACAGGAACTAGTCATCACTTAACACCAGGTTCCAACATAAAGATTGGCAGAAATTCACATAGAGAGAAAACACAAGAAATAAGAAAAGTATCGTTGACTATGTTTTCGTTGCTAGTGATATATTTATGCCAATGCAGGGAATTCGAAAGAGGAAGCGATCACCATTTAGTTTTGAGCATGATAAAAGTGAATGTCGTGTTCAAAATCATGTTTAAAAAAGAAACATACGTAAAAATTTTAAAAGTAATCAAAGTAGAGCATCTTTTAGTGGCAAACTGCAGAAATGACTGAAAAACACGAATGAGTTTAAGAACCAGAACAAAACCTTGGAGACTCACTGACAGAACCCGAAGAAAACATTGATTGATTCAACCAGAGAGAGAGGTATGTGGTGAAGATGTCTATAAAAGGATAGTAAAATCAGAGCTCTATGATGGAGTCAAGAAGTTAAAGAGGGAGTCAAGGAAAAGAAGAAGAAAGCGTATAGAAAATTCCTCGCAAGTAAGTCAGCACGTTCATTAATAAAATACAGAAGAAAATGTAAGAAAAGTCATTGAAAGACTTTGGTAAGAATATAGAGGATAAATATCAGAAGGTGGCAAAATGTTCTGGAGGCTACTGTAGAACAAGCTTACAAATGGAGGAAAGAAACAGTACTGGAAAGGGAATCATAGATATAGGCAACATAACACTAAAACCTTAAATAAATATATTCTAAATGTTTGGAGTACGTACTTTGATGATTTTAAGCAAAAAAAGAAGTTAGAAATCGGTGATAGAAAAGTGAATGCAAGAAAACTGCAATAAACACCGTGTGTAAATGTAACTTTAGCAGAGCGATGCATAATCTATATTTAAGTTATAAGTCAGCAGTTAGAACCGAATGAGCTAAAGGAAGATTGTGGTTTGATATAAAATCAGATATAAGGCCAGGACACACTATCGCTACTGTTATACGTCATCTATAGGGATCACGTTATAAAGGAAAGTGGCGTTAAACCTGATATCAAAAGCTATAGATATTAATCCAGCTCTTTAATTTTATGAAATATTGCACTCTTAAATAAGCCCAGAATAAGTCTGCATGATTCCTTAACTAAACTGAATAACTGGTATAATAAATTTCGCATGAAAATCAGCAATGAATAGACAAGGACAATGAAAATAGGCAGAATATTGAAAACCTCAACTTCATCCTGAATGGAGAGAGCCTGTAGAATAGATAAGACATTTCGACTATTTCAGCGCAATTTTTAGTGAAGATGGCAAATTAAATCTGGAAATAGACAACAGAACAAGCAAAGCTGGTATAGTAGGGAGTCAATTGAATAAATTTATAGGGTATAGGAGAGAAAGAAATTAGTCAATACACTAAGAGAGGTGAGTTAGAAGTAAAACACCTGATCAAAGATTAAAGACCAAAGATGTGAGAAGGAAAGGAAGGAAATTAGGAAGGAAATTGGCATAGCATTCAGAAATACGTGAGCGGAGCTCATTTTAGACGGTATAGGCAGAATGGTGGAAGCAATGTGAACATAACAGGTGTCGGATGTCTAGATAGTATGAAAAATACTCCAAGGATGATCAAGAGCTAGGTGGACCGATGCAGTCTGAAGTGCTCTTGCAAGTTGGTCCTAGAAGACAGAAATGTTAAATCTGAGACTAACTTGACGCTGTTCACTCGACTAGGCAGGTTTGCCAAATGAAGGAATTCAAATATTTAATGTTCGCACGCAATTTTAAGGTAGATAGTAATTTTAAGATATTGGAGATATATTTTAAGAGAGAATTTATTCTGGTGTTAAAGAGTTAGCTTGTAAGAGTTATAGATAGCGATCAATTTAGTTTGTAATACACAACAAGTAAAATAAAAATAAAAAAAAAAGTGTAGAAACTGGTCTTGTTGTGAATTTGAAGTGATAATTCCTTCTTAATAAGAAAATTTAAAAAAACTATATTTTTTTACTCAGGCAAAGACAAACGAACATTTATTGACTCTCGAAAGTTTATAAACGTAATTTGTTTAATAAATATAGTTAAATATATATCTTTAACTATATTTTTAATATAGTTAAAGATATATATTTAAAATATATATCGTTATATATTAAGCTATTATATAAAGATATTATATATATCATTATATATGTCTTAGCTTTGTCAAAAAAGCTAAGACATTTTTCATAAATCATTCTGAAAAATTAACTCGTTTACATCGATTTTCATAAGTGATTTTTTTTTGTTTGTTTGTGATAAGAAATTAATTCCTATTTAAGTTCTGAGTCATCCTATGTTTCTACTTTGTTGTATAATGAAACCTGTGGAGCATTCATGACTAAACATACACACGTAACCACAGTAGTAAGATTTTTAATAAGTAAATATTTCGTCATAAGTATCATAGAACATCTTCAGTACAGTACAATAAGCATGCGCCCTAACTGTATGTAATTCCTAGTTGTTTGAATTAACTTATACTGAAGATGTCCTACGGTACTTAGGACTAATATATTTACTTATTAAAAATCTTACTACTGTGGTTACGTGTGTATGTTTAGTTATGTTTCTACTGCATTTTCTTATTTTAAAAAAAAGACTGATTTTGCTTCCCTAAACTTGAAACCATCTACAGACTTGAACAGAGCGAAAAATATCAACTGAAAAATACGTAAAGTTAACTTTACTTGTGGGGTAATTAGTATGAGTCGTGGTTCTAGGATTATATCGTATTCAATCAGCTAAAGAAAAATTCTTAGATGCTTGAATACTATTTAACATCTATGACAGTTCGGCAGACTAGGTGCATCGAACTGACTGGTTCATATAAGTGTGGTACGCAGATGTCATGACTGGTGGGTCGTACGACTTGTTAACCGCGTTGTGTATGTGAGGTGGGGGGGAGGGAGAGAAGGGATGGGGGTGACGCTTTCTTTTAGTTGTTGCGGTGTCCTTTCAGTTTTCGAAGAAGTAGCCTAATTATTCACCGAAAAAAAAAAAATCCTTAGAACGACCACAGTATGAGTTGTGCTATTCGAGACTAGCCTGTAGGGCAGCTGTGGGTGAGTTTTTTCGGGTCAGTGTGGTTGCAAGGTCGGTTTGTCTGTTGGGGAAAGGGAAAGGGGAATATGAACGCCTTCATGTAATAGCAATAAATATTGATATTTGCCTTTGCATATTTGAAACGGTTCACACACACACAAACGCGTGCGCGGCCGTTATATGCTTAAAATATACAACTTAAAATATCCATGACTGAAGACCTCATGCTTCTGACTAAGGAAGCTCCAGTTTGCGAAGTCTATCAGTATGTTGGGTGAGTAGAGTAGTGAGTTTTCTGAACTCTCTTCAGAAAATAATGATGTAAAGTCGCCGTTTTTGCTTGATTGACCAAACCTGTACTGAGCAATACGAGGTCCAATAATTGGAACCATGTGATTTATTATCATCGTATTCCACTCCGTCTTATAACAAAAGCGCGTGCTGGTTTCAAGAAGATGCAGATAAAGTTCCACTCTCTGTTTTCAGAAAACCTCCATACACTAATAGACTCATCTTTGCGATTGCAAACTCCACTTTCTTAGCTAGACATTCGGCTAAATGGCAATAAACGGACAATGGTATTCTGTAGTGAAGTTGGAGGTGATGATCTCTATTTTTACGTCGATGATCTTCAAGATTCAAATAAGGAGTCTTCTGAGGTTTGCAGAAGTTAACTGACCAGCGCAGAGTCCTTATTTGAATTTCCTCATACCATATCGCAATAACTCTCGCCACATATCACATGATGCATTATCTTGCTGATACTCAACTGGATCTTTTCAAAAGCCCTCCTCATCACAGAAAATTGTCCAAAATGTTCATTCTTTGGACACGGAAAGCTAAGACATTTTTCAGTATTTCCTATCCCTCCCGTTAGTTGGTATGCTCTTGTTGGTTAATTTTTTCTTCATTTTGGTGAAACGTCATTCACAGTTGATAGCGAATGGTCCAATTGTGTTGAATTGCATCCAGCCCTACTTCCATTATTATACTCGACCACACTCATTTAACACGTGTCTTTATTTAACACGTGTCAGAAAAAAATAATGAATTATTCAGAGTAATTTGACATAATTATTTTAATGTGCTTCATAAAACTCTTCTTACACACTAACGACAGAAATTCCCAACTGTGTTTGCAATATTTTATTTTTTTAATTCATTCAAATTTTTGGGAATCTGCTTTGTGCATTCTGTTTTTCAGTCTGCTGTTTAGAATTCTCAGATCTTCATCAGCAAAAGGGAAGCAAAATAAATGATGCCATTATTGGATAAACATAATTCGTGTCAATTTGGGTACATTCCAAGCAATTGCGTAATACAAGAGACGCATATATCTTCGGAGATGTTTAAGGGAAGTCTGCAGAACTTTTCAGTAGTTTTCCTGTTCTGCTGCTGACACATTATTTCCAGACCTGCTCCACGTCTGTCTCCTCTAGGAGTTTTTCAAGTTAGGAGGCCAAATGGCAATAGGTATCGATTCATAACTTTTCAAGCAAAATCATAGATTCAAGTACTCTATAAATTGCACTTTATAGTGGTCAGGAAGATAGTTTGTAATTATAAATATTAATGTCTTTTTAAATGAGCAGGGAGATGAGTAAGGTTACTTAAATTTGTGTACGACCATTACAAGATTTTCTTCTATGCGTTGAAAATTAAAAGATCGGAATGAATTTTGGTATATCATCAGACTGAATTTTTCTGAGAAATTTGAGGCCGGCAGTAACTACTCTAGATAGAGTGAATTAACGGTGGATGGAAAAGAAACCAAAACTGTTATTAATTTTACTTAATATCAACAACAATCGTGTAGTCAAAGAGCAGCAACGACTGGTCTTTACCGACTGGACTCCATCAACCACCGCAGTCTAATTTGCTGAATATACCGTAGATGTGGCATCGAATTGAAATTACCACATCTACAATGAGAAAATAGCTTTTTCATTGGTTTTAACATTACAAGAAAATTCTTGCATAAACACTATTATTTGAGTGAATAAATTGTGCGCCATGTAAGAATCAATCTCGATACTATAAACTAAGGAGACTGATTGTATTCATCTCAATGAATACAATCAGTGTGTTGAATACAAAGTGTGTTGAAGCATGTTTTGACTTAACTCCAGAAATTAACAGAATTCCATTAGTAATATTAATGCTAGTGAAAAAGGAATTCGTCGCACTTTGTTATTATAAACATGAGCGACTTATTTAAAAGAAGGAATTTAATTAATTTTTTGTCAGGTTTCGAGAAGTGAATTGTTGGTATTATATTACACTGGAACCAATCAGTTAATCTATTAATCGTATTACTTCTCTAGTTTGTCTATTTCTTCTGGGTGGGGGGGGGGGGGATCCTGTCACCTAAACGAGATCTGCTTGCAAGTTTGGGGGCGTCTGCAAGTGAGTCACTTGAATGTATAAGTGTATAAAAACCGAGTATAAAGAAGATCAACAAGCCTTTTTAACTGGTTCAGACACTTTAAATAACATGGAAATATGTCCCCGAAGCTTACGCAAAGCAGCCCATCAAGGACTAGTACAAATATCAGTTTTTTATTTGCGACTATTAAAAATATCCAATGGAATCGATAAAAAAATATTGAGAGGAAAAGAAAATAGGGAGTCTCCGTATCTTAGTTGCTAAAGAGGATGCTCTTTAGTTGGAAAGACCTGGATTCTGATCTGGGATGCGAAGAACTATAGGGGTTTTATAAGCCCTTATAAAACCTTTATAAGCGGACCTCATACGGAGAGGGAATGGGTTTTTTATTCCTCAATACAAATTCTTCAATTCACACACACACACACACACACACACACACACACACACACACACACACACACACACACACACACACACACACACACACACACACACACACACACACACACACACACACACACACACACACACACACACACACACACACACACAAATGATAGACAAAGTAGATTAGGTAAGATAGGGTTTACAGTACTATCATCATAGTATTAATTAGGTTTCTATGAAGTCAAGTTACTTGGCTCGCAGGTCATTGAGCATAACACGTTAAGGAGGCGTTTAGGATGAGGATTAATCCATGTAAATGTTAAACTGTGCCATTCAAACATGTAAAGAAATAGAAAGTGTTGGTAGAACATTTGAATATCAGGAAATATACGAAGATAATTAAAAAAAAAAGTATTATTCACCTTAAACACGTATTCTATTCTTCAGACATATACTTCCAATGATTTTTGGCTCTTTCCAAAATCCAAAGGAGTCTTAGAACAAAAATAGCACTGAGTACATTAATAAAGGTGACTCACACTTTAAAGGTAATTACAACAGACAGTTTTTAACCACATATCTTGAACAGTGACAATTAAAATGGTTCAAGAAAAGTACGTGTGCTATCTCATTACTTTATGGCCACATCTCATATGACTTTATAACAATACAGA
Organism: Typopeltis vanoorti; assembly: GCF_054136105.1. Lineage (NCBI taxonomy): Eukaryota > Metazoa > Arthropoda > Arachnida > Uropygi > Thelyphonidae > Typopeltis > Typopeltis vanoorti. Next base: position 74,100,219 of record NC_143572.1, on the reverse strand, counting down.
TAATGGTCACCACTAAAACAGAATGTTGGTTCTTTAGTTATATTAACAATAGTAATAAATCAGCGCATAAAAAGTTACATTAAAAAAATACAAGTTTTCTTTTGCATGTTTATATACAATAAGAAAGACTTTTAAGCTTTAGTTTGGCTGGAATCGAATACACACATGCACGAGAAGTCATTTGGTAATGCAACATTGTATTTACAAAGAAAAAAAAAACTAACGGAACAATACTGTATACTTCTTTTCTCAAACATTGTGTTGTTAGCATGAAAGGCAAGAGAGAGAGAGAGAAAGAGAGAGAGGTTATAAAACCGTCGCGTACACTGGACGTCTCCCCATTTATTTCACAAATGGCTACTGTGAAGATGACAAAAAAGGATGCGGGGAGCACGAGGAGGGCGTTTTTATTCCTTCAAAATAACGTTTAGATTCCTAAACTAGAAGTTTCACCTCATCTACTTTGGAATTTATAGTTGCATTCGCGTTGTAGGTAATGGCCGCGATATCCGAGGCATCACCCCCATCCCTTAACAATCATCATTACTTTAATGGAGGCAACTAAACAACAATGGAGAACGAGACTCTGTTATAACAAAAGCACGTGAACATATAAAGCTAATGGACTCGGGATGATGTATACAGCGTTGTGGACTCAGTAGCGGAATAGAAATCACTCTGCTATCGATAGCCTACTCTACCACATTTAATTACTGTATATGTATTTGAATTCGTTTATTAACTTACTGTTAGCGAAATGCACAGCGGTCAAATCGATTTTTATTTCTCTTCGGAAATGATTTAGGCATTGCAAATGTTAATTAAATGTTCTGATTTCTTCAATTCATTCATTAGCTACTAATCTAGCTAAAAATTCAAGCTATCCGCTAGATGGCAGCACATACTCCAGAACTTAAATTCCAGAGACATTTGTTAAGGGGATTAGCAGAACCAACGTGAAAGATTTACTGCAGACTGTTGAAAAACGAAGTAAGGTTCTTAGCTAATTTATTAGCTTAGCTAAAGAAAGATATCATATACTTTGCCGACCACTTGTTTGAGGCAGTCTTCCACTTCCTCTTTCTAATTTACAGGTTACAAGCATCAGATAGAGGAAGCAAATGTAGTTCTCATTACACTGGTTAGGTAAATCGTCTGCCTTTATACTACTACGGTTTTATGTTGGCTAACTGAATCGTCTGCTTTATATATGCTATGAAAACGTATATAAAAACAGCATATAAAAATTCGCCAAGGGAGAAGATAAGTTTTTTTTTTCTTGTTGAATTTTTCGCTGCTCATGTTCAAGCAATTATACAAAGATACGTTTAAAGTTTTAACATTTGATTTAAGATTCATTGATAATGTTTATGGATGGAGACACTTGAGTATATCTTTTTTAAATCTTATAACTAATTCAAGAGCGAACTTTTTATTTTATTTACATTTGAAGAATATAACGCATTATATTTATGAAACCATTTGCACATAATATACAAATAAGATTCGTTGTGGTCATAAAATGAACATAATTGAACTGTATGCTATTTATTTTTATTTCTTTTGCAAACTAAGCTTTAAAAATAAGTATGCTCACATACTTCAACTAGTGAATACGTGTAAAAAAATAAACATTCCATTTATTTATTATTGCATTCGGAACTAACAATGTGAATTTTATTTTATTTATTTATTTATGATTATAATTTTTTTCAGTATTGATACTGTTTCATCAATTTTTGCATAAAACATTTGATATTAGTATTCTACTTTTCCAACCCCCCCCCCGCTCATGCGCAAACGGATTTTAGGACCGATACTGACTCTATTTTGAAAACTCCTAATCTTGACAATTAATATTTGTTGCGAAATATATCAAAAGGATAGTTTATCTTATATACGTTGTTTGAATGCTTTGATTTTAGGTGTGGAAAACTATTTTGGCTGACTGTCGCTACTTTCAGATATAAAATTATGTACGTTCTATAATACCACAACATCGTGTGCTATTAAGATATATAATTAATATATAAATCACGTCCAGGAATAGATATGATACTAGCAGAATTGATAAGATAAAAAATGCAGGTACAACTAAAATCTGGATTCATGAAACAATTCCAGACGAGTGGAATCTGAGTATAATAAGGCCCATCTGCTCTAACTATAGAGGAATCAGTTTATTATGTACCACCTATAAAATTTTCGCCAACATTCTATTCAAGAGACTTTATCCCAATGTAATGCTATTGGTGATTATCAAATGTGGATTCCGTCACGGAAGATCTATAAATGACCAGATTTTTGCTATATGCCAAATACTTGAAAAATGCAATGAATTTGAAATTGAAACACACCATCTTTTCATAGATTTTATAGCCGCATGTGATAGCATAGATAGATCTCATGTACAGGGTGGCCATAAAATAACTTTCCCTCTTTGGCGGAATCTGTAGCTAAGACCAATAAACGGAATGAGACCAAATTTTATATTGAGACTTTTGAAGGCATGGGGAGGTGATTTCTGCGAAAAAAAAGCTTTAGTACCAAAAGTCGCCGATATGGAAATTTTGGCGCTGGCGGAGCCAAAAACAATGTTATTATTCCATTTTATCTGCCTTTAGCAGATAAAATGGAATAATAACATTTCGACAGTGTAAGCGACAGCGTCACTCATTCCATCTGGATATGTGGCGCATTACAGTGATAATAAGAATAAGAATAATTAAATTAAAACAGCAACTTGCGAGAGACATAGAAATTAATGTAGTTAATTAATTCAATCTACATTAGTTCAATCTACATTAAATTAATGTAGATTGAACTCACAGAAACGTCTGTTACTGTCTCTTCTTGTACTGCTTTCCGTCCTCTGCCTGGTCTAACTCCTAGTGATTCAGTTTCTTCAAACTTCTTAATCATAGCTCTCAATGCTACAGCTGACATAGGACCTGTACGCAGGTTATAAAGCCTTCTAAATTCCCGAAGGACCACTATGGCATTGCACTATTTAAGGTAAAACAACTACAAGTAAAGCACACTGAGGCAAGGTAGGATGCATATTGAGCACAATTCAGTCATTCGAATAACTGCCGGAACGTTCCCAAATCCCTTTTTAAGTGGAATTGGTGGCGCTGCTGTCACGTATGCACAGTAAAATTTGCATAATCCTTTTTATCTGCGTTTACTGCAAATATTTGATTGCTTTCGGCTCCGTCAGCGCCAAAATTTTCCCTATCGGCGACTTTTGGTACTAAATCTTTTTTTTCGCGGAATTCATCTCCCTATGCCTTCGAAAGTCTCAGTATAAAATGTGGTCTCATTCCGTGTATTAGTTTTAGCTACGGATACCTCCAAAGAGGGAAAGTTAATTTATGGCCACCCTGTATTTATTGCAACGAAGGAACTACAGATTACCTCAGAAACTTATTGTCATATGTTGTCTGATCCAGTACATATAAAAATGGCTCGACAAGGAGATGCTTCAACTTGCTTATTGTTTTATATAGTGCTTGAAAAGGTTTTCAGAAATGCTGGTATTAATACAAAAGGAACGGAACTGTCTTCTACAAGTTAATACAAGTTTTTGCATATGCAGATGATATCGATATTTTAGGAAGGACACAAAAAAGCAATGAAAGAAAATTTTATCGGTTTAGAAAGGCAGCAAACAAGATGCATCTGCAGATTAACCAAGAAAAATCAAAATGTATTTCAGTTACAAGAAAAACTTGTGATGATGATCTTTCTCAAATCGAAACCGGTTCCTATAAATTTGAAACCGTACCTAGCTTTGTATACCTGGGATCAGAAGTTAATTATAAAATGACATCAGTGTTGAGATTCAGAAACGCATTCTTTCCACAAATAGTTGCCACTGTGGGCTTAGGAAACACTTAGTCGCATTTGATCTAAAAAAATAAAAATAAATAATAATACAAAGTGCTTATAAGACCAATATTAACTTATTCCTCTGAAAACTGGATATTATCAATGGCAGATGAAATACTGTTAGGTCTATTTTAAAGAAGGGTTCTCAAACATATTTTTGGAGCAGTACAAGGAAATGGGATGTGGAGAAAATATACAATTATGAATTGCATGAATTATTTAATGAGCCAGACATTGTTAAGTACATTAAAATCAACAGATTTAGTTGGACAAGCCATATTCTATGCATGGATAATAATAGAGTTGTTAAGATATTCAATGCTAAGCCAGAAGGAAAAAGGGAAATTGGAAGCCCTAAATTGAGATGGGATAATGAGGGATCCAGGATATTAAGACTTTGAGAGTTAAAAACTGGAGGAACTTAACAATGAATAAGGAAAGCTGGCAGAAGTTTCTGAAAAAGGCCAGGGCCCAACAGGGCTCTCGAGCCAATGATGATGACGATATAAATAATGACACTTAAAATTAGGTTAAAGGATAAGCATGCAAATATTTTTTACATTAAAAATACACCTTTAGAATAGAATAGAACTATTTTGTCTATGTTTGGGGTTGGGACTATTCTTTGGCCAGTCTCGATTTTTTTTTCCTCGTTCCAGTTGTCTTCCACTTCTTATTTTTATAGCAAAAACTTCTTTCTCCAAATATAATCGATTACGTGGAACCAAATTATCCCAGATTGTAACGAAAGCAATGTTGTAACATCAGATAGAGAGGTGTTGCTTGAAATGGATATTTATTCGCCAATAATAACACATTAGCAGCACTATGTGCACTGTTAAATCATAATTACTTCCATAAAAATATTTTACAGGCTAAATTTGGCTTTTTAAGTTAAATATATTGAACTTATTTTTGAATAAATATATATATTGTTAAGTCGTATATTTAATTAATACGAATTCCTTTTTGCAGATTCTTTGATTTGTGTGAAGACCAATTTCATCAAATGCATTACACTTATATAAGAAGATTGTTTACCTTCATTTTTTTCAAGGTGGCCATAGTTTCGTCATCTCACGGTGAGATATGTTTTCTTTTAAAATGTTTTTGGTAAATAACGAAGTTCGCGTAGTTATTTAAATAGCATCATCTGTAAGACATACATAATACACAAAATATAGAAGTTTGACTAGTCTGGTTTATAAAATTAATATTTATCTCGTAAACCACACAGCTGACTCATAACGAGTTTTATCTTTCTGTCTGTTGACGATTACAGTTCTCATTCCATAGTGCTGATTTTTCTTGTATATACATTTTGCTTTTAGTTGATTTGTTTATTTTTTACTTTTTAGTTTTATAATAGTTCATAATAATTTTGTAATAATTTTTAGGTTTGTCCTAATTTATAGTTTTCCGCTCTGTCTTTTAATTCGGTTCATTTATTTATGTTTCATTCCACTGTTTCGTAATCCCATGCAAAAATCGATCTTTATCTTCTAAATTTTCCCCCAAGCATACTAATTTTCGGAGCAATTTTACATTCTGTGCTATATATTTAAATCGCTATAAGTTATCCACGTACGTTCAAATTTGAATTTTTATAATACATTTAAAATTTCAGTTAATGATAATTTAAATAGTAAACAAAACATGAATGAAAAATGTGAAATATGATTTCATCAAATATGAAAAGCTAACCAGCCTAAAATTAAATAGATTTTCATATTTGGTCATTCGTGTACTTCATAAGATTTTAAGAGCGAAGTCTCTGCTGGAAGAAGTGCTAGGGGTCGCAGATGCTATTTCCACGCAGAATTAGTAAGACAGTCACAAACAGTCATGCTCATGGTAAGATGGACATCCACAGCCATGTTGGCTGGAGAACGGGTATGCTATTCACTGAGCCAACCAACCATGCCGACATCTAACTCGAGAAGCTACATTTGTTCTCTTTTATTCGTGACGGTGGGAGTTTTATCAAACTGCAGCCTTGGCCAGATAGGATAACGTCTCTCCATTTTTCTAGAGGTTATGGAGTAGAATCCACCCCCCCCCCATCCCATGTGACATGAGTGTTTGTGATAAATTTCCGAAGTGAGAGTACAATCCTGATTATTGGAGATTTCTGAAGTAGCTTGAAAAGTTCCATCTTTAAAATCTAGAAAAGGAAAAATTGGGATATCTAACCATAGCGCTCCAGTAGTACTAAATATATAATGTTCACAACTTTCTTGGGTGGAATTCACTTTTTTTTTTAAAATATGTAATTGAAAAAAAAAACGAGTAATTTTTTACTTCTCTACTTTATTCTGAATTAGTAATGGCGCCAATAGGCATTATTTATAAATGCATTACAACAGTTATTATTATTATTCTTGCTTTGTAGCTCCGCTGGAGGTCACTGCAGAACGTTTTCTGTGTATTTTAAAATTCATTAATTACATGCTGATTCAGCCATATTGGCATCATCTTCTCACGCTATTCTATTTGCTCTGCTATAAAGCAGAGACCTCTGGTGAATGGATTGTGAAGCTTCATACCTAAGTGCAGAGACAAGTTAAATGAGTGACTGCGATTAAGGACGCAGTGCCAAATTTGTTTCGTTAGGATACTAGAAAAGATGCACACCTAATAGATAGCATCAACTGTATAATACAATGCAACTGCTTTCCTCTTCTTGTGCTCATGAAGTATTAACTCCAAATGTTCTATATAGAAATAGAAAAAAAAAACATTTTCTAACTATAATAGAATTTTTAAAACATTTTAGGCAGTATTTCTTCAAAAAAGCCTTAAACTAAAGGAGCTATATAAGCTCGTCCGAACCAGGCTCCAACAGACGTCACTATCTTATCGCGAGATTAGAACTTGCAGCCTGTTCAGTGGGAAGTGGATATACCATCCACTCGGAACATGGGCTCCGTAGGGTGGTGATGGGGGGAAACGGGGAACTTGACCCCCCTGGGATCTACTTGTGAAAAAAAAAATCCAAAAAAATTAAATAATTAAATAAAAATTTATTGATGTAATTATTTGTCTCCAAGCTTTGCCCTCCCCGGAAAATTTTCTACGGACGCCCATGACTCGGAATGTTATTCAGATATAAATAGAAATGATATAGCAGTACAATGTAATTTCACTGTGTATTTGTTCAAATCTCTGTTACTGTGTTCGTCGCTGTTTTGTAAAATACTGCTAAGATGGAAAAGTATAACGAAATTCTGAACTTCTTACTGAAATAGCTAACACGGAAAAGCAATATTTATTCCAAATTTCAAAACGTTTGCTTAAAAAATAAACGGATGGACTTTAATTTTTTCTGGAATAGAATAAATTTTGAATTAGTTTATTTAGTGTTATTTATTCATTTATCGTATGATGATACAACGGCCGGAATACCCACATGGGCACAATGGACTTTTGTCTGTAAATTGCATATGGTCTGTTTGCCTGGTTGTAGGACGAAAAACTGGAATTTTCTGCAGGGAAAACTCTACCATTCCATATGATACCGGCTAACTCACCTTACACGAGATTCGAACCCAAGTATTTCCAACCAAAAGGCTTCGTGTATACCAGAGCTATGGAGGCTTTTTTAGTATTATTTATTCTCTATTCGATCGTATAAAAAACAGAAGAAAACTATTTGGTCTTCAACTACCGTCTTGGACGGAATAGCGATTAACCCCCTTTACACATTCTCCATTGTAGGTTTACCATGAAATATGTATTTGTATATTTTAACCTTTTTTGTAAATTGTATTGCTGTAAAAAAAGTTTTTTTTTTAAAGAAACACTTCCTGTTATCTATAGAGAATTGAGAATCCTTAACGTTTCGATAGAAATGCCAAGGATTATAACGTAATAAATACTTCATGATATTATAAACAGCTTTATTTTTGCACAAATAACGCACCTTATCAAAACACGCAATTAAATATGATTTCCATTGCAGCAGCAACAGCTGACACATCGACCTCAGTACCTCCAGCAGATGAACCTGTGAGATGTGCCTTTTCTGGAAGTAAATATGAGGCGGGACAGACGTGGTTTAGACGACTAGAAGCACCCGAAACAGCCTTCTGCATAATTTGTGAATGCATGCAGGTAAGAGTTCATTTGGTAGAGGGACTGAATTATGATAAAATAAATATAAGCATTATTCTTTTGTTCTGTGTGTGTGTATATATATATATATATATATATATTTGGAGGAAAATTGTAGATAGGAAGTTAGTAATGATGTAATTTTTTCATGTAGTACTGTCATATCCTGTACACCCCCTTGAGGGTACATGGCAGGAATTTGATGATGATGATGATGATGATATATATATATATATATATATATATATATATATATATAGAACTACCTCATTACAAAATGAGATAATTCTATTTCATTTTATTGGCCCAAATAAGGATCAAAAATCTCTCTATATAATAATGAAATAATTAAACCAATAAATGCCGAAAAAAACTAATACACATTATTAATATTTTCTTTCCCTAAAATTTCAGTCAATTTAATATTTATTTCCTTGAAATAAAACTAAAATTAGTTTAATATAGTTCGTAGGCAACTTAATCCGCGAGCCTGTAACATCCCAATCATTATTTTGCTTTACCCGGTTTCAGACGTGAGGAAATAGGCTATCTAGGTGTCACAACATCCTTCGTTATTATCATTGGACTTATATTAGGACACTGTTTTCCGTAGAAATTACGATAATTTTTTTTTATGATTACTTTATGAAACAGATCTTTGCGGGATGGAATTTCTCATTACTTCACGATATTTACCAAATATTTTATCATTTTCTTTATTTAAACCAATAACTTAATTCAGGATAATTATGTTTAACTTAACCAAACGATTAGCTTTAAGAAACAACGAAAGCGCCCTCTCACAAAGATACTCGTATTGGAGTAGAATTCAATACAATTCGAGTGTGATATTGAAAACATTGAAAAGATCACAACGGAAAATTTAAATAAATGATATTATTGTTTTAATCAATTAAAATCATTTTAATTGATTAACCAATTAATTATAATATAAATTAAAATGTTCATTTAAGAATATTTTAAATAGAAAAGCTTGTAAATGTATGGTGTTGTTTTTATGTTCCATCGAGTCGTTTACGACTCCTGGTGATTCTATGAACATACATTCTCCATTCAGATCTGTCTCTGGCCATATCTTTCATTCTATGAACACGTAAATATATACGTAATTATAAAGAAATTTGATGATTTATTTTCCTGGAGATGTAGCCCCATATTTTCATAAATTATGTGTGGTTATAGCAAACCACCGTCGGCCCATTCTGAGAGCAGAATATATTGTTTGGGTGGGGAGATCAACAGGTCTTAATGGATAAACTGTCACGCATTTTTTTTTCTTTCGAAACCACTTCCTTCAATGACACCTCTTCCTTCTCTTTATCTTATGCAATATGTTAATTAATAATGGCAAGCGATTTGCACGTCCATTCACGCTAAATTGAGATGAAAAGTTTGAATAGTGAGCTATTAGTAGCACATTTTAGTCGCTCGCGACTGTTAAACTGATTGAATAGCAACTAAATATCGATAGAAAGGTGAATATTTTAACTGAAAATGTGAATATAAAAAAAAAAGAAGAAAAGAAAAGAATATATTACTGATGAGTAACAGTTTTAGTAGAAAAAGGATCACGATATTAGAACATTGGTTCATTAGTCAGACGCTCTTTCTTTTTAGCTTCTTTCTGTTTCGAAAATGATGCCATCGCCAGGAACCACATTTTCGGACAATAGACGATATTTCTGAAAAACAGAACAGCCTATTGAAGTGTTTAACTTGAAGAAAGAAAATGATTCAGTTATTTTTTTTGAAAGTCAGAAAAGGCGCTGGAAAACTGATACAGAACGAAAGAGACAGAAGGCGAAATCCTTCAGATATTTTATTATCCCACTCCTTGTTAGTCTAATCTAAAGGGGAGACAAAGTGTTTCGGAGAATGCTGCGTTAGATCTAAATGTGCATTTTGAATACCGAAAACAGCTTTGCTGTCTCGAATTTCCATTGCGAATCTGTCTCATAGAGGACATTTGGCATCGTACCCGTATCGCGATTGTCTAAATAAACCTTGTTTTTCTTATTGGATGAGTATTATTCATCATCCTCATGGAAGTGGTTCAGCTGCTAATAGGCTATTAACGCATAGAGTAAAACATCCACTAAAGTTCACTTAAGCATTGCCACAATCACCATTTTTTTGCAAAAAATCTCGATCTAAAATCGAGACTACACAAATGACTGTAATAGCTTTGGGTGAATGCCATCTTTTAGAAAGTTTAAAGAATTATAAAAAAAAAAACGTAACTCGCTACTCATAAAAAATACAAATTTCAGAAGCTCTGTAATTCTTTGTGGAAGTTACGACCTCATAAATCAAGTTTTTAGAGTGTTTTCTTTCTCTTTCGGATTTTCTTTAAATAAATTAAAATGTAGCGAAGTCAGCCACTCATGATGACATCCATAATATTCGACAACGAAGAGAGGTGGTAAGACAGTGAGTGAGTTTAAGGAGAAAAAAGGTGGCTACGCTTCATACAGGAAGGAAAAGGGAAAAAATACAAAAACAACTGTCAGAACATCTCATGAGTTAAAAAAAATGCTGTTTTAATTAGCTTATATTTAGGTAATCAAAAATCACTTTAAAGCAGCCGCTGCTTCTAACCAGCAGCACAAAGTATGCCGCTGCTGGTTTCTTTAACGCACCACTGCAAAGAGTCAAACACGCAAACAGTTTCACCCCAGTACTCTTACAAACCAGTTTTCCTTCATGTAGACTTTGTGCTCTATTGTATGCTAAAGTCAGGACTATCCAAGCCTGACTGTTTTTTGTATATGATCAGTAACAGTCGTGTTCTCTCTCTCTCTCTCTCTCTCTCTCTCTCTCTCTCTCTCTCTCTATATATATATATATATATATATATATATATATATATATATATATATATATATACACACACACACACACACACACACACATATTTGACGCAACATAATACACGCTTCTTAGAGTGGAGCAAACAATTATGGCGCCCACCATAATAAGATGTAGGACCGCCTTTTGCTGCGATGAATAGAAAATTTAACCATTCTTCCCGTAGGGATGTGATAAGGTCCTAGACTGTGGGTCGGAGGTCCCTTGACCTCACCCAATCCTCCACTTAATCCCACAGATATTCACTATGGTTCAGATTAAGTCTCTGTGGAGGTCAGTCAAGCGCGATGACATTCGTGTCCACAAATCACACATTTACAGCAGCAGCCTTATGATACAGTGCATTGTTTTGCTGAAATAGACAATGGCCAGTTCCGTAGAAATGCCCGCAAAGTAGAAAGCGTTACATATTCTAGAATATTCAGATACTACCTCTCGGAGTTCAATGTTCGTGGCATCACAAACAGAGGTCCGAGGCTAAACTAGGAAAAACAGGACCGCACAATCACACCGCCACCTCCGAATTTCATAGTTAGGATTACGCACTCTGGTAGGAGACATTCACCAGGAATCCGCCACCCATACTCGTTCATCTGCTCTGAAGATGTAGCAGGATTCGTCGCTCCATAACACAGCTTTCACATCCCACTGTATAAGCTCTGTGCATCCTTGAAGTTGGGGCGTGTATATTGCGGTCCTACCTTGGAAGCTCATGTTGAGCCTCAGTTCTGAATGCTTTTGTGCAGATTCGTGTTCCAGTCGATGCCCTGAACGATACAGGATCGGCCAACGAATTGCTTTTTTTACATATTATCCTTCGTAGCATCCTACGGTGACGTTTGTTGAATATGGTGAGTCGTCCACTGCGGGTAGCACTTACAGTTGACTCCGTGCGTTTCTATCTCAGTGTGATATCGCTGATTGTTGAACTAGGATGGCCCAATTTGTCAACAATTTACCTAACAGATAGGCCTGCGACATAGCATCCTATCACGACGCATCTTTCAAACTTCGTCAATTGCCTTCTCGTAGCCATTTCACCTGGATACCTCTTGCACTGACTTGGGAGCATCTTATGACTCCAATTTATACCGGCTACAAACACGCGATTCGTTACATGGCACGATGCACCTTGCCGATAGGGGTTCCATTGACTTCTTTCCAAGCAATATATATATATATATATATTCATCTAGCTAAACAGCAAATCTGCTGTTTAGCTAGATGAACTTACGAATACTGTGGATGCGATAAATATTAAATAATTCGCGAACTTTATTCTACAGGATAAGGACAGTCGCCAAACGTCCATAATCCATACTCACGGCGGTATGCAATCCCACAGTCTGTTGGTTTAAAGATGGTATTTTCTCGCCAGAACGACTCATAATAATTTTCAGAGATTTTCGTGTCACTTAACAGACATGATCTTGTTTGTTAATTCTTATGAGGTCAGTATATTCGGCGTCAGCATAAACTTAGCCGTAATTACAAACAAGCAAAGCTAAACCGACTCTGATTTAGTTAACATCGTATGAACATCAAAGTTCGTTTGTATTTCTCCCCTTGCAGTGTTACTATTTCCAGAGGCATTCATTACTATTTACATTTTCATTTCTCTATCTTATCAAACTACAACTTGGATTTTTCCCCGCTCCTCTGCAAAATAATGAGCGCTGTTTGCACCTCATGTCTAGACCTGATGCTACAGAGGACGCCTAGTTCACCCAAGAAATCAAGACGTTTCTTTGTCAAAGGCAAGTGTGCTTCTATTTTATATTTTCAGTTTATATTTTCAACTGTTAATCTTCTTGTCAAAGAAACTGCGTGATCTCCTGAATAAGTTATGGATTTTTTAAGCTCCTTTCCAGGATTCTAAACCTGCATTTATTACTCTGTTAGAGCAATCAATTCCGCTTTGAAATGAAAACTAAAAAAAAAAAAAAGATATATTGATGCTTACATTTCGATGTGCGGAATGGATACACATGCTTCTATTTGAGCAGATGGATTATTAAGGTCTCATTTTGGTTGGCAGGCGTGTTGCATTGAGAGCCGAAACTGGGTTTGGTTCTAGTTGATCTGATGTTCTAGTGGTTGAGGCAGTGCAGATATCCTTCATATGCTTGTTTAAGTTAAGGGATATTACATCCCATATAGTTTCTCAGCCGAATAAGAAACTCAAAGAGTTTCATGCCGAATATAGTAGAAACTATGTAAAGTTCGGCGATTCCAAGCGTAAGCAAATACCTGGATACTGCCGCAACTGACCCTAAAGGTAGTGCAAGCTGAGGCAACTCGTGTCAAAGGTGGAGCAAGCTCCGATCACTATTCTTGATATTTACCCATGCACTACCTTTAGGGTCAGTTGCAGCAGTATCCAGGTATTTGCTTACGCTTGGAATCACCGAACTTTACATAGTTTCTACTATATTCGGCATGAAACTCTTTGAGTTTCTTATTCGGCTGAGAAACTATATGGGATGTAATATCCCTTAACTTAAACAAGTTATATGTCGCCGAATTGAAGCCTTTGGCTCTTCATATATCTTCATATGCTTATTTCTACTCTGCAGAATTTCGCCGAGGTCAACGACATAATGATGTGTGCCCAGAATTAAGAAAATACTAGTTAAACAATTACGCCATTGCCGTCTGGCACATATTTAAATACTCTGCTACCGGCGAAGTGAACCGAATGCCAGAGCCTACTAGAACATTGTTGCTGACACGAAGGTGCGTCTCTTTACGGTGAAATTGGGTATCCATAATGGTTGCTGCTGATGGAATAATGAGTCACCTAGCAAGACACAGATCTCTGTGGATCTGTGTCTTGCTAGAGAGAGAGAGGCAGAAAAATCATGGTGTCTTAAAGACTGTCTTTTCTAATTGTTACGAATTGGCAATTGTTTTTTTTCAGCCACTTCGATCATGGAGTCGACATTTAAGTGGTTAAAGGGAGTTAAATTTGAACATAGCGTTCAAATTTAACTCCCTTTAGGAAGTCTCAGAATTTGTTCTCTTATTGCATTGTTCACTCATATTTACTTATATTTTCTCCTTGTATACTCTCAAATAAACGCAATAAAAAAGAAAATCCATTTAATGACAATGGATAGCGACTCTTTCTTGAATTTTAGCTAAAATGGTTTTACTTGTCAATGCCTTTTATTCATATTCTAGAAGAGCATAATGATTTCTTTTATGCTTTAGAGAAGAAATGATTATTTTAATAAGAAGAAAATGCTAAAGCGATATAAAATTTAATTTAATTTTCATGGGTTTTTTGCTTGTTTGTAGAATGGGCGAGTCAACTGCTCCAGCTTGGATTGTTCCATGAACCTTTGTGAGAGACCGCTGATATCTGAAAAGGAATGTTGTAAAGTCTGTAATGGTGAGTGCTGTAATTAAATTATTTTTTCTTCTTACCTTAAATTACTAGTCTTGCAAACGAACTCAACTTTTAGGAATTTATATTAGACTGCAAAATTTATTGCTGTTGCAATCTTATTTAAAGGAGAGATTTTTTTCTTCTTTTGAAATTAGAACTTTGCTATTTGGGTTATTTTGGAGTTATGATCGAATCAACTGAGGTTACAAGGCCATTGTATTATTATCATTATTATAATGACTGGGTTGATTCAAACTGATTACAAACTAAAGGATTACGCGTTAATCTCGAGTTCTGAATTTTCTTTAATTTGTAAATTTGTTTAACTTCAATCTTCCTCATGTTGAATAGAAAATATTTCAAATCCACTTATCCTTCGATGGTAATGAGTTCTTTCTCGAATATCTTAATGGCTAACGCATTTCGTTTTCATCATTTGCTAAAGAACAACTGATGAGAATTGCCTTCAGATGTAATATCTTGCAGGATGAAATTGGTTGCATGCCATGTGACACAAGAGAAAAGTGATGTTTAGCAGCTTCGACAGATATTTCTCCATCGAGTGATATGTAATCGTCTTATCCTGGAATATGTTTGCCTAGAAGTATAGCTGAAATTATATAAAAATGTATCGCGGTAACAATAGAAAGTCTTCGCAAGATGGATCTTATCTATTAAAATAAGTACAGTCAGTCTCATTGGCCCATTATCGCTGTAAAATCTCATATCAAAGATAAAAGTACCTAACGGATCTTAACTTATAGCTGACATTTGTTCTTTACCATTCTTCTTCCGGAACGAAAAAGGGTCTTGTTTTATTGATAAATGAAGAACATTAAATACTGTCAGTGGCTCTTAAACACTGATAGCTTGTCCATCATTGTTAAAATGGTTGGAAGTGTGCCAGACTGCCTAAAGAATCATCCTAGCAAAGGTGGAGAGCGTGAGATAAAAAAAAAAA
Organism: Typopeltis vanoorti; assembly: GCF_054136105.1. Classification (NCBI taxonomy): domain Eukaryota; kingdom Metazoa; phylum Arthropoda; class Arachnida; order Uropygi; family Thelyphonidae; genus Typopeltis; species Typopeltis vanoorti. The sequence continues at coordinate 74,084,974 of NC_143572.1, read as the reverse complement.
AATTAGTACAACAATTAAGGCATGTTAGCAGCAAGACTCTGATTAACTTTATCCTTTTAAGTTATCGATCACATATAGCTAAAGAGGTAGACTGGACCTTGTCGTTTCAAACGTCTGTTGGCATTTTAAAGTGATATAAATATGAAATCAAAAAATATATATATTCCTTATATTTTTCATGTATCTGTCTTTAAAACATCAGTAATGTCCTAAACATTGAGTAAAAAGGCCAATGACATCATAAAAGGGTTACTCCTCAACAAAAATAGGCAAAATAGCCATAAAAATTAATATTTATTTAGAGGAGTAACATGGAAAAATTTTCCAGAAATAACATCTAAAAATACGATATTTTTTCCCTTTCTTAAATAGGTTGTAATGCCAAATGAAGCCTTGAAGAGCTCTCTCTCTCTCTCTCTCTCTCTCTCTCTCTCTCTTCTCTCTCTCTCTCTCTCTCTCTCTCTCTCTACTTAGAAAATCATATAAAGTATACGAACTTTTGTTTATCGAAATGAACAGAAAAAAGTATACAGTTGAGCAAAATACTCTTCAAGAAAATGAAGAATATTTTAAAATATTCTAGGTATATACTTGTGGTACACACATGATATCATGGTATTATACAGAGGATTTTATTAATTCTCTATTCAGAGAATTCAACATATTCTCTGAATAGAGGAATTCGGCTCTGTTCATTATCTCTCTCCTTTCTCCCATCAGCAGGTTTGAAATTCTAGAGCAGAATGAAAGACAATACTAAAGTCATCGTTACTCCGTCTGATTAAGAATGATTTATGGAGCCACCCGCATCCTGATTATAATTCTCAAATATATCCGAAGTGGCTTGAAGAATATCATGCTCAAGCTCTAGAATGCGCAATAGATTTACAATCCTTCGTGTGTGTGTGTGTGTGTGTGTTTTTTATGTGAAGCTCTCATACAGTACATTCGTACCGTGTGGGTGGGCTTAGTATTAGATAATCCAGTTCCCTTCTGGAGACCTAACATGGAACTTTTTTTGACACCACTTTAGAGAATAAGTTGAAGAACAAATGTTGGATAACAGCAGTAGAGCCTTCACTGTAGGACTAACATTGGATTAAGGAAGTCCGACTGTGTAGTAAAGAGAAGAGATGAGAGCCGTTATTGACGTATAAGTTGAGAGTGATCATTCCTTATCCTCTCATGAGGAAGCTGCCTACTATGCGGAAAAACAAGACTTGGTGTGGCTACTACATCATACCAAATTTACCTCTACAACGGTATCATTTAAAGGTGTATGATGTCAGCAGAGTTCTATGGACTTACTAAGTTTTGGGCGTTCTCGGACTAAGTTCAAGATAATCTTTCCGTGCATTACAGGTAAAACTGGTTACGTGGAGGACTTACCAGACAATAACTTCTCAAATCCCCTGGTCTGGAATTGATAACACAGGATATTGTTAGAGGGTTTAGGCCTTCTTTGGTCCTACATGTGGGGCCATAGTATGTAACACTGTTTTCAGTGCGAAGTTAGAAAAATAAAAATAAAATAAATACAAATCTCCAATAAACCTAATGTAATTGGTATCACATTAGATGAAGAAAATCATGTACATATCAAAGACATTTATTGTACAAACATCCATGCAATAACGGAATTTCAATCGAGCCTGATAGTCGTAAAGAGAGACACTGTCCACTTGGCTATCCAGGTCTATATTTGAACACATCTTCCCAAGTGGGGTTTGATGAAATAAGAAATTTTATATATTATTTTGTCACAGAGAAACTTTCATTATTACCATCACTCTTCACCCCACTCCTCGCAGGAAAAAAAAAAAAAAAACTCATATCTCTTACATTTGTTTACTGTCTTCATAAAATATAAGCCAGTTGAAGAACTAAGAAGCACTAGTATAAAGGATACTTAGATTTCTCTTATTTAATGATTAAACCTTTGTGCTCTTGTGTTATACACTATTCATCTTATAAATAAAGGTCCCATCACTGCCTTTTTTCGCTGACGAGGGTTTTTGACCAACATTGAGATAGTCAGTCTCTCTCTCAGGAGAATGTGGCAGAATTTCTGTCAAGATGCCTTACGTTTCATCCTTCAAAATAAAATGACTTTGCCAGCTTCCCTGCAGAAGATATGCGCAGTTGAAAAACTCTAGGATCAGAGTGCATTAAATATGCTCATAGTTTTCGCTAGTTTATCTTTGTATTTGTTTCCTATATAGAGCTGAACTTGCATTTTGTTGTTGGTCATAGTACAGGATTCTTTTCTCTAGATTTTTCGTCCTTTTTGACTCTATTTCTCCCAATAACAGAAGAATAAAGATAGAAATATGTTCTGATATATAGATGATATATCCATTCTGATATATGCATTTCCATATAGATATAAATCGATATCTATATGGAAATGCAAATCTGTGATATATTGCAGTTGTCCGAGACAGTAGACTGCCTACAGGGTGGTTGCTTGTGTTGTGAAAACTGACAATCCATATGATTAAATTGTGAGCTATACTTTTCTAGATTAATTTCGATTCAATTTTGGGGAGGACTTCTCGCAGTGTAAACAGATATTCGCGAAAAATCTTTTGATAAAATGCAGCCGATGGATCTGAAGAAGCTCTCTCTCTCTCTCTCTCTTCCTGCTAGACGACTGCTTTGTAGAGATTCATCATCAGGCCAACCAACTCCCTCCTTTTTTTAACCGTTTCCATTACGCTGTATCTCTTCCGCAATTCTCCTCCAGTTTGTAGCATAGAAATGGTCCCGCGTCTCTTTCTGTCTCTCTTTTTCTTCCGCAACCCCTTTTAATCTAATCATTTCCCACTGACTGTGACCTCCGAGTAGGGAGCAAGGTCATTTGCCTCCGTTACTTCCGTAGACTTGTGACACTGTTTGTGAAAACGAACGGTAATTAAGGTACGACCCGTAAAGTGGGAGAGATAAGACAGCCGGTTGACCGACGATGTAGTACAGGCCATCCATCACTATAAATCATCGAGCTGCCTTGCTGAAGAACAATTCATCACGCGCTAACGTCCTGCCCTGGCATCTGGATGACAACCATTAGGACTGCTAATTGTTCAGCGATTGCCTAGAATTTGAACAATCCATCTTTCTGGCTCCTTTCCCCTTGGCAAGGGAGGAGTTAAAACACAAAACGATAATTAATTTCCTTTTCCCTTCTTTCTCTCTCTCTCTCTCTCATTCCCTTCCCTCGTTCTTCCATTTCATCTTCTCTCTCTCTCTCTCTGTGTGTGTGTGTGTGTGTGTGTGTGTGTGTGTGTGTGTGTGTGTGTGTGTGTGTGTGTGTGTGTGTGTGTGTGTGTGCGCGCGCGTGTGCGTGCGTAAGAGAGAGAGCATAATAATAATCTCTTTCATTCCCTTTTCTATCGACTCACATATTTTTCTCTCCCTTTCTGTCTATCCACTGGAATCCAGGTTCAATGTACAACTATCAGACATCTTAAAAAGTCCATAAATGCATACATGTGATCAGACGACCATGACTCTTTCCTTCAGTCTCTCTTAGAAAGACCCAGGAGCAATCTCTCTCTTTTCTACAGCAGAGTCTCTATTAAATCACCAGCCTGATTACCACAGCAATTGCATCTACGAAATTGATACGGTACAGTCCTGCTTGGAAAAAAATCGATAGGAAATGCCATTGACTTTGTCAGAAAGGACACCCGCTTCTTATGTAGCACTCTTTGTAGACATAAAGTTAGTTACAGTGTCACAAGTGCCACTCAAGTAGCTTTCTTAATAGGGCGACTTCAGTGATGGTATCAACTTCCTTTGCTTAAAATTACGCTACAATAGTATAACTCTTACTAAAAACAGAAAAAAATATTGAGATATAAATAACTGGAAATATGATCCGGGTAAAAGGAACTATGTAATTTTAGCTAACTGATTTAATGGCGATTTGTCTCCTTCTTTGTCTAAAGAAAGCTAACATTATTGAAATATGTTACGATTTGAGAATTGTAAACACAATCTATTAAAAACCATTGAATTATTATGCCACTAATGGCCTAAATGAATATTTGATGTATAGTCATGTAATTCCACACTCGTTTTGTTTATTTTTCTAGAATTATTTACTATGTGATAAACAGTAAAATAATTTTAAAACAACTTAGTTTGTGCATCCCAAATTTGTAGCTCAATACGATATACACCAAGATGAGTAATATTTAAAGTGTAAAATATATTTGCTATCAAATCATTCCAAGTGAGATCATCAGCGGGGATGAAACTGCATAATAATTTCTTTTGGTGAAATCGAGTTATTTTGTCATCCTGTCCCTTAAATGGAAGAATTTATTTACCTGGCATCCTATTGATTATAGCAGCCATTTTCATTCGCCTGATCAACAGAATTTTCGACGGTTTTTAAAATTAATCGCAATTTATTTCCAGATTGTCCAGTTTATGATTTTTTACTGTCATTCTAGAGTTAAAGGTGTGTACATTTTGATTTCTTTTGTTGTGTTTTCAGACGAACTACTTTTTTTTTCAGATGGCGGCACTTGCATTACACATTCCAAATGCTTCATTCCCCGTTCCTGTAGGTCTTGATTTAATCCACAAGTTTAATTTTGTGCGTCTTTTATGTACACATGTCATGGAATATGTATGTCCCAAATCGCCTTGACGGAAGCGTTTCTTGGATGAAAAACTGCCTCAAAATTTACAAAAAAAAAATAATAATAAAATAAATAAATAAATAAAATAAAATGCTTACTTAGAAACTGTTATTTTGTTTTATAGCAACCATTTTCTTTGTTATTTGAAAATGAAGGAAATGGAATTTTTTTTTGTTGCTTATTTTCATGTTTAGTACGACCACTTATCGAGACAATTTCTAGGATCTCCTGAGTAGTGTTGAAGTGTACAATGACATGTCGATGGTTTTTATATAACACTAGCATTAATGTAAAAATACAGTAAAACATTAAAAAACACGTTTTTACTTTTATATTAGTAACTTAGCTATGCGGGCAATCGAATTACACATTCTGTTCTATTTTTACCAGTTTTACTTATCTAGGTAATAGAAATACGTTGCACTCACCACTTAAATGTAATTTATGATCTTGTTGCCAAGTTTAATAGTAAATTGTTCGGTAAGTCAATTTTAATTTTAACAGTTACTATCGTATAAACAACACACATAATCATTCAATCGTGGTGAATAACTTTTGATGCTCAAGTTACTGCAACAACTTCGAAGCTGTCTGAAGCAGAATAATGGCGGAGGTTAACCTTCTTTTACCCGCTGGGACATAACTGTGATATATTCTTGTGTTGTCAGTTTTCTCTTTTATTTTTCTGATCTTTCTTTAATCAGCACGCTTCACGTTCAATATCTTCGTCGGATACAAAAAAAAAAGAAATTGAGAATTAATGCTGCTAGAAGACGAAAATTGGTTGCAGTGACATGTGGTGTCACACGGTCCTAAACAAAAATTGTGTTGATAGGTGGGAAGTACTAAATACTTGTTCTTTTTTCAAAAGGCTAGGCTGAACAGATGAAAATAACAGAATGGGACTCATTTTGCTTTATAGCTACTTATCAAGAGTATTTCTTATAAAAATTTCAACATTTTCTCTGATCTCCCAACTAACTTTTGTTGGCTTCAAATTCATTCGTTTTTAATTTTTTCCAAACTTCCTGACAAATTTTTCATAGAAGAAAGGCTTCGGTCAAGAGGTTTTGGTCATTCATATTCTACTACATGTATACACAGAACACACAAAAAGAAAAATTAGACTTGTGGATTCAGTCTTAAAGCACTCAGATTAGAGTACAAATAGCAAAAAGAACACTCAGAAACACTTAAATGAGGTGGCCGCAGTCTTGAAAAAAAAAAAAAAGAAAAGAAAAGAAAAGAAAGAAAGAAAAGCAGTTTGAAATGCAAATGAGTAATGGTAATCAAAAGGTGCACACCTTGAAAATAACAGTGATAAAAAAATCAGAAAAATCTAGAAATGAACTGTGATTAATTTAAAACCCCGCGAAACTATGGCCGCTAATTAATAGGATGCCCGGAAAAATCTAAAAAATATTTTCTCCCACTTAAAAGATAAAGTAACCAAATAACTCACTTTCATAACTCGCATACAAAATTACAAAATGATGCAGCTCCATTTCAATTATAATTTGACGCTTTCACATTGAATGGTCGTATTGTAAACGTAATTTCACTACCAATTATCATTCTACTTGTGCATATTATTGACAATACTGTGTGTAAATTTGTAAATTGAGGAAAAACTGTGTTGATTAAGAAGCCCAAATTTAAAAGTAATATATTTTAAAATGACGTAGAGGACAAATTCGAAACTAATCGAATATATCCTCTATTCCAGTGGTCTCAAACTCAAATTGTATGCGGGCCGAATGCACGATGTGAAAGCGACGGGCCGGAATTTTTTTTTGTTTTAACAAAATGAGAGTGAATATATATATATATATATATATATATATATATATATATATATTGAACCGTACTTACCCCTAATGTATGGATACCACCCCTTTATAATTATGAAACCCTTTTATAACCTTTATAACTTGAGAATAAATAATGACAACCTATTCTCTTTCTTTTATTTATTAAATTTTTCTTCGAGACACAGAAAAAATACATATGTTTGTATGTAAATAATTATAAACTTTTATTTCTTACTGCAACTTGACAGCGTTTCGATTCTGATAAAGTTTGTAGCCTTGTAGAAAAATTACTAGAAACTATCTTCATCACGGATTGTAGATGCTCATCGATCAATCGGGTTCTTTTTTTAGACTTATTAATTTTCAACTGCGAAAAAAACTGTTCACATATAAATGTACTCCCAAACAAAGCGATTATTCTTATTGCAAAAATTCGTAACTGAGGGTATTTATCTTTTGACAAGTACGAATAAAAGTTAATCAAATCTGTATCTTCAAATATTTGAATAATATTTATATCACACTGTAAATTAATTAGCTCCATTTGTAGATTTTCTGGTGCGTTATTCACGTTCGTTTTTAATGGTAATGAAAATAATGTAAAATCCGACTCCAAATTATTAAAATCTTTAAATCTTTCTTCAAATTCTTGTGGTAATAATGTTATTTTTCTTGCATATTCTTGAGATTTTTCATTTGAAATAATAGGACAGGATTTAAAATGTAGGAAATGTACGAAATTTTTTGATTCCAGTTGTGTTTCCCATAATTGCAATTTAACTTTAAAAGCTTTAATACAAGCATACATGTCAGTGATAAGTTTATTCTTTCCTTGCAGCTCTTTATTGAGAATATTTAAATAGCCGGTTAAGTCAACAAGAAATGCTAAATCTGTTATCCATGTATCATTACGTAGCGTCGATGGTTTTATTTTTTTGTGTCATGAAAATTTTGATTTCATTTATTAAATCAAAAAACCGTTTTAATATAGCTCCTCGACTTAACCTTACCTCGTTATAATAAATCATTTCTCCGTACTCACTTTCAATTTCTTCAAGCAATGCAACAAATTCTCGATAATTCAGAGCTCGTCCACGGATAAAGTTTACTGTTTTAGTTACTGTTTCCATAACATTATCCATCTGCAAACTTTTGCCACAAAGTGCTTCTTGATGAATAATGCAATGTACAGTGCAAAATGTATTCTGAATTTTTTCTACTTTCACTATATTTCTTAATTTTACCACTACTCCATTTTTTTTTTTTTTTACCAGCCATAGCAGCTACACCATCTTGCAAATCCAACCATTTTATTCCAACTTAATTTATATTTATCTATTACAGTTTTTATTTCAGAAAAAATATCCTGTGCACTAGTTTTTCCTTTCATTGGAATTATTTCCAATAATTCCTCAATTACTTCAAATTCATCAGTAACACCTCGTACGAAAAAAACGGCAAGAGTTGTGCTATATCTATGATGTCAGTACTCTCATCAACTGCTATTGAGAATGCTGCAAAATATATCCTTTTTTCTTTTAACTGACATCGTAAATCACTAGCGATTTCGTTAATACGTTCCGCTACCGTGTTGGCTGACAAACTAATATTTTTAAATAATTGTTGTTTGTCAGGACAAAGAAGTTCAGCAGACTTAATCAAACAATCTTTAAGGAATTCGTCATCAGTAAATGGGTTTGATCGCTTTGCAATGATGTGCGCGAGAGCAAAACTTGCGTGAACTGTTGCTTCACTGGATTTATTTGCTTCAGTAAAAAAATTTTGATGTCGTTGAAAGCCAGATTTCAGAAACTGTAACATTTCTTCCCTCAATTTGTCTTCCAACATTTCAAAATTTTCTTCATGATTCGTTTCGTAATGGCGACGTAAATATTTTGGAACTGATATTCCCTTATTACAAATAAAACATACAATTTTATTGCGCACAACACCACGAAAGTACATAATTTCCCATTTATCTTGAAAAACACGTCCTTCTTCGTCCACTTTTCTTTTACTCTTTGTTAAAAACATGCCTTGCAGTTTAATCTCTTAATTAAAATCACTATTATCATTTTATTTACAACTTTAATTCGACAAGATGAATTTTCGTATGAAAGCAACACTCAAAAGTTATGCACAATTCTAAACGATAGGTATTGATATAATGTAGATCTAATAACAAGCACAAATAAACAGGTTTTATGAGCCGTACGTTAGTTTGTCTCCGTCTGTATTGCAATATGAACTGCGCAGCTGTGCATCGGAAACACCAGAATACTGAAACGCCACCAACTGCCGGCTGGCGAACTAAATTTACTGATTGTAAATTGTAGATATGGACTGAGCTTTATGCGCACATAAGCTCAGTGTCTCTAAAACTATAAGCACCGTATTTACAACAAATACATAATTGAAATGTATTCGCGGGCCGTGTAAAATTGCTTCGGGGGCCGAATGCGGGCCGCCAGTTTGAGACCACTGCTCTATTCTATTAATACTATTCTGAATTTGTCCTCTATTATACTATTCTGAATGCGTGTATGAATTTTTATCCATTAACTATTGTATTTATTTAGTCCTAAATTAGTACTATAGTATTTTATTTATTAATTAATTTAATATGTTTAATATAAATAAAATATTTATGCGATAATATTTTTTTAAAATATTTTACGAAAGAAAGGGTGGAAGCGAATTGAAAGTGTTTCTAACTTTAGGGCATATTTTAAGAACAAGTACAATACTTAAAAGAGTGGGTGGGGGCGTTGCTGCATAAAGTTTGTAAATCGTCGGCGAAGTAGGAAATAAGAAATCCACACACGTTAAGCCAGGATTTTTTATTATTATTGTTGTTGTTATTGTTGTTGTTAAACCTCCATGGAGTCAAAATAAAAGATTATTAACAAACAAACAAAAGCTGAAAATAATATAACATCTTCTGGAAGGAATAACTTCAACATCGATAAATGAATGCGTTTTAGTAACAACGATAAAAAATAGTCTGCTAACTTACAGAACACGTCGGCGGAGTAGGAAATAAGAAATCTACACACGTTAAGCCAGGATTTTTTATTATTATTATTGTTGTTATTGTTGTTGTTAAACCTCCATGGAGTCAAAATAAAAGATTATTAACAAACAAACAAAAGCTGAAAATAATATAACATCTTCTGGAAGGAATAACTTCAACATCGATAAATGAATGCGTTTTAGTAACAACGATAAAAAATAGTCTGCTAACTTACAGAACACTTTGACTAATATAGACTAAACATTGGAATTTCTTAAGTTTTTCTTTTAAATTATCACAAAATAAATCATATAATATTTAAAACATGTTATGTGTTCACTTACTTAGAAAGGTTAGAATTTTCCAGCAGTATCACAGGTGATATTAAGTGAGAAAATGACTTCAGTTATGTCGTTACAAACGATGCAGCGATTCAGTGGTCTAAATGTGCCATTATGGGAAGTGAAGTGGGGAGGAAGCAATGGAGACATTGCGAGTGTGTGCTTGTAATCATACTAGACTCGTCGCGACATTAAAATAATGTTCGGGAGACAGGAGGTCATCCTCATACGAATTATGACGTTAGTTGTAATCGTTCGGAAACTGATATCCGGCCAATAATATAAAGTGAGTCTCCTTATCTTGTGGTCGTTGTTTTTATTGCTTCGATATACAGTGTAGCACACCCACGATGCGTGTGTATGTCCATCAAGCTATTAGCAATGATTTGCCGCCAATATGTCGGCATCTCTTTTGTTTTTAGAGTGGTGATAAGAAGTTTAGGAGTAGTGAGTTACCAGATTGATGTATAAAGAGATTTATCTTATACTGGGAGAAAAAAATAAAATAAAATAAAAATAAATAAGTAATGCAGAAATTTTCAACTAAAATGTAAAAAAGAGAAACAGAAAGATTTAACAGTATGACATTTTTCTTCGTATTCGAAAGCATAAAGCTTATAAATTGTTGTTCTTTGAAGGGTTTCCTGTTTTGTTGTTATTGCTTCGGTTTACAAACCGTTGATAATATGATAGTCAAGTTTAACAATAAATTCTTATTCCTGGGTGGATCAGAGTTCATAGCATTTAAGCCTTTTCACCACCGCTACCTACAGTAAAGAAAGCCAGGAATTAAAGTTTATTTTGTTTGTTTTTTTATTATATTAAAGAAATGAATAAAGTACTGCCGTGATTTTAAGATATTTCATTTTATATAAAATCATTATAAAATAAAACTCTGTTAACGCCGGTATCACGTACGCCCCATGGAGCAACTAAAGATCAAATATCGTCACATAAATTTTACTAAGCATTTTTTTTTTTCAGGGGTACATTTGCGTATTACTAGTTTTGTGTGAATATAATGCTAAATCATTCTTTAGTATATCTAAAACTTTAAAAAAGATAAAAAATAAATAAATAAATCCTGTAATGCATTTTATTTCCCAAAAGTGGGCAAAGGTTGGAGCTTCTTTAGCTCTAACTTTTTGATAAGAGGAGGCAGCCAGTCTCCTTCCTTCATGCTTTCAATCAACGAACCAAGGTTTTCAGCAGGGAGGAAAAAGAGAGAGACCGAACGGCCACAAAATGTGGGAGAGCAACTACTGATGGGGACACTAGAAAAGCTACAAAAACTACATTGCTTCCCCGACTTGATTTCATCATGTTGTGGAAGTAAATAATAAGCACAGTTATCTCGCCGTATCGACAAAACGAAAATTGACTGATCCTTTACCTTTCTTAGTTGCATTGCATAAAATTTGAATTTAGTGTATCTCTTACTTGTTAAACCTTTACTGAAATTGTCTAACTTTAAAACTCTTATTAACTACTCGGGGATTTTCCCCCCTTTTTCTATTCTTTTTTCTCTTTTGTCGCTGTATGCCTTGCAGCTTTTTCTTTTCTTTTCTTTTTTTTTTTTCTTTTTTTTTTTTTTTTTTTGATTCCATCTCAGACAAAGTCTGGCAGTCAAAAACATTAAAATGTCCCTTTGAGGAAGAACTCGACCCTTTTTCGTGGTTTATAATGTATCAAGGTCTAGATTCTGTCACACAAACCTTCTGTTTCCCAACTATGTTACATGCCACAGATGGTAAGAGTTTTTATGTTAATTACAAGAGATGAAGGTTAGATAACGTAGGTTGAGCCTATGTTTAGAAATGAAGGGAAAGATTTCTAGTTGTTTATTGTCATTTATTGAGGAAAGTCTGAGTGGATGAAGAATGGGAGTCCTTGTTAACACTCTTGCTAATGCACAAGTAAGATAGGAAAAAATTACCTTGTTTGGACTAACAAACAAAAACGGTTTGTCAAACATAAATGAGCCGCTAACTAATTTTTGCTCGAATAGCCACCACAAGTACTACGAAGATACAGATGGGGTATTCAGTTGCAGTTGGAGTAAGCTATTTTCCATATGTTCACAAAGACTACATAAAAAATGTGAATATTACAACTGCGGATTTCAAACTTATAATTAATGATTAGGCCTGATGACCGGTCATCTCTTTCCTCTCAAACTTATCTTTCATAATCAAGAAATGAGCAAGGAAACAACTGATTGTAACTTGTTTAAGAAGAGTCTTAAATCCAAAGATTGCTTGAAAGTAATTATTCTTTATTACTTTCTCCCAGTTTATTGTGAGAGATAAAGATCGTAAAGGATACATTATACCTCTGTTTCGAAACAAACTCAACCACTGAAACTCATAAAAGAACAGTCTTGGAAGCCAACTTACCCTTCGCTTCACCAGTTTATTGCTTTTAGCAAGCTCCAGTTCTCTCGTATTGAATATTTTTCTAAATATGAACCACTACTGCATGTTTGCCAGTAAGAGATGAACTACTCCAAAGATTGGATGAATCTCTCTCTCTCTCTCTCTCTCTCTTCTCTCTCTCTCGTGAAGGTTGTATTTTTCACAAATGGAACATCACAACTACAAGTATAAATAATCGAGTGGATGTTTTATGGAGCCCTTTGTGTCATTGTCCACTTCATAGCCAACAGAAGTATACGACGTGGCACATGAAAGTTCTGCTAACAGTCGTCCCGAGTAAAAGTATGTTTCTTTTACAGCCACTGTCTAATTAAAGTTTCGTTTTTATCTTTAGAGTGGGAAGTTAAAGACTACATTGAACAATAAATTTACAAAGTATTTTTCCTTTCAAAACACTTAGGATGTTTTATGTTACTTTTAAGTTCGGAATTCTAATGAGATGTTTCGTCTAGAACCCAAAGCATATGAGAATTTGAGTATTTTACTCATTGAGAAATCAAAAATCAACATGCTGCGGAATTTTCATCTTGATAATTTTTTTTTTTTTCATTTGTATGTTAATGAAATCTTTCCTATCATCCCAAGTTCTGAAACGAAAATGGGTCTAGTCTCCATATCCTGATAGTTCAGCATAATTCCAAATATCGTCTTTTGACTTAAATATAAAGAGCCAACAGGCTTCATTTCGGCGATATAAACATTATTCAAATTAAGGGGATATTAAATCCCACATTGTTTTAAAACCGAATAAGAAACTCAAAGATTGGAATCAGAGTTTCATGCCGAATATAGTAAACTATAAAAGTATCGGCGGCCACTAGCGTGAGCTACCTAGTACGTAGTACAATCTCAGGCAACTCGTTGCAAAGGTGGGGAAAGTTCTGATCGCTAATCTTGGTATTTTCCATAATGTAAAAACACATTTCCTAGGAAATGTATTCTGTTATTACATCATGGTGGGAGGTCACTACCCAGACCGGTTTCAGCCTTTTTTTGAGGCTTCATCAGTGAGAGTAGCTAGACCAAATAGATACCAAAGGGTATATCGGCATGAAACTCTCTGATTCCAATCTTTAAGTTTCTTATTCGGTTTTAAAACAATGTGGGATTTAATATCCCCTTAATTTGAATCGTCTTTTGAGTTTTGCAATACTGATACAAGGACATTTCATCACATAGACACTCATTAAGCCCAAGATATTTGAAACTACTTCCATCATTATTAATTTTCTTTAAATCTAATTGAATGCGAGTTCAAGTCAAAATAATATATTTTGAATCAACTACTTCTAAATCACATCTTCACTTCGTACAACAATAATAATGAGGCCAATTTTTAACCTTATGATGAACTGTTTGGGCCTAATGTTTCATCTGCATATAGAGAAAAACAAAGATTTTGCCAAAGGTTTGCTGACATTGCAGGCTGAGTGGATGGACAGCATCTCTGCTTTGTAACCAGCAGTCTGTGGTTAATCACACTGTGGCATGGATGTTTGGGTTTGTCTTTATAAAGCAGCCTCGAGACTTAAAATGGAAACTTCAACAGAGTCTCCATTCTGATGGTTTGGCTTTTCACATATCTCTCCTTTAATATGCCGGCCTGGTTGTCGGAATGGTTAGCGTATCCGCTCTCCACCCAAAAGGCTGCGGATTCGAATCCCGCCGTGAGCATGGATGTTTGGGATTGTCTGTGAAAATACTAGTGGTGGTGGTGTCGGCGGTAGGTGGCGTTGGTGTAGATGATGAAGGTTGGTGGAGTGGTGGAGACGAAGAGTTGTAGAGTAGGTGCCCTCCCTCGATGAGTCTTTGGACTCCTTAGAGGTGTTATGTAATAATAATAATAATAATAATAATAATAATAATAATAATAATAATAATAATAATAATAATAATATCCATTTCATGGATGTGATGGATGGAATGAAAAATATGCCTGCATTGTATATCAGCTCACTCATGACATATTCTACATGGTTGCCACTTTGACTGTTAGTAGTTTCATTTCGAAAAAAAAAAAAGAAGAAGAAGATAGAGAGAAAAGATAAAAATTAAAATCTTTCTAGGATGTTTGTGATCAGCGCTTGTAAACATAACCTCATTTAAAGTAGTGCCACATTCCTCTGGCGACAGATTCTTTCCTTTCTTTCTTAATCCTCTCCTCTTCTACCTATTATGGTGTCAAGGTATGTATTCTTATAACCAAAATCGTACTCGAGGACAAGGTGGTTAGCTCTATGCCTCCTGGTGTGTCCTATGACTGTAGATGCGTGTGTTCAAGAGGCCGGTTTGCCTGTTGTGGAGGACAAAAAACCCGAGTTTCCGGATGAAAAAAAGAAAAAACCCTACCACCGTATAAGACCGGCTAACTCACCCGTCGTCAAAAAGGTTCCTCACATCACTGACGGGAATCGAACTCAGGTCTTTCCAACCAAAGGGTTTCGTCTATATCGACTGAGCTACGGAGGCTTGAGCGACACATAATCATCAATAAAAAAGGGTATTTAAAAGCGCACTATTTCTATTCCTATATGTATAAGCGAAAAATTTTCTTATGAGCTAATGCTTGTTGAGTGACGCTTCGGTTCAGAGACGTTGCCTTTAGTTATGTCTCGGGCTGAGTTTGTGGGATTGGTTGGCTAACATTTCATCCTCGAGATAAGAACGTTCTCAGTGGATAGATTGAATTCAGAAAATGGCTCTCGTCCATTCCCTGATGCTTATTGGAAAGATAGCAAGTTCTTTAGTCATGGATAAGCGGTTGACTAATAATTAATTCCAGTGTTAGCAGTAGCTTCTCCATGACTAAATAGCATGTTATCTCTAACAAATATTCCACTATAATCCACTAAGATAATGGTCCAAGCTAATAGAAACTAAATTGCGGATTACTGAAGAGCGGTGTATTATGATAATTCTAAGGAAATTTCGGTTTCAAATAATTCATTCAGTAGATGGTATGCGCCCATAAACTATTTATTAGATCTACTAATTTATTAGACTCTTTGTCTGCTTCTTCAGGATTAAGCTTATACATTTATAAACTGTCGATATACAGGGTGTGGATATATTTTTAAGAGTTTTTTTTTTTTTTTTTTTTGTATACGTAATGTTGAAGAAGTAGACAAAAGACTACGAAACTATTAGATTTATGAAATAAATTTACGTGGTCACAGTAAGTTATTCTGTGCCATGATAGCCACAGAAATTTACAGACGAAGTTCTTATTCTTATTTTATGGCGCGTAGTTAACAGATTAAATTATGCAGCGTCCAAAGATACCAAAGGAGCTGTCGCCAAGACAAATGAACACAACCTGACATACTGATATGACCAGCATAATTTAAACAGTAATTTAGTGTGTCGGATGCAATCATTAAAAAGTTTTGTCCTACTTTACTGTAGCGGTTTAATTGTGCCAAACACGCCCTCTGAGCTTGGTGGTTGTTTAATAATTTTTGCATTATTCTGAAATGCAACGAAAGAGAAAAGTTCGAAATTTAACTACATGAAGCTTGTCTTGAAGTTATTATTACAGTCAAATTGTTAATGAAACAGATAACCATTCCAAAGTTTTTTTTTTTTAATAATTAATCAGAGAAATAATAAAATGACAAAATATGGACTCTTCTGGATTTTGCCTTTAAAATGGTTCGGTAGCAAGGCCACTCACAGAGGGTTACACGAGTTTGGTATTCCAATGTTTCAACAGCGCAAACTTTCTTGAACACTTTTTGTAAAGTGTAAAGCTAGGTTTTTCTTTTATAACCGGTGTTAGCATAGAATTTTCACCACTTAAGATATTGCTATAATATATTACCACTTTACTAGCCGATTAAGTCTTCGTGCTTTGTGAGGTTATTGCTGATGGAGAAATAATTCTAAGCAACAACAGATAGGCTCTAAAGACAATAATTGTAGTTTGTTATTGGAATTATGACTGAGGTAACTAGAGGTATGAAGCAAGTGTATTAGATTTGTTAACTGCGTGTATTCTGAGTTTGTCTGCGTTTGCTGGATAAAAACTGTGACTGAGGTGCCCATTCTGACAGTGTAGTTCAATTCTTTCGGGAGGCAAGCAGGGATAACTCTGAATGCGGAAGCTAATAACAAAGTATCTTTTGTACTTAGCCATTTTTTAAATTATGGCCGAAGTAACTAACGCTACCAATGTATTATGCCTGTTAATATTGTGTGTATTCTTCTGGCCGGTTTGTCTGTTTTGTTGAATGAAAAAACCGAATTTCCGAGATCAATAATAATAATAATAATAATAATAATAATAATCATCATCATCAGCAGCAAATTCCTGCCATGTACCCTCAAGGGGTGTACAGGATATGATAGTACTACATGAAAAAAATTACATCATTATTAATTTCCTATCTACAATTTTCCTCCAATTATTATGAAAATCTGAAAATAATAATAATAATAATAATAATAATAATAACCTTCACCTCCCTATAAGACCAGCTAACTCAATTATCAATTGAGTTAGCTGGTCATTGCAAATTTTCACTTGCAAGTCCTTTAAAATTTCGGTTTCTAGACGAAATTTGAACCCAGGTCCCATCAACCAAAGGGCATTGTCGACAGCTGTAAGCAATTCACCTGATTCGCTAGGGAAACAATACAATTATTATGTGTCAATTATTTCCGAAATGGAAAAAATCCTCTTAGGTTAGAATTTATATATTTTACTATTTCTGATGGTCAACCATAAGCTAATTTTTTTGAAGTTTCTTTCTCTCTGTAAGGTCGAAGTTTTCTGAACATTCTGCCAGCTTGTTCGGAATACCTCTTAAAGATCGCTAATATCGTGCGCCATGATGAATAAACGGAAAGCAATCTCTACAATATAATTACAATAAAAAAAATAATGAAACTCGTTTTTAATCTCCAAAGAGATTAAAATTCCAAAGAGGTGAAACTCTTCTAGAACTAACCATTGGAAATTGGTAGGGCGCCGTCTTGATGGTGACCAGATTTGTTGGTATCAAAGCTATTCATGATTCTTTTGATATCTTTCTAGAGATAGACCACAAGAAGCATACAGCATTTCCAAGCGGCAAATACATAAGGATAGCTGCTGCCAGCTTGATGAATGTGAAATTTAGAAAAGGGGAAGTCAGTTTGAGTTGTGAATGGTTTGAATTTCCCAAGGAAGATGCTTGAGAGGAGACCTCCAAGACCTCGGACTAGAGGAGAACATGGCCTTAGACAGAACTGAATGGAGAAGGTTGATCAGCTGCAGCGATCCACTTGAGTGGTGGGAAAGAAGAAGAAGAAGAAGAAGAAAATATCTAAAGTAAAATCAGAAGTAATGGTTTTCAAAGGATAAACCTAGTAAGAAGTGAAATAGTGATATATAATAAAATAGAGCAGTTACATAGTATTAGTTATCTCGATGTGATTTATTATGAAAATGAAAAAAGATATAGACATTAAAATATCAAATGTTGTTAAAATAAAGAAATAATATATTTAAGCCATCCCTAATGGAACAAAAATCCTTAGCCCACCCACGATACAAATGTACTATAGGTTTTACTAATAATCTTTCGTGGGTGAGAACCGGAGTTTCCGCAGCTCAGTCAGTATAGACAAAGCCTTTTTTTTTCACCCGGAAACTCGGGTTTTTTGTCTCCCAGAACAGGCAAACCGGCCCCGTGAACACACATGGATTACAGTCATGAATACGTCCCAGCCATATGCAGGTCCCGAGTCCGGATAAAATTGTGGGGTTGGGGAAAGCAATGGGGAACTTCCCTGTAAAAATCTCATCAGGAATACTTTGTGGGAAAGCCTACAAAGTCACCTAGGGTCGGAAACGACTGAAAGGGAAAATCGGATCAGGGTGGGAACCACATTAAAAAAAAATAAAAAATACTTTGGGCTAGATATTCTCATATTATAATATTCTGAGTTTCATTTAATGGTTTTAATGATATTTGTAAATCGTCTTCTGATTTAGATAATACAATTTGATCATCTGCAAATAAAATGTGTCGTTGTAAGATTTATATACCAAATAGATTGTTTGGTGCTCTATATATGTATTAAAAAGTAAAGGTGATGGGCGCATTCCTGCCATACTTCTCTTGATATGTTTCTCCATTCTATTCGTTCCAGTTTGACTGCTGTTTTATTTCCTGCATATATTTCTTGAATTGGTTGTATGTGAGCGTTTATTTTCTGTTTTAATATTTAAAGCAGCTAATAACAATAAACATAAACATTTTTTGTTAATTTTTATCCAGGATTTATTGGGGTGTGTTATATTTTTTTTTCTATTCCAGTTACGTAGCCCTGTACTTGTATTCCATTTTCTCATATTTTCTTAAGTTTTCTGTTGCTTTTTTATCAGGATTGATTTCGGATTTCCCTTTCTTACTGTGTTCTTGTGTGGTTTCTCTTTTTGATCAGTTCATTTTTGATATCGCTGCTTAACACTGGCATCTTGTAACAAAGCAGTTTTGTAACTTTCTTGATCGGCATTTTCATTTTAGCTATTATTTCTAACCATCTTAGTTTAACTCTGTCTTTTCTCATTACCATTTAATGATCGGAATCCAATTTTTAAAAAAATCTCGGCAATCATTTATATTTAGGATTAACTTAACTCAGCTTAAATTTTGCAATTATAATTCCAATATATATAATATATGTAACTGATATATATCCTGGGGCTGACCATGCCTAGTTTCTGATGTTCAAATACTGAGTTCATTATTCTCATGGCGTAAATTACAAAATGTCAAGGTGCATGCACTCACAGATTCCTATGCTTGTTTTGAATTTTCTCTTTCCTATTCTGGCATTTAAAGCCACAGAAGGAAATAAATAATCTCTTTTGTTAGTTTTAGCTATGACATTCTGCAATTATTTATATTTATAGAAGAAATATCTTCTGAGATATTTCTTCTAATTTGTAATAATCTTTCATTTCAATAGTTATAATATACATTTTTAATAGTTTTTATGTGTCATAATACCTGCCTTTGCACTTTCCTCTCTTTCTTACTTCACTGTTCATTTATATAGTTTATTTCTTTAGTATCGTTTGCTTTTTTCTTAGTTTCTGTTGTCACACATTTCTTTATACTGGCTTAGTTTAGTTGCCATTTTTATTTTAAGTTGCTTTATTAAATTTTGTTTACCTCTTCCCGAGTCATTGTCTTTTCCCTAATAGAACGTATGGCTTTGCTAAGATTTGAAAGGAATTCAAATTTTCCTAGGACAAGTTTTTAACCTATTGCTCGGTACAGTGTTGAGGCTGCTACCTACAGTTTCTGGACGCATGTCTCTGGATTTAATCATGCTAATGAATAAGTAAATAGAGCACGTGTTTCCTTATAGAAATGCTGTGTATGTTGTTATCGCGGCTCACTTCAACCAATAATATCGAATATCTTTATCTTCAACTTAGACACAGTTAATTTGGTGCATAAATTATATCTAATTATACCATTGCGTTTTTGTAAATGTCATTTAAAAATAGAGTATCACAGGTTGCCTATTTTGATGATGACCCATTTCAACTATATGCACCTCGCACTCTTTCTCCCTCTCTTTTTTCGCCGGCTTTGTGCAGACCATGTAAACACTGTCTTAATGATTGTTTTAATGAACATTCATCACGCATCTAAAAAACAATCGTGCACTTATATGCGTACAGACACAAAAACAACCTAACAGTTTCAGAAAATGTTACCCTCCCTTGAACCACGCCCTATTTAGCAGTAGATGGTTATTAATGTTTCTGCAAGATTGTAGAATCATCAATATTTGTATGTAACTAGTCCACGTGTTTCATTATCTTAGAAATTAAATAAAAAAGTGTTTGGTGAGCTAATGGTTTTGGTGCGAAAATAAATAGAAACAGAGTAGAATTATTCATCAGAATAATTTTACTTATCACTACTATTTAAGATTTTCTGAAGCGCAAAATGTACTAAACTCTCTTAGTTAACTCAGATAACTAAATCATTTATTGTTTGTTGGTCGTCAGCATATTTTCTATCTTTCTGTTAAAATATTTTATCTCACCACTAAGGAAAAATGAGAAATAGAAAGTGCTAAAATGATCAGAGAATAATAAAGAGGTAATTTTCTTCCCTGACATTAACTTTCGTTGTCCAAAGTGGCATCAAAATTGAAATTAGAAAGTCAGAGTGCCAGTTCTAATTTGTGTATGTGAAAGGAAAATGGATTCCCTTTAGACGCAAATTTTTATCATTTTCAGATTTTGTTTCGCACTAATTTTAATAAAAATATTTTTTCATAGGAGTTTCCAACAGTTCTGTTTGCATATTTCTTCAAAATTATCTGATTGTAGCGCAGTCGTGGACCACTCCATATTTTACTTCCAGTTGTTGAATGACCTAGGTTACAATCTTATATAGGACGCCAGGAATGTTTCTACCTCCTCATGAGATCCAGCTAACTCATTTTCAGTTGAAAAAATTCTTAGAAAGGTTCTTAAAAACTAGTTTTTCATCCCGCAAAACAAGCTAACTGACTAATTTAAAGACGACATAATACATTGACCTCATAGCCTTAATTGCATAATTTCCAATCAAACCAAACCATAATATTTACAGAAATATCTCTTAGGAGAAATAACTTACCAAAATTTATCGTGGGAAAGAATATCTAATGAAAAAAAAAAAAAAAACGTAGAATTATAAACGCCATTGTTAATTCAGAATAACTGATAATGGTATCACTGTAAACTTCATTTTACACACACACACACACACACACACACACACACACACACACACACACACACACACACACACACACACACACACACACACACACACACACACACACACACACACAATAATAATAATAATAATATGCATGCATATTGAAAAATGTTAAATAATTTTAACATATATGTATTTTTAGGAACAGTGCCAAACGGAGCTGAATCCCCACCAAAAGTGTCTTGTCTGTACAATGGGCGTGTTTACCAGGATGGTCAAACATTTGCCTCCAATTCCCCTGGATTTCCGACTCAACTTCCTAATCAATGCATCCAATGTGTTTGCCAGGTAATGGATATTTCTTTTCTATTAACTTACTTTTGTTTTTATAAATATAGTGCGTTGTTATGCTTATCTGTTTATGTACTCTGGTTTCCAGATTAAAAAAAAAAATTATACCTCAAAACAATTCACATTTTCCTCACTTAAGATTAGCCGTTTGTAACTATAACTAAGTCAATTTAGCACGAGTTTTGAATTTCTAATTAGTCTTCTATCGTCAAGCTTAGGGCAGTATATGTTTTTGGATTTTTACATGTATCTGCTTTTTTTCTTAGAATATTCGTCATAGGCTATTTTCTGCGCAGAATTCACTCTCCTACAGTTGGTGATGTGCGGGTAATCCATCTGTTTTAACAAAGAGATTCAGAGAAGTTTCCATATATACAGCAACCCATCTTCAGTAGTAATCTCATAAGCGTTCTAAAGAGCTGACAAATGAGAAAAATCTTGTTCGTTTTAGAAATCCAGCAGTTACAAGTCATTTGACGTAAGTGCATTGCTGTTACCATAAGATAGAAATGGAGGAAACACAAGTGATATTTTTAAGGTTGTTGACATTCATTTGTACAGACAATTGGTCTCCTTGCTGAGCACGTAAATTGTTATCAGAATGACAGTCATTATGTGTTATTCAGCACCCCATGTCGAAGACGTATAACCGTACATTTGTTGCCATGTAGCAGATGGTCAGTGTTAACGGAGTGCAAGATACTCCCAAACTATCAGTTCTCATCTTATCTGAAAGACAGAGAGAGAGAGAGAGCTATTTCTTCAATGGGCTGCCATAATTTTTATTAGCCAGTCTGTAAGGCTCGGCTGGGACGAAAAACACCATTACATTCTCAGCTTGAGGTTTTGTTCAGCGGTTCTTTTAATGGACGCAAGTTCATGCTGGCGAAGGAAGGAGAAAATATGGCCGTTTACAAGTTGTAATAGGTTGACGGATAAACTGAAGACAGTTTTTTTTTTTTTTTTTCTGTTAAGTACTCATCAAGTGGAAATATATCACAATGATGTTCGCTAGCTTTTATTTTGATCATAGAAATAACAAGAAAATGTGGTTAGACGTTGAATCGCATTTTACAAAAATCTAAACATCTAAGATGGAAGGAATAAAAATATAATCGTTTACGCATGATATCATACAGAATGGCACCACAAAGATGGAACGGAACAATGTTTTTCGCTAAATCTCTCATATTTTCCTTGAAAACAACCATTAGTTGGAAACTTGAGAGAGAGAGAGAGAGACTTATTTTACATGTTACTAATACTAATGTGAGTCGTAGTCTGAGTGGGTTTATATAAGCAACTAATTAATCAAATTAGCTCAATTTAGAATTCATTCTAAGTTCTGATTACAAGAAAATATCAAACAACTTGAGTCTGTAAGTAAAAAACATGGGATTAGAAAATTGTTGAAAAACTAGAAATAAAGATTATATAAATCAAGTGGATATTAGATCCAGTATTATTTAGCTCTTTATTTTAGTAATTATAAATAAAGATTTCACAAAATTTATATTTAGAAAAGAAAAATAATTAATATGTTAACTAACTCTAGACTCTACAGTTATTCGCTAACTAGGAGCCACTTAAAAATAACTAGGAGATAGCCACCAGCCTTATACTTTCATATTTTTACTAAATAAAATCATTTCAATTTACATATAAGCAAATATATGCACTTATCCATGTACATTTAAGCATGTTAAGTATGATCATCTTATTAAACAAACTAATTCTACTGATTAAAGACTGTATTAGACAAAAAAAAAGTTTGAATGTCATACAAACCTGTAACAAATTAAATTCTAAGATCAGTTTCGTATATTTTAAATAAAACCCATTTTGTGTATCTAGAGTAATTTCGCCATTAAGTCACAGAATCTTCTGAGCTAAAAATAACAAAAAATTCTCATAGATGTTTATGGAAAGAACCGAAGAAGTGTTTACAGAATCTTTCCCAGTCCGTATATCACCGTTTCTTAAAATCAGGAATAGAACAGAAGGATTTAATCTGTTAGTAACTATTGTCGGCTGTTTTATTTATTTATTTATTATTATTTATTTATTTATTTTTTTTTTTTTTGTTACTCACACTATGGTGTCAGTTCACTTCTTTCCAAGCAGTATATTATCTTGTCAAGATCCTCAGCTTCTATGTCTCGTAACACATACGGGTACTTAAGACAACAGACAAACTTTTGTAGGAGTGAATTTCGGTAGCTAATTTGCCATACAGCAAAATTCTCCAATGCAGGGGAAAAGGTCAGAGAGCTTAATGAACCCAAATAGGTACTCCTACAGAAAAGGTACATTGAAAGGACTGCATATGGGACTGAGGGACTGAATATGTTCGCTGTCTTTGTTAGCTTTAATGCTAGTAAAATTCTCTTGCAAAGATATTAGCTTTTCCCCTCACAGTACATCCATATCTCTAGATATGATGAAAGTTATCTTTGTTTTTTGGGCTGGGGGGGGGGGGTAATTTTAACATCCAATTTTTGGTATAAACATCTCACAAGTATCCCCATACATCTCCATATAAATAATAAAAAATCTCGACTATTGAATATTTTTCTCACGCTTGCGATGGTTTTTTTATGAGCGCATTAAAAACCTTTCCTCCGTATAGAAGATAGTGATCGCGCTGATTAATAGCCCATCAATTCACAATCACTTTCACATACGTTAATTTTTTGTAGCTTGCTTTTTTTTACAAATATTTCATGGTCATATCAGTAATTCTTCGCTCTTCCTCTAAATCTGTTAAATGTGCAACAGCTATTCGACACACCTTCGCCGCTCAAATCCAAACTCACAAAATAAATTTTCTTTCTCTTTATTCATTCCTTCGTTTCATTCACTCATTTTTAATAAAATATAAAAATGAATAAATCCTCTAACACGGTCATTCTTCACAAGGCTTAGGCGGAGCTAGTTCCTTTAGCCCTAACTAACCTTTTGAAGATAGTTGGGCAGCCGGTCTCCGTCCTTCAAGCCTTTATTGTTAGTGAGTCCAAGTTATCGATGAACAAAGCTTTTGAGAGACGGAGTAAGCAGACAACTGCCACCATCTCGTGGCCGTAAGCCTTAACACGCGTGCTGTTATGAGTTCAACGGTCGATTTTAGTTCAGTATTTAAATAATTATTCAAAAGCATAGCGAAATCGATGTGAGGAATATCACTACTTGTTTTACGAACAACAGTTTTACAAAGTACAGGATTTCCAGTAAACTACGATGTCAAATACGGAAAGGATTTTATAAAGGCTATATCAGATCAGAGCGGGCTGTCACGAACATATTCATATGATGAAGTCAGTTAAATTTTGTACAAAACAGGATTCATTTGCACAGATCGTGACACATCATATGATAAACTTTTGTAACTGTTTAATTTCGTAAAGAAAGACATTTTGCCGAAATTTTTTGTACTATTAACTACATCTATTTTGGTGTAGGCAAGTAGGTTTATCGGGCAACTAAGAAAAATCAACCGTAGATAGAATTCGCACTATTTCTGATAATAATTATATCGGTTAGTGTTAGCAACATGAGATGGAAGCAATTAAAGTGTACGAGTTCGTGGCTACCCACTATTTTATTACTTATGTCTCCAAATCGCTCGGTAAGCATAAACTCAACCAACCAGTGATAACTAGGATAACGATGGAGACTGGCTGTCTTATCAATTTCTAAAAGTTAGGGATAAAATTTATATACAGTATTTAATTATTTAATAATGGAGTATGAAATTGTGCGATGTTAGTCAGATTAACAACCATGTATTATCTCCAGTAAAGAGGACAGTATTCTCATGAAAATCACCATCATGATCTTCATTATTGTCGTCTTCTGGCAGACCAAATTATTAAAAATGTGCATAATGTGACATTTTTGAATAAAAATTTATATAAATCGATATTTTATACTAAATTATTTAAATTTGTATAAACTGGCATATTTTTGCATAAAAATATGCCAGTTTATACAAATCAAATCAAATATTTGAAATTTTAGAAATTTCAAATATTTGATTTTCTCGTATTCAATTTTGTTTGGCTGTCCCCGTACTCTCATTTTATATACTGCTGTGCGAGAGAAAAGAATTAGTTTTTCGCATAATAGATACCAACAATCTCAGGCCATCGAATTTCTTCGATCAAAGGGGGGGGGGCAACTTTAAAAATAAAGGTGCTGATAACTGCACGTATAAAACAGGCTATTCGTCGCTGTGTTCCTATTCTGAAACTCATGACTTCTAACTAGCAGGAAATAATTTACCTACAATGGTATCAGAGGCACAAATTTTGGATTAACCTGAACTGAAGGTTGGATGATTCGGCAATAAAAATTTCTGCTAATCTAAAGTCGTAGAGGCAAAAAGTCTTGTAAGATAAGAACCTTTTTTTCCCATGGATAATTATCCATCCTTCCAAAAAAGCTTCAAGAATGGTATTGGAAGTATGACTGTTTCCCTGTATTCCTGCTTAATACATTCTCTTGCTTTACAACACATGTAATGTATTTTGAATGGACTGCTAAGAAAATGGAATCTGTTTGGATGAAGTGGAACAAATTCTAGACCCTATACCACACCAAAAGCAGCGTTAAAGTCCACAAGCTTTCAAACTCCTTGCTGACCATCATTTTCTAAGTTTTTGTATAGGCACTATATAACTGTGGAACTTATCGATATTTAAAAAGTCGAATCGAATTCATCATTCTTAAATGTACAGAAATTATTCAGTATGCTTTCAACTTCCTTATTACAAGAGGCTTTAATGCATATTTTGCATCTTCTTCCAGGCTGGTCTCGTAATGTGCAGGCTGAAAACATGTCCCCTTGGTCAGTGTTCTAATCCACCTGTGGAAAGTTCTGACTGTTGTCCCAGCTGTCAAGGTAAGTTGCCGGATGTAATATTTTACATCTGGTAATATAGTACATTTTATTGACAAATCGCGTTTTTTTTCTACTTCAGGTTCATTGAGTTTCACAATTTTAAACAATAACTTATTTCACTAAACAAAAACGAGCTGACACGAAGTAAATCCACTTAAATATTCTATTGGGTTCGGTAAAAAGATGAAGAACACGCTGACAAATAGCATAAAGAGTGAATTTGGCGTTTCGCATGCTTTTACGAAACCATACGTTGCTTTGTTGGAGAAAAATCTTACTGAATGGCAGGGAACGATCTCTTCAAATCCGTGCTTTCGCTATTGCTGTGTTCGAACGTAGCGCATTATGAGTGCATTACATTCACATCCCAGAATCCACACATCCATCCTAAATAAAGAACTTTCGTATACTGAAGGATAATAATCAGTGGACATTTTAGGCACTTTGTTTCATAAGCACTGATATCATCTCCTCTCACTGTTCTATTTTAACTGCTATAATGAGTCCGCTGATTTCACAGTTCTGGAACATCTAATGAACGAGTGAGTACAGTTTGATATACACCATGCTGGATCGCCGATTGGATAACGCATCCGCTCTCCCTACAACAGGTTGTGGTTTGAATCCAATGTATCTTGTAAGTGATTTTCATTGCTCAGTGTGAGCATGCTACTACTGCTTACTAGGCGTAAAGAGACTTGAAAGATGTTTGTCTGTTAGCGGGGTTTCCCTGAATAATCAAGGAACTAGGAACATTGCTCATTGTCTTTAGCACGCTATCATATATTTCTAAATAAATCCCACTCTACTGGCGACTGAACGAAAAACCTATTTCAGTTATTTTAATGTGTTTTCTGCGGAACTTATGGTTCCCTGGAAACTTTTAGATGTTCCTCAGAGCATACAGACATTTATAACTTGTATTAAATGTAGTTTCTGGTCCTCGCGGTTAGCCTAGTGAGTTTGCGCTTCGCAACCATATACCTGGGGAAGGAGTGTCACAGGTTCGATTCCCGTCGAAGACGTGAGGAACTTGAGGATCTTCCTCAGGCATAGCCAAGTTAAGCGGTCTTGGGCGCGGGCAGTAGGGTTTTTTCCGCCAGTTTATTGGCGTTTTTCATCCCGCAAGCAGGCAAACCTGCCCCGTGAACATACGCCTCTACAGCCAAAGAGATATTCCTCCCAGCAGCAGACTAGGCGACAGGTCGGTTGGGAGTGCACTAACAAGTAGTCGCATCTAAGTAACACCCTGCATAGGAAGCGGGAATAACGCGTAGTGAAAGAAGATTAAATGTAGTTTCTGAAAAACCTTCGGCAAATAAGGAAAATACTAATTTTTATTAAATTGAGTTATTTCCAGAACAGTCATGTTACCTTATTATTTGTAATATTATAAACAGTATTTTGCAGTAAAGGTTCATTGTCATAATTCCTGTCCGATAATTTTTACGAAAATTTTTATAGAGTATTCAAAATAAATAAATAAATAAATAAAAATTATGTATGATTCCATTCCACAGTTTCAAAATGTTTAAGAAACCATGAGTTCACTGATTTCATATTGGAACAGTTTTTTCTTCTGAAAACTTGTAAACTGGACAAACAAGCTGGAAGCATACGCAACCAGCAAAAAAGAGCTAACAAATAGGACTAACCGTCCAATTTACCAAAAATTATTAAATAGAAGCAAGTTAATTAGCTGTAACAGGTTATTTCCAAAAATCTGTTAGCACTTGGTCCACTCTTGACCAAAAGTGCATATGGCACTTTCATGTTTGCTAAATGGGACATAATAGGTGAAGCACCTCTCCTCCCTAAAACATTGCTTCCACGAACTTAATACATGGGACAATACTTTGTGACAAATAAGTTTTTATGGCAGTTGTCATAGCCAAACACATCCAATGGATTTGCAGAATGTATATTGATTTCTCCCTCCATATCAGAGCCTTCTAATCACGGCAAATCGAACCATAGTATTGTTTGGAGCTAAAAGATGCATGCATAAGTGTGAGGACACAGACAGTGATTCACTTTAAGCATGGTATGACGAATATGGTCATATCTTGCCTTAAATTGTTACATTACTTCCTTCTTTAGTTATCTCTCAAGATGAATCTTTCCACCTACGAGGAGTAAAAATAAATAAATAAATTCCCTAACGTATTTCATTATACAAAGGGAGTAGGTGGAGCGCTTTTAGTTATAACTTTTAAAAGTTCTGTACTTTTGGAAATTCGGTAGACAGCCGTTTCCACCCATAGTCATTACTGATAGTTGAGCTCAATGCTGTCAACGATTCCAGACACATCAAGTAGCGGAAGTTATCGTGGTCTTAAATCCACAGGTATGTTATTGACCGAAATAGTGAGATGTTATTGATTGACTTTCTTCAGTTGCAGGGCTAAAAACAAGATTTTCGGGGAAGGGAAAACCTTACTTATCTGGGCCAGAATTCGATTAACTCAGAACCTGTTGAAAATAAAATAAAATAAAATACTGTATTTAGCAATTCGAATCGAACTATAATTAACAATTTAGCGCTGTGGACGCAAACGCCGTTTCCATAGGGCTACACCGAACCTCTAGGGAGTGTTGATAATGACAAATGTATAGGAAACCAATGAATAAAGAGCAAATGCGTTCAGATGAGAGCGTTACATAGTAGATTTAAACATTTCAGCATTGAATTATTAGATTCTATTGAAGCTACTGCAATACTTTATTTTAATTAATAAAATGTAACTTTTGTTATTTAGTTATGTATGTTCACATACCTGCCACTGAATTAGAAACTTTTATTTAATACCATGATTGGACCTCCTTCAGCCCGAACTACAGCACATATGCCTGTTTGGTATAGATTCCACAAGGTGTTGGATTGCATCTACGTCTAAGATGTATTCATCCACCATATATTCATTAACCAGGCAATCTTTTAACTCGCTCAGATTTGACATAAGAGGACTTTGCTCCCGGAACTGCTTTTCTAACGTGCCCGTACTTTCTCAATTAGGTTCAAATGCAAGCTTTATGGTGACCAGGGAAAATGGTAGGAGTCGCTATCATGTTCGCTGAACCACTACTAAACAATTCTTGCGCGACAAACAGCAGTATTGTCGTTCATGAAACGATTACTTGCACGATAAAAAGTCAACATTCGTACCAACAGAACATGCTTCACACCATTATACCACCTCCAAAAATCTTGAATTTTGTTTATAAGGCAAGCTGGGTTCATTTCTTCATGGCGATCCGCCAAACTCTCTGCCTACTGTCAGTACAGAACAAGGTGTACTGTGACTAGTTGGACTACATGACTTTTTTTACCAGTCTTCCAGTGTCCAATCATGGTATTCTTGACCACTGTAAACCAATTTTCCGGTTTTTCACAGAAATCAGTGGTTTCTGCATAGGCAGGCGATTGCTAATACCGATCCTCTTCAATTCTCTGCGCATAGTTCAGTGAGCTATGGGTCAAGAACAGTCTTCATTAAATGCTTCGGTCAATTGTTGCACACAGGAAGTTCTGCTTGTCCGGACAAACCTTCTCAGATGATGCCGATCTTGCTCCTGACTGGTGGTCTTAGGACCATTGTTACACCTCTTAGACAAGCAATGGAGACACTCAGGATATCTCACCTTTTGAGAAACTAGTCAGTTCCACTGCTTTCAAATCGTGGCTCAGTGAGACGGGTACCCACAATAAGCCCTTTATTGAATTCCGAAAGATCATTTGCTGTACCCATTGTGATCAACACTTTTGACGATTACTGACCAGGAGCATTCTTAAATAGTTGCCTAGAACACGTGGTAATTAATGCACGTGACCAAGTATTTTTGCATATACGCTGCCTAAGTGACGTTTACGAATATCTGCATAGAGGGTTCTAATTCGGTGGCCGGTATGTGTATTTTATATTTATATGTGCATTTATATATTTTTTTCTTACCACCAGATGTTCCAGATCTCATTCCACTTCAGCCAAGTCCCGTGCTGGTCACCATAATGATGTCAGATGAATCTCAACCAGGAAGTCAGTCCAGAAGCAGTGGTCAGCCCTGTGGTGCTCACTTCTGCATGCTTCAAGCACGCGCAGTGATGTTAACGTTTGTGCCGCAATTTCTTTCACGCTTTTTTTAATTCGTTCTTTTTGTTTGTTTTTTTTTTCTTTAAATTCTCTTCCTCCCCCCTTTCTCTTTCCTCCTATCCGATTATGCATTCTCTTGATTCATTAATTATATATTATTAGAATATTAACCAAACACACAATAGTTATCGCCCATTTCATAAAAATAACTGCAAAGTAAGTAATTTAAAGTAACTAAAGTAGGGATTAAAAGCACGTATACTTAAAGTGACATCATATGCTCTATTTAATTTTATGTTCTTAGCCTTAGAAGTATCCTTCATTCAATATGAAATACCCAAGTTAAGCGTCAATCACCTTTGAATATTTAAATATTTCCTTATGGAAGGTGGAAGGTTTCTAGTTTTACGCAATGCTAAAATGAAATCATTTTCTTCCTTCATCAAAGGTACTCTCTCTCTCGCACAGGTTTCATGCAGTACAAAACATAATGATAAACTGTAATCCAGTGTTCTATCAAATGAAGCAAAAAAAAAAAAAACCATGGGACGGTGTAAGTCTTGAAGAGTGAAAGACATAACTATTAGTAATATTAGTGAATGATAGGCGTGCGGACTGTGTTTCAAGTGGGTACATATTGAGCAAGAGAGCTAGATAAGCGTAAAGTACTGAATGATTACTTCACATGACGGTCAGACTTTTTTCTGTGTTTGAAGGTGCCTCCACAGCTCAGTCGGTATCGACTATGCCCTTTGACTGGAAAGACGTGTTCGAATCTCGTTTAGTACTCAAATAACCTTTATAAGGGCCTAATGAGAGTTAAAGATCTCAAAAGAAGGTAGAAAGTTTTTTCCTCTCGGAAAGTCGGGTTTTTCACTGTGCCAAACAAATAAACTGGCCACAAGAACACATGCAATTAACAGACATAACACCGATAACAAACCCTTAGTTGCTTCGGCCATGATTCCAAAACAATTGAACCTGCTTGTTCAAACAAGCAGGTTCAGTTGTTTGCTGCAAATGCTACGAACAATTCCATACGCTTCCACAACACATACACAGCTTTTACACTCCACGAATTGTCATGAAGAGGCTGCAGTCTATATGCAGCACTCTTTAACAACGAACACTCATCTTTGATTGGCATAGAGCAAGGCACACTAAATCCGGACTATAGAAAAAAGAGGAAATCGCTCTAAAGAAACCAATCGCACTACACAATCCTGTCTGGTGGACGTATTTGACCAGGTGGTTGGCTGGAGAAAGCTTTTTAATTTTCGAATGTGTTGACCCACCGATGGAGTTTGGATTGTGGGTACAGCATGATGTGGTACCTAATCCATACCAGGCGATTGCTTCGCCTGGGATGGATTAGCTACTGCTAATCTTAATGTACGGGATCATGACTACTAGATCCCACACTGATGTTCTGCAAAATATGTATGTTACAATGAGGCAACATTGCTGTTAAACTTTTCAGCATGATGACTCTTTCCGTATCACAAAGCCGTGGTTCAAAACACGTGGCTTAAAAGGAATAACTAGAGAATTTCTGGCTCAAGTTTCTTACCTGAACTCGACAAATATATGTATGAAGAAATAAGACACAGAGAATTAGGACACAGCCATCATGACTATCTTTATTAATGGAATTTACTAATGCTTTAAAGGAAGTATCGAAGGTTATATCACCAACTTTCTACCAGAAATTAGTAGAATGGCTTGCGTAATAATGCACTGAAGCGGCTATAACAAGTAAAGTGGGACAACTAAAGTGTGTGGGGAAGAAGAGACTGTCGATGCCACCTTACAACACGAAGACCGTACTCGTATGGACGTCATTAATTTCTATCAATAAACATGTTGTGTTGATATCTACCATGCCCCATGACTTCTGGTAGGATATAGCGTGTGTTATGTACAGAAACAGAAACAAATAGCAAAAATAAACACCCTTCTTCCCCGTGTAAAATATCGCCTCCTTGCATATCGGGGGCATGAAGTGGATGCTGTTTGGTCACTAGAATTCTGGCTTCTGTTCTCCTCAACCTTCTGACATTAATGTGAGTGATACCCTTTAAGGTCATGCAAAACATCCTGTTAAGATTCAGATCTTCCTCATCTTCGAGGTTACAGCAGTAAAGTAGTTCTACAGGCTGCCTGTTAGACAGCATACAGGAACGAAGCTGGTAACTTGTTTTGGTGGGTTCCCAATCAGATGGCATGTAATCCCGCTGTCATCTCCATACTGCCGGAACTTGCTTGGAGGGTAGTGGCATGCAGTGGGAGGAATACTGTATACACCACGTTATGACATGGAGACAGTATGTAAAAAATAAATAACACAAAAACTTTATTAAAATCTTTTCACTTCACTAAAATTCACGTAAAAACAACTTAAATTATTTGTACCATCATCTGTAGTTATCAAACCAAATCTCGATTTGATCGAACTCCAAATTACTGATACAGCCATCTATATCTTAACTATCCAAATTTATTATAAATATCGGTGATATTCCTTGTCTGTCTGAGGATGTTACTCTCTTTCTTTCTCTTTTGTGTGACTCAAGATTTGTTTATCATTTTCATCTGCTGTCTATACTGTTTCTGTAGTTCGGAAAATTCTTCTGACCTGTTTGACTTTTTATCCTTGAAGCTTGATTTCCTGCAATCCAACAGTCATAACAGTGAAGTCATCTTTCCTAGTGATTTTAATGACAAAACAGTAACTGGCTCCCTTTTTCCAATTTCTACTGACCAAGCTGGAAGAGATGCTGAGCTATTTGCTATTAGCAGTGACTCAAAGCAAATTGTTCATCTACCAACCATAATACCTGACAATATTCTCCATTCACACAATGCTGATCTATCTTAATCAGTTCTCCTATCAAGTACACTATTGAATCTTTCCTCTTGGTAAATCAGATCATTACCTGATGAGTTTCATCTCTATCAGAACGCCTTCCTTTCAGCCATTCGCAGTTTGATATCCTTTGGCATTATCATAAAACATCAAGTGGGAAGATCACCAAGATTTATTTCTCCTTTCCATGGTCATACTATTGTTTCCACACTTCAGATCTACATCCATGTTGTGATCGTGTTACGGAAATTATGTGTGTTGGATTGAGGGTCTTTATTCCCCAATCTGTCTAAAATTTCCCTCCCCAATATTCCACCTGAGTTTCCAAGAAGTATGTTGGGAAAGGGGGTTAAAAAAAACAGCTTATCATAAGTGACTTGAGACAGAAATTTCAGCTTCATTCATAGCTTAAGCTGAAACTCAAAACACTTATGAAACCTTCATTAAGAGAAATATCTGAATTTGAAAGAGTTTAAACGTAAATAACTCCTTCTCCCGTACCAATGCAGTCGTGCCTTCCTGACCTTTGCAAATCTGTTGGACGTCATTTCTGCTTATATATGCGTTCTCTCTCTCATACACACATCCAGGTGTAGAACTGCAATCATCTACATTATTCTTCTAATCCAACTCCTAAACAAATTACAAAGGTAAAATCACCACCAAATTTCTGTGGAACAGTACATTCCTCCTATAGCTCTCGTCCAGAAAGTCATCAGAAGAATTTTGAACCTAGATACAAAAAAAAAAAGCTTCTAGTTGTGACACACCTACCTTTTATTATATTTGCAGCACTAGGAGTATACCCAGTCTGCATCCGCCTCACACAATGGAAGCAAGCTCATATATATAGACAATTGCAAAAAAGGAGACAAGTGCCTATCGTTTGACGTTTGCTCTCACATGTGCTACCTAAAGTAATGAAGAAAGCCACACCGGTCAACGATTTTGACACCTGGGTCATCTAAATCAGTGACTGCCAATATGAATTCTATTAGTCAAGATCCACTGCAGATCTTGCCTACATTACTCACTTCTGAACATGAGCCATGGAAAGGGTTGGTGAAACTTGTGCTGTTGCGCTTGAAGTTTCCAAGGCATTTGATAGGGTTTGGCATAGAGTTCTTTGTTGCCATTTGTCATCTTATGGCATGATTCCACTTTTGTAATTGAATAGACAGTTTTCTCTCATGTTATGGTGGAGGGGGGGGGGTTCTCTCTTCAGATTTTCCTGTTAATGCAGTATTCCTCAGGGTTCTGTTATTTCATCCACCTTCTTCTTCATACAACCTTCTCTCACTGACCTTAAATCCTATTCACAGTTCTTCTGATAATAGCACTCCATCCCCTCACTCGTCATGACAAACCTTGCAGTGTTCCGATATCTCGTGTGTAACTATCTACTATCCATACGCTAAACATTGATCACCATGCCATTTATCGATAAGGTGATAACGACCTGATACCTTTTATTGCTTCCAAAACACATTGCACACACAATTCAGTCACTGTCTCACAGACCATCAGTTTCTGTATTGTGTCTCTTCGACAGATATTTTCATGGGTGCTGTTCAGTATAAATGCTGCCATCATGCCACATTTCTGCTACACTTACGTTTACACGAGCAACAAATACTCTACGTCATTTCACAGTTAAATTGTAAACTCACAGAACCTGTTACAGATGTTCATTTTTCATACCATTTACCTCGGTTCTGTGGAACAGCCATAGCTAAGAAATATTTCACAAAGTGCAATCTCCAGCCTTTCAAAAGAATATTATTATTATTATTATAACGGTGTCTCCATGGAGTCAAAAGACTCATCGCGGGAAAACCCACATTGACACACTAACCATTATTTACACAATACCTATCATACTTCTCCTTAAATTCATTCACAGACGAAGCATTCACAACCACCTCTGGCAACGCATTCCACCCCTTCACAACACTCCAAGTAAAAAATATAGTCCTAACACCTTTGTTAACACACTCTTACATAATTTCCAGGGACTACCCCTCGTTCTCTCCCTTCCTGCACTGGTCTTATAAATGTCATCAGTATCAATCCTGTAAAATCCCTTTAATAATTTATATGCTTCTATCATATCTCCTCTCCTCTCCTACATCTATCAGCTAGTTTTTGGAGCCCACAGATCTTCAATCTATCCTCATAGGGAACATCCCACACATCTGCAACAATCTTTGTAACTCGCCTCTGAATCCTCTCCACCATTTCTTCATCACCAAGAAATCAAGGTGACCAGATCTGTGCACAATAGTCCAAATGCAGTCTTATTAATGTCTTATAAAGTGGAACAATAACTTCCTTATCCCTGCTTGTTGGTGTGTTCTTCAACAACCATGTAATTTGATATCAACAATTATTTTTTTTTTTTTCCTTGAGCCCTCTGTTTACATACGGCTATAGGCTTTGCAGCATCTCGTGTGCAGAAACGATATATAAAAAATGAAAATAAAAAACATCTGGAAATTTTAAAGCACAAATATATATTTCTGTGAACCTTAGGAAAATACGAGTATCACTTTTCCAGTCAGAGTTTATGATTTGAATGCTTTTTAATTCCATTATGTATCTGTGTCTTCTTTACGCTTCCGAGTAAGTTTAGAGATATCTAAACAGTCTGCCGTTTAGTTCGGTATCAGACGTTATATACCTCTTATATAACAGTGAGATTTCATGCTTACTGTTCACTACATATGCTAAACAAACTATCGCAGATATTTTCTGATATACAGCAAGGATTAAGTCGAATTCAGCGCACAGCCGCAGTTTGATAATATTCTTTAACCGAAGCCTTTTCTCAAAATTATATAAGCCTTTCTCATGATACTGTTTTTTCTATGTAACAAGAATAAAAATTAGCTTTCCCTATGTCAATCACGAGAGAGTATTTCGTACAATTCTCTATTAATGCAAATTTATATTTCATTGAGAAGTTAATCTCACCAGTAATATATCATGTTTGTTCCATAACTAGAGCCTAATCTAATTTAATATTATCTCCTGCGTCTAAATTAGTTTAGTTACAATTACCTACTTTTTATCCCTTAAGTCTTAACCTGTATTCCACCCTTTCTAGTACTTTGTAACTATAATTGGATAAAATTATTAGTCCTTAAAGTGGGAGCGTGCAATTATGAATAAAACTAACTTTAAGAGAGTACTACATTAGTCACCGAAGCTGTTATAAATAAATTACAAATTAGACATCCTCCCCACACACTTGCTTCAGCATGAGCACGATCTTATGTTACGAATTGATATATGTGTGTGTCGCATTAAGATTGTATATTTGATTTTATATTCATATGTGTATAAAATCCTTAAAACGAGCAAGCTGCTTTATGATTATATAGATCGATTCGTGGTTAGCGTTACAAATGATATGCTTTTTAGCGATATTTTAAGCGTTAATTATGCATGCGCGTAAAACGTGAATGAACTAAATAACGCTGTGTTGTTTGAGCAAGTTCTGCTTGTAATCACAAAATTATTTGTACAAAACTTTTCACTCTCTTCACTACTTTGGCACTTCTTCATTTAATAATGTTTAATAAATAAATAATATGTCAATAAATAATATCTGTATTGCCTTGTTTCTCTTGAAATAGAATGTTATAACTATTGTAATTATTCAGATTATGTGTGTATGCGTGTGCACGCGTGCAAACAATGACAACTGAATAACTTCAGCGATTCTCAACATTCCGAGTAATAGCGGCGAAAGTGGTTTGTAGGTTCCATTAAGGAATCTGCCAACATACAGGTGAAACATGCCCATAGCAGATATGAGTATGTTTCACCTGCTAATCTGAACTCTCGGATTAGCTCCAAACAAAGTGAGTTTGGGCTAGATGCATATCTCAAATGTTGTGCCTTTTGAAGCTATGAATTCAGCAACTTGCTTCTCGAATTCTGTTGTCTGTAGCAACCAATCATCTCTTCACACCAGTTGATCGGTTAATTGCTTTTAATGTAGTTATAAAATGAAATTTTTCTGTTACACAGTTAAGACCACAAAAGAGGTCAAGCTCTAGTGTCCACAGTAAGCTTGATACAAGCTGAGCCTTCAAATGGTTGATATTTTCTAGAAACAATGCATTTGAAAAATAGATTCAGCAAATTTTTCGATACCTTCAGCAACTGGCTGAATCCATTAGATGGATTTAGGCAGGTACTGTAATTAATGAAATGTTAATTTTGGACATTTAATAGTGTGTTCATCCTAAGAAATGTCTCATCTTTAGCCTTAGCACTGTGGCTGTTTTAATGTTCAAGTCTTGCAGTGTTTCTATGCATGCTATATTCATTGCTATCATTCAAAACGTACTCAAAACTGAGTGCTTTGATCTTCCACTGGTTCCCCTTCACTGGGTTTTTTCCTATAAACTACATTAAAAAAAAAGGGAAAAAAAAACAGTGTAAAGCTAGAAACTTTGTGGTGTACTTGATTTTTCTCTGCAGTGATGTACTGTCCCTTCCTTCTTCTCCATGATTTTCTACAAATGGGAAAAATGCGGGAAGGGTATGGCTTAGCTAACCGTTTGAAATGTATTATGCTGGCGCACACACATTATACTAAATGAAAGATGGATATAACTAGTCCTTTATAGGTGAGGTACTCTCTATGGGCATTTGTAGGGGGGGGGGCTAGGTTGTGAATTGGGATCACTGAAGGTTATTGTAAAAAATTAAAAATTTTTGAGTTGCACTAAAAATCTGATAATGATATTTTGTTACAACACATATAATTTTTGACTAAATAAGACAGCATTTTTTTTTCAGGTCTCACCCATGAAGGATTTGAAAACATACTGCACATTTTAGTACACTGGTGGGTTATGGAATAGATTAAGTGCAACTCTACTCCAAAGACAAAACATATAACTCTTTTTTTAAGCCATTTCAGGAATCCATTTAGTAGACCAGTGGCCTTGCACTAGACAATAACAACAAAAATCTACTTCTTAAAGACTCAAAAAGCAGCCTTATGTGTCGGTAGGCACGGAAAGACTTGATGATGAAAGACTCAAAAATATGCAACATGGGATTTAAACCCATGACCATTTGGTTGAGAGTCCAATTAGCCAGCCAGGCTGATAATTTCTTTCTATTTCTTTTATTTTATTTTTGTTTTTATGTGGCTCCCACCCACGAAAGGCTTCTATAAACCTATAGTATATTCATACTGTAGATGGGCTATGGATTTTTTAAAATATTTTTATTAATTTTAAATATTTTTTGTATTTTTTTCATTTATTTTTTTGAGAGTCCAGAAACCCTGCTCTAGAGACTAAACATGGAACTTCTTCATGCCTCCAACAAGCAGAGCAGTGGTCTCACACCAGGTGATGAATTTTATCTCCCACATAAAGACAATCACAAACTTCCATGCCCATAGCAAGATTCGAATCTGCATCCTGTTGGTGTTGGAAAGTAGATATACTAACCACTTGGTCAACCAGGCCAGTGAATTTAGGGAAATTATAAATACCAAGTTTCCTGGAAATTCATAAAATAATGTTATGTAACAGATACAATCTCATGAAAAACTTTTTTTAAACTTTATGAAGAATACTCAAAAAAGGATGCTGTTTAGAGTTAGAGAAGTTTTTAAAAAAATCCAAGATTAAAACAAAGCTACAGATTAGAAATGTAGAATTGAAGGCATGAGTAGGATGAGCTAATGAATTTGATAAATAAAAAATATCAACTTTACAAAACAAGGTATATTACATAGTAGCATTTAATCTGATGTAAGATAAAATAGTAGCAAATAATCTGAATGCAAGAAAACAAAACTTATTCCACATCAGTTTCAGGACACAATTATTGTCTTTGAAAGAAAATTTCAGGATGTATGTATATATGTGTAAACAGTGACTATAAATTAAAGATGCCAAGAAATTATATTTTTTGTTTAATCCTTTATTATTATTATTATTATTATTATTAAGAGAGACCTCCAGGGAGTCAGGAATTCATCAAGGGAGGCTACATACTACATGCATCAACAACTATCATACTTATTATAATTATTATATGGGCACTCCATGGAGTCCAAAGACTCATTGCGAGAGACCCAGTCTATCCACACCTCTCCTTGTACCCATTAACAGACAAAACACTCATAACTTGACTCTGGTAACTCCACTCATTCACAACTCTCCAAACAAAAAATTTAGTTCTCACATTCGTACTAACCATACCTTTATTCAACTTCCAGGGATGACCCCCTTATTCTGGTCCCTCTAGCCAAGTGCTGAAACATCTCCTCTGCATCTATCCTATAAAAGCCTTTAAGCCACTTAAATGTCTCTATCATATCCCCTCTTTTTTCTCCTATCAACCAACTTCTGCAATCCACACACTCACTCATTCTTGAATTCATTCACACTGCTTGCACACACAACATCCAGTGACAATCTATTCCAATCATACACCACTCTAAGAGAGAAAAATCTACTCCTCACCCCTTCCTTAGCAGCATTCATGCTCAACTTCCAAGGATGCCATCTTGTCCTTTTCCCACCCTCCATAAAATGAAAATTTCCATGAACTGAAACTTGTATGACTTTTTCAAAAGTTTGTAAGTCTCAATTATATCACCTCAATTTCAACTGTTTGCTAGTATCTGCAGTCCACAAATTCTCAATCTGTCTTCATAATCAGTATTCCACAATCCTGATATCATTTTTAACACTCTCCTTTACACTCTCTCATACTGTATCAGAATCACAAAGGAAACCAGGAGACCAGATCTACGTGCAATAGTCCAAGTGAGGTTTCATCAAGGCCTTGTAAAGCATTGCAGTTATCTTTTGAATTGTATTTGCAATCTTTGCTACATGATCCCTGAACTTTAATTTGCTATCTACTAACACTCCAATATCCCTAGCCTGATCAGTTTCTTCTAGAATAATCCCACCAATATAATACAACACTGGATATCTAATCATGCCAAAGTGAATGACTTTACATTTACTGACATTCATTTTCCCATCCTCACAATTCCAGCCTATTCAAATCATTCTGCAACTACTGCATGTCAGCAGCATTCTTGATTACATTATTTATCTATGCATCATCAGCAAATAGTTGTATGTCGCTTATCAAATTCTTCCCAATATCATTAATGTACAGATTGAATAACAGTGGACCATGCACTGATCTGTATGATATACCACTGGTTACTTTAAATCTTGCAGACTGACATCTCCCATATACCACTTTTTGATATCTTTCAGTCAGCCATCCTCTTATCCATGCTAATATTTTATAATCCAAACTCATATTCTCCAATTTATGCAACAGTCTACCATGCTGTATTTTGTCAAAAGCCTTAGCAAGTTTATCCAAGTGTAAGCAAAGAAAATTTGCACATGAAATAACTTCACAACTGTGCAACTCATAACTAGTATTTTTTCTATTCAGTGAAGTTTTTTTTTTTTTTTTTTTTTTTTTTTTTTACTACCTCTAATACAAAATGAAAAATAAAGCATGTAAATGTCTATACACTCTGGAGAATCCCTGCAAGTTTTTGAAGAACTCGATTCTGCATGCAGATGGATGGTGGTGGTGGAGATGGAGAGTTGTAGAGTAGGTGCTCTCCCTTGATGAGTGTTTGGACTCCTCGGAGGTGGCATATAATAATAATAACAATACAGTTTAAGAATCATTGATCTGGATTACCTT
Organism: Typopeltis vanoorti; assembly: GCF_054136105.1. NCBI lineage: Eukaryota > Metazoa > Arthropoda > Arachnida > Uropygi > Thelyphonidae > Typopeltis > Typopeltis vanoorti. Next base: position 74,044,075 of record NC_143572.1, on the reverse strand, counting down.
AAGTGTCTACAATATTCTTGCCTCCTGCAAACTGAAATAAGTCGATACTGAATGGACAATTAATATTGACTGGATGAACAATTAAAATGCGTTGAATATCTATGTAGCATAGATATGCTCACAGATTTTTTTTCTTCAACTGTAGAATCTGCTATAGTTGTACAACATTCTCTTAACTTGAATAAATACACCTCCTCAGTCCACCAAAACTCTGAAAACCGTAAATCATGAGAACCATCAGTGGAATGAAGTTCCTCTCACCATGCACATAGAGGATGCCAGAGTCAATTGTTAGTGCTTTGTTTATTAATGGGTTCAAGGACCTAAACTATCCACACAATGACAGATTGTGTAGATAGTTTGGGTTTCCCTGAATGAGTCTTCAGATTCTATGGAGGTGCCCATACAATAATAATAATAATAGTAATAATAACTGCTAGCCTGGTTGGCCAAGTGGTTAGCTTATTGGCTCTCCAGACAAGAGGCTGCAAGTTTAAATCCTGTCATGGGCATGGATGTTTGTGATTGTCTTTCACCTTCATATATTCATTCATACAAGTGTATAAACACTCTCCCAAGATGGAATGGGTCACCGTGGGAGAAGTAGACCCAACCCTGTTGCAATGGGAGAGGCCTTTACCCCAACAGCAGGGAATATATAGGCTGAGGAAAAAAATAATAATAATTGGGACTGAAAAGGTTGCCATTTGGAACCTATTCTGTGTTTGCCATCCTGCATTTGTTTCATAAGAATATCTAATAGCCATGATACCATGAAAATGCCTTGATGACCACAGCTATACTTGTTAATAACTTAATAAAAAAAAAGTTAATTATTATTCTCAAAGTCTGTTTCTTCCATTAAATAAAAACATAAGTGATAAATCAGCATCTCAGTATCCATATCAGGTTGGTGAACAACCAGATCAACTGTATTGTCAGTTCCAGAGTATATCCTCATTATATCTATTTCATTAATTTGCAACTTCCTCAACCCCTCTTCTATCCATCTAGGAATAAGAGCGGTTTCATCTAACTACCTTCTTCCCATAGCATGGTTATTCTTCAAGAAGAATCATTTCTTCTACTTATGACCACATAAGGAAGTCCGTAGCGTTTTCTTTATATTGCAATGCTACAGTACCATCAACAGGGTGTAGCAAAGAGCAGCCTGCTTCACAGTGAAGCTTAATAAGGACATTCGTTCAGCCATATTGCGGTAGACACCATCACTATGCTAACAATTCCTGTTAGAAGTGGAGGAAGCAAACGATATCCATAACTCTACCAAGCAAATATGAAGTACCCCATCTGTGGATCTCAAATTTCAAAACCTTACATTTAGTTTCATTAAACGGACATTCTAATTCATTTTTCCATCTTTCTAAACAGACATTCTCATTCATATTTCCATCTTTCTAGCTTAATCCAAATCCTCCTGAAGAGCCCAAACATCAACACTCTTACTAATAACCCTCTCAAGCTTTAGATCATCTGCAAGCAGCTGAATATTTCCCTGTAGTTCAATGACAGTGTCACTGACATAAAGATTGAACAGTAATGAATGGTCCCAGTACTGAACCCTGTGGAAACTCACTTGTAACTTCCTACTCCCCGATACTGCTGCTAATACACAACTCTCTGTTATCTGAATTAATCTGATATCCCAATCTATATGCTGCCTTTGTTAAATTTAAAAAAAAAATGACAATGTATGCCTTAAATATGAGACATTTTCTTTGGATTTTATCGAACCATAATTAACTGAGAGGAGACCTCCACATAGCCTTTAAAGGAATGCGGAGAACCGACCAGGGCTTCTGACCTAATGTCCAATCCTCACCTTCTCGTGGTGCACCCTGTTGGGTATCTACTTGGATACTGAACGGACGAGGATGGGCTGGCAATTTGGGATTTAGCCGACCAAATTGTATTCTTATTGGTTAAACCATAATATAGAATGATGGTACAACATGACAAAATTTCATGACGGCTGGGGCGTCACCCGGTTAAACAAGGCCCCTGTTGTTTTCGCCAGGGAACCAGGGCGAACAGCGAAAAGTCAGCTACTGGAACAAATCTGAAAATAAACCCCAACTCAACATCACCAGAGTTAAAGATCGGTACTATCAACGTAAGAAGCCTGAATGGCAAAGAAAGCTAGCTAGCTGAGGAATTAGATAAGTACCAGATCGACATAATAGGGGTGACTGAAACAAAAAAGACCAAAACTGGTGAGATCTTTCTGAGCAATAAATACAAAATGTTATATTCAGGCAATGACAATCAAGGAAAAGAAGGAGTAGCCATAGTATTCCACACAAAATACGAGGCTAATCTTCTTGAATGGCAGTCAGTCTCAAGTAGAGTAATGTGGGCAAATATGAGAATGGGGAACTGGACAATGAGACTTATTTATGCCTATGGTCCCACAGAAGGTTCTACTAAGGTAGAAGTGGAGGAATTTTTTGAGGCTTTAGAAAAAGCAACTGACACAATGAAAAATGAAAAGTTGGTCCTTGTTGGGGATCTAAATAGCAGAGTAGGAAATGATTGTGAGACATACAAAAATATTTTGGGAAAATTTGGAGAAAAGAGCAAAGCTAATAATAATGGCAAATATCTGTTGGATTTCTGCTCAGGACATGGACTGGTTATTACTAACACCATGTTCCAACATAAAAATGTGCACAAATTCACATGGAGAGAAGAGGCTAGGAATAAGAAAAGTCTCATTGACTATGTTATTATTGATAGTGATGTTTTCTCCCTGGTGCAGGACACCAGAGTGTACAGAGGATTTGAAATTGGAAGTGATCACTATTTAGTCTTGAGCAGGATAAAATTGAATTTCATATTGAAAAGAATAACATGTAAGAAAGTTTTAAAGTGAATAAAAGTTGAGCAGCTCTCAGATGTGAACTGTAGGCTAAAATACACAAAGATTATTGAAGAAAAAATAAAAGAGTTTGAGAACAGGAATCAAACCTTGGAGATTCAGTGGCAAGCTCTGAAGAAAACAGTGATTGATTCTGCCAGAGAGGCATGTGGTGAGGTTATCTGTAAGGATAAAAAAATCAGAACTCCCTGGTGGACACAGGAAGTTAAAGAGGCAGTGAAGGAAAAGAAGAAAGAATACCAAAAGTTCCTGTCAAATAAGTCAGCTTGTGCTCTTAGGGAATATAGAGACCAATGCAAGAATGCTAAACACTGTGTAAAACTAGCTAAACAAAAGTCATGGGAGGACTTTGGCAAGAATATAGAAAATAAATATCAAGAAGGTGGCAAAATATTCTGGAGGTTGTTGAAGAAACTTAAGAATCGAGGAAAGAGTGCTGTAAAAGGAATTAGAGATGATAAAAGTGACATGAAAACGGGAGAAAAAGATATCCTTGAAGTATGGAGTAATTACTTTGAAAAACTGCTAAATGAAACAAGCAGTGATGACAGCACAGTGATAAAAAAACACTGACCAGGCATGCAGTCAGGAATACATATCCATACTTGAAGTAGAAAAAGCCATCAAAGGCTTGAAATGTGGAAAGGCAGCAGGAGTAGATGATATTCGACCAGAAATGCTGAAGTATGGTGGTATAAGAGTCTTACAGTGGCTGCACTGCATAGTTCAGAAAGCCTGGACAGAGGGACGAATTCCCGATGATTGGAGTAGAGCTCTCATAGTACCCATATATAAAAAGGGAAATAAAACTGCATGTGAGAATTACAGAGGTATTTCCCTACTGAGTGCTCCTGGCAAGATCTATGCAAGTATACTTGAGAAACGGTTGAGAAGAATTGTGGAAGAAAAGCTTGGTGAAGAACAAGCTGGATTCAGGCCAAATAGAGGCTGTCAAGATCAGATCTTCACTTTACGACAAATAGTCGAAAAAGCATGGGAATATAACAAAGATCTGTATTTAAGTTTTGTCGATCTGGAAAAGGCATATGACAAGGTGCCAAGAGAGAAGCTATTCGATATGCTTCAGTTATATGGAGTCAGTGGGGCATTATATCAAGCAATACTTAGTCTTTATTTGAGTTGTAAGTCAGCAGTTAGAATTGAAGGAAGTACAGGAAGATGGTTTAATGTTAAATCTGGTGTGAGACAAGGATGTACATTATCCCCTCTGTTATTCATTATCTATATGGATCACATTATGAAGGAAAGTGGTATTAAACATGATATCAAAATTGGAGATGTTAATGTCAGCTCTTTGCTTTATGCGGACGATGTTATACTTCTAAATAAATCTGCTACAAGTCTGCAAGATTCTCTGACTAAATTGAATAGCTGTTGTAATAGATATGGTATGAAGGTCAGCAATAAAAAGATAATGAAAATAGGCAGAATCATTGAAAATGTCAACTGTGTTGTGAATGGAGAACCTGTGGAACAAGTAAAACATTTCAGCTATTTAAGCACGATTTTTACTGAAGATGGTAAATTAAATATAGAAATAGACAACAGAATCAGCAAAGCTGGTATGGTGGGAAGTCAATTGAATAAATTCATATGGAATAAGAGAGAAATTAGTCGGAACACTAAATTAGCTGTATACAAGACAGTGTTCAAACCAGTTTTAACTTATGGATCTGAGAGCTGGGTCAGAAGTAAAACACTTGACCAAAGACTAGAGACCACAGATATGAGAGTCCTGAGAAAGATTATAAGCGTGAACAGATGGCATCAATGGCAATATCATATTAAAAACGAGGATATTAGGAAAGAACTTGACATTGTCAGCATCCAGGAATGTGTTAGCAGAGCTAATCTCAGGTAGTATGGTCACTTAAACAGAATGGGCGAGGAAAGATTAGCAAAACAAGTGTTCTCTGCCAGGTTGGTAGCAAAATGACCCAGAGGAAGACCAAGATATAGGTGGATTGATACGGTACAAAATGCTTTAGACGATAGAAATATAAGATCTGATAATGTTGGAGTCTTGACAAGTAACAGACTGATTTGGAAGAAAATTGTAGATAGGAAATTAATAATAATGTAATTTTTTTCATGTAGTACTATCATATCCTGTACACCCATTGAGGGTACATGGCAGGAATTTGATGATGATGATGATGATGATGTATATAATTGTCTACCAGTTTCACCAGCTTGAGTCTGTCTGGCTTGTTCAGGATGAGAATGGTTACACTAACATTAAATGCTACAACAGAAGAATGCAGAAACAGCCTTAAAATCAGTTAAAAAAAAAAAAAAATTGAAAAGGATGCATGACATTAAGAGCATAAAGCATGGAGACTTAATCATTGTTAGTAGATCGCTTTTTATAGTTTTTTGCGTAATTCAGTTCAGTTAAACATAGTGAATTTATTAAACTTTTCCAAATGGCTTTTAATATCATGCTTTGATTTCTATTGAGGTTGTCTCCTGTCCTGAGTACCACTGCAGATTCTTTAAAGTTTCTACATTTGAAATCTTCAATGTACGGCATGGAGCTGTTGTCCCAATCAATGGAATGGTTCAAAATTGAGAAATAATGGGCTAATCCTTAGGTGTCTGTTCTGTTGTTGTTGTTGACATCTCCAATATGTTATTTTTTTCGGATTTCTAGGCTTCGTGATGTTTGGCCTACATAATTCAGTCCACAGGAACATGGGATGTTGTATGCTCCTGCATATTTGTAGAAAGTGAATCTGTCTTTAGGAGATCTTAACATGTGCCGTGTAGTTAAAGTAGTTAAAATAGGTTTGAAGGCAACCCTGATGTTGAAAGACTTCATGATTTTTGCTATTTTGGTAGAGACTGAGCCTGCATAAGGTATGACGATGGACAATGTGTACTGTGTCACTTGAGGTTGTAGCTGTGGGTTGTTTCTATAGAGAATCTTTTGAATTATATTTTGTGGATAACCATTTTTGGATAGAGTTTTTGATATGAGTGAGAGCTCATCAAGTAGATCTTTTTCTTCCATGATGATATTTATTGCTCTGTTTTTGAGCATATGTATGATGCTAAGTTTTGGTGTATAATAATGAGTAGATTTAAAATGAAGATAACGTCCAGTGTCTGTAGGTTTGCAGTAGGTTGTGAGCGTGATTTGTCCATTATCCTGTTTTTTTACTAATATGTCCAAAAAAGGTAATTAATGGTTGTTTTCTAACTCTAATGTGAACTTGATTTTTTGGTGGAAAGAATTTATTTTTTGAAGGAACTCGTGTAAGGCATTTTCTGTATCTTTCCAAATGATGAACACATCGTCTACATATCTCCATCAGACTGATGGTTTCGGAGTTATTTTTGATAGGATGTAATTTTCTAGTTTTTCCATGGACAGATCTGCGCACAGTGGTGACAGGAGACTGCCCATGGCTAAGCCTTCCGGTTGTTGATACAATAAGTTGTTTACTTTAAAATAGTTTGATTTTAGGCAATGGCAGAAAAGCTGTGTAATGTCGTTTGGAAAGAGATCTCCTATCATCTTAATTACTTCTTTGACCGGTATGTTCGTGAATAAAGACACTATGTCTAGACTTGCAAGTATATCTGTATTTGATATATTAATACTTTTTAGTTTTTCAACGAAACTGAGAATTCTTTATGAATGAGGTTGATTTCTTTATTTTCTCTTTCAACAGACTGGCTAGGTGTTTGGCTAGTAGGTATGTAGGAAAATTTCTGCCATCCATGATCGGGCAAAGCGGAACTCTGACTTTATGGACTTTTGATACACCATATAGGTGGTGGTAATGGATGTAGAGATTTTAAATTTCTTTACAATTCTTGAGCCCATCTAGTCATATTGCATATTAAGAGAATGGTCTCTTTGTGGTTTTTCATGGGATCTACATCTAATATATGATAGGTTTTATAAATATATGTATATAATCGTCTACCAGTTTCGCCTGCTTGATAAAATCCAAACAAAATGTCTCGTATTTAGTATAAAAAAGGACCAAATATTAACAACCAAAATGTATGCCTTACCCTGATCCACTGCTGTCATTCAATTCTAAAAGGTAACTAGATTACTAAAACAAGTACTCATTAACAAATTCATGTTGGCCTGCATAAATAATATTGTCCTCAATATGCCTAATTCTGTATATGAGCTCTTACCAATTTGTCCAAAATCTTAACAACCATAGAAGAAATATAAACTGGTGTATGATTTGATATCTCCATTCTACCATCTTAATGCAATGACACTATCTTATCCTCCTTCTACTTTCCAGGAACCTGTCTCATTAAGACTTTCATTAAACAGCCAAGTTAATGTCATAGTCAGTTCCACAGCATATGCTCTTAAAATGTGAAGAAATTCAATCCAGGTCCCCTCCCCCTGCCTTCCTAACATCAGTATTCGAAATGCATCCTCTTCATTCACATCTAATGCTTCGCTCCTCCTTATTCCTCTAGGAATAAAGCCTAGTTTGCATCCTGTTAGAGTCAACAGGATGTAACACTCTAATATCTAATCTTTAAACAACTTGACTATGTCATCTGCCTTGGTCAACTGAGTCCTGTCTCCATCCTCTAGCAGGCTAATCCATCCACAATTATTTTTTCTCCTATTGGCAACATTTCTTAGGAATTCTCCTTGGATTGCAGTGCTGGCTTTTTCTTGTATCCTAATTTTTCTCTCCTTACTAGCCCAAGTCGTATTCCTCATTCGACTATCTTCATCGTTCTCTTTATATGCCTTCCATAATCTCTTTATCATTTTCAATTTCTGTTTAATTTCTCTATTCATCCATCTGACTCCACATCACTTCACTTCTTCAGTTGAAGTATACAATGTGCTATTGCTGTCATCAATTTTTTTCTTAAGTACCTTCTATACACTACTGTCCTCTCTTTCTTCAAATTCTTTTATCCATTGTACTGCTCCAAGCTTGATACTTTTGCATGCCTGTTGATCCTCCAAGTCAAGACTGCATGGTCCTTCTCATCAACTGGGGACAAGTATGGCATCTCAGTCATAATCAGATCCTCTGATGTTATGGCCAAGTCCAAAATTCTTGATACCCATACTCCCTCCACCTCTAAGACAGTTGTCCCTCAAGAAGTTCAGTAATTTAGTTTCCTTTTATGTTGCTTCCTCTGGCCAGTTTATAATTGCTATGTCTCCCCATAATAATTACTGATTTTGCACTTGCCAAACTAATTTGCTTAATCCTTTCCTGGTCAAGTTTTACATCATCTGTAAGCAGCTGAATATTTCCCTGTAGTTCAGTGACAATGTCATTGACATAAAGATTGATTATTTTTATCATGGTTGATAAATGTATCAACAACACTAATGATTGATACCATTAGTTTCATTTTTGCTCTGATTCTCATGCTTCCCTACCATGCTAAAATATTTTAGATCCTTCAATTTCTATTTCTGTCAGAACATCCTTCTTAGTTTAATATCAAGTTTCACTGATACCAACAATCTATTGAGAGAATGCCAAAAACATATTCCTTTCATTCCTAATGATCCTGGCATTTATATACAGAGAAACTAATACATTTCCAGTATTCATATAGCTATTATTACTCCCTGCATACTCCACATGGCTCTGCAATAGAGTATATACCTTCTCATTTCTGAAGCCAATATTCCCACATGAGGCCATCCCTGTTACATCTTGCCTTTGCAATTCTAGTTTCTCTGCCCTAACACACTCATTTTCCCAGACAACAACAGTCTTTCCAAATGCCTGCGTGTTCAAATGTAATCTATCTCTTACATACAGCTCCTTTTATCCTCAATGTACTTCGTACATACACATATTCTCGCTGTCATCTCATTCATTATCACTGCTCTTCTCCTCCACTCTGCATTATCATAACAAGGCAACACATTATCTTCTCTCTGCCACATTTCTGCTTCACTATCCCTAGTATCAATCTCAAATCTTTTGCTATACAATTCATGTTACCTTTTAGGTTAGTCCTGTCAACCCCGTCATCTCCTCTACATTTTTACCTTACCTTGTTGCTATCACCAAACTCTCTGTTGTTCCTTCTGATAGTGATCAGTTTGAATCAGTACTCAATCAGTTTGAACTTTATGCTTTTATTCAAATTCTCTCTATCTTTCTCTTTATATTTTTTTCCATATTCTCTTCTTCTTCTTCAAGTGTCATCCCGTAGGAGGAGGTTGGCAACCATGTCACAGAACGTTTTTCTTTATTTTTCTGTTCTCTGAGTTACTCATTTCACCTTAAACCTATTTTATCCATTTTTGCTATAGGTATGCAATTTGCCAAAGCCATTAACAAACACTTCTTAGCCAATTCCCATGCACTACTGATTTTTCTCTCTTCACATTCTTCCAAGCTAGCTCCTAGGTCTATCATAATCATCTGCCTTATATTTTCATATCAGTTCTTTTTATTTATTTATTTATTTTTATTGAGAGCTCTGTATTCTGTTTACTCTTGAAGTCAAGATAAATGATTGCTTTCAGGAGGGAAGGATGACAGCTCATTCAGAAACACATCCTGTGATACTATGATCAAACAGAAATTCATATTCTCTCCAGCACATACTGGCTAAAATAACTTCCCTTCAAAAATTCCATTTTCTTATTACCATACATAGCTTTCCACTTTCTAATTTATGTTACCCAAGTTGAACTCTTCCACAATGAATATGTAACCACTGCAGAAAAGTTCAACAAAGACTTCATTTAATTAGTGCAATGATTTCAATATTTGCACTAGTTAATACAACTAGTGCAAATATTGAAATCATTGCACTCCCCTCTATCATCAAACATTCACATATCTCAAACCTTTCTTTTTTTTACCCATTTTAACTATCCTGCCTTTCATTATTGCTTCTCGTCTTCTCAACTTACTTAATACCCAGTTTACATTTTTATGTCGTGTTGATGTTTAATGGAAAAAACACATCTACAGATAATATTAACTAATTTATTTAGCTAATTAGATTATTAAGCCAATATTCTGGCTTGGTTAGCAAAATGCATCTTCATGGACAAAAAGAAAAAATATTACTAAGCATATACAATAAGATACACCAATAGAAAGGCAAACAGAGACCTGAGTGTGAAAGGTAGGATCCAACAGTCCTAACTGGTGCCATTTATGGGTGCAGTAATGATTCTGAATACTCAGAAGCAGATATAACTCTTAGAGATTATTTGTGAATCCACTACAGCACTACAACATTCTCCAAATCTTCACAAATAAAGCTGTTTCACTTTACTAAAAATCTGGAAGACCATCATAATGAGACCTCTAGAAAGATTCACCTATATAAGACCATCAGCCAGGAATAGAGGATCCCATCTTCAATATTCAATCTGTGTTTGCCCTCCTGCTAGTGTGCCTGCATGCACGTGCTTTTTCGTTTGGTTTTGGTGACCAAGTCAAAACATTGGCTTAATAAACATCAACATGGTATAAAAATGTAAACTCAGTAGACTTGGCAGCAGTGATGATTAATTAACTATTATTATTTGTAGACATATTTTATCCACTAAACATCAACATGAGCAATAATCAGTGCTTAACACGGCAGTGTTAAGCTTTGATTATTGTTCATAGTCAGCAGTCAAGAATTGACTGCCGAATATGAAATAATTTGTAGTTGGTAGTCTTATTTGAACGTCGACCAAGAATTACCTTATGTCGTACTGGCAAAGTAACAGCATATAGGTACCAACGGCAAGTGTACACATTAGCACATTATTATTATTATTATTACCACCCCAAGACCTCATGGAGTCAAAGACTCATCTGGGAGGTCCTTTTATCACACACACAGCTCATCATACCGTGTTTTAAACACATTCAAACTCTTTGCAGACACCACATTCTCAGGCAAGGCATTCCAATCATTCACAACTCTGCACGAAAAAAAACTGCCTCTCACTCCCCTACTCACACCCTCTTTATACAGTTTCCAGGGATGACCTCTGGTTCTCCCCTGATCTCCAACTATTCTCTGTAAAACGTCTCCAGCATTGATCCTATAACAACCTCTTACCAACTTGTAGGTCTCTATCATATCTCCCCCTCTTCCTCCTGTCCACCAGACTCTGCAAATTACATCTTCTCAATCTTTCCTCATACTCGACATTCCAGAGGTCAGAAACTACCTTAGTCATTCGCCTTTGGACCCTTTCCAACATCTCTTCATCCTTCTGAAAACCCGGTGACCAAATCTGGGCACAACAGCCCATGTGTGGCCTAATCAAAGCCTTACACAACGGAACAAGAATCTCCCTACTTCTACACGTCAGTGTCCTCCGCATCATTCCCAGAAGCCTTTATGTTGTCTTCACAATTTTGGCGATGTGTCCCCTAAATTTTAGATCCTTATCCACTATCACCCCCAAATCTCTTATTTCCTCTACCTCCAACAATATATTCTTACCAAGCATAAATTCTGCATCCCATCTTTGTTTTCCAAATTTTAAAACCTTCCAAATATCTCCATCCAAATCTTCACCTATATCATTAATATACAAGATAAATAGTAATGGACCTAAAACAGACCCCTGAGGCACTCCACTAGTGACTTCTTTTCCTGGATATCGCTCCCCCATACACAACTTGTTGATACCTATGAGATAGCCAGTCTCCAATCCAATGCACCAATCTAATATCCAACCCCATCTGCTCTAGTTTGACTGTCAACCTATCATGAGGTACTCTATCAAAAGCTTTTGCAAAATCCTCTGTCCAAGGAAGCAGTCACTTTATTGTAATAAGTAAGTAGATTACTAAAACATGACCTTCCTTTAGCAAATCCATGCTGTCCATCAAAGATAATACCATTGTTATCAACCCAACTCTGGATCCTAGTTCTCACAAGCTTCTCCAACAACTTAACCACAACACCTGACACACAGATAGGCCTATAGTTTGATGCTTGAGTTTGATCACCTCCTTTATGAAGTGGCACAATCTTGCCCTCCTTCCACTCCTTAGGAACTTGACCAAGTGCAAGACTCGTATTAAAAAAATATGTCAAGGCAGGTGTCAACCCCCTGGCACATTCTTTCAGAATACGTGGTGATATATTATCATGTCTCACAGCCTTATTAACATCTAGTTTACTCAACTCCCCATACACTCTTGCTCACCTACAGTCAGTCTCTCCTCCCCATCATCAACTGCTCTCAATCCCTCCATGAAGTCACATTCACAAGATTGAAAGATCTTTATGAACTGCTCATTAAGTATCTCCACCACACATCTGCATCAGCTGTCTTTATACCATTTTCTCCAATCAATGTCATCCTTCCATAATTATTCTTTCTTCTGCTGGCTATATATCGAAAGAACTCCTTAGGATTCTTTTTGGCTTCATTAGCCAACTGCTGTTCATACCTCTCTTTAGCTACCCTTACCAACCAAGTCACCCTCCTTGCTTTGTAGACCTCATGGAATTGGTTATTCTCACTTCTCTTATGCTGCCTCCACAATCCCCTTTTTCTCTGTATCGCATGCTTAATCTCTTTGTTCATCCATGTCACCCACCTTATTTAACCTTCTCACCCTTGGAATAAATTTGGACATTGCATCTACTAAATAGTTTTTGAAAATCCCCCAAGCTGTATTTATCTCTTTTCCAGCTAACTCCTCATTCCATGCTACACCCGCAAGCTGTCTCCAGAGCTATTCATAATCACCCCTTTGTAGTTACACATATACCCTTTTCTCACAGAGGTCCTTGCACTTCTGGCAACCACCCAGGTAATCACCTCTGGTCACTCTCACCAACTGGTGGATGATTAGACACCTCATTTATAATTACATCCTCTGATGAGATGACCAAATCCAAAACCCTCAATCCTCGTGTGCCCTCTGTTACATACTGTCTGAGGTAGTTATCCCTCAAAAATTCAAGAAACTCATTTTCTTTACTTCCAGTTGCTATCTCATCATTCCAGTCTATATTGCCATAATTAAAATCACCCATAATGATCACCCTTTTCTTATTTACTTGGCTAATTTGATTGTACATTTCATTATCACCACCATCCACATTACCTGGTCTATAACAACATCCCACCAAGTATTTGATTCCATTCACCTCTATCTCACACCATACTGCCTCAAAACTACCGGCACTATTTCCCTCTTGCATCTCTACTTTATATGTACATAACTCTTTCTCTATCATCAATAGCACTCCCCCTCCCTTTTTACCCCTTCTGATCTCACGAAACACATCATACCCTTCCATCTCTATTCTTTTCAGGATGTCATCCTCTTCCAACCATGTCTCACTTATTTCGACATTCTTTGGGTGAACAGATGCAATTAGTGCAACCATTTCATCTCCCTTGTTTCTTATACTTCTAGCATTTGCATACAAACACAACAGCTCATTTCTGGATCTACAGCTAGTTCCACTCATACCACTCATTCGATGTGATCTCTCCATGCTTAACTGGGGCCATTTCCCTTTCTGCTTCTTCATTTTAAAACCCTTTTCAATTCCAACTGTTTCCTCTTCATCCCTGGTCATCCCATTCCTTTCCTGCCTACACATGCTCACCTCCTCTTGGAGCATCCACCTTTCTCATGCTGTGTACCCCTGTCCACCCTGAGCCTCCCCATTTCCCTGCTCCTCTTGCACACCCATTCTCTCATTTTCTATACTCATACCACTCACTTCCCCATTCATAACCATCTCTTCAATCTCTCCTGTCTTACTCTCCCGCTGTTCCACATCACTTCCCACTCGATCTGATTCATTCTCTCTATTCACTTCTCTACCTTCCAGCAGCATTCTCTCCAAGTGACTCACACCATAACCACTCAAATGCAGTTCATCACTCCCATACAGCTCGCTTTGTTCTTCAAACTCATTCCACACATTAACAAACTGTACTCCCGGCTCCTCACACATTTTAGCAAGCATATCATTCATTATCCTTGTTCTCCGCCTCATTTCACCACAGTCATACCTAGGCAACATGCTAACTACCCTTCCTGTCACACTATTCTCTTTTATCCTTCTAAGCAGCCTCCTGATATCCATTCTGACACACTCTTTGTGCTCTCTCAAATCATTCATACCCATTAATACTATTAACTCTTTTGCTCGCTCCTGCCTCATATCCAATGCCGCAATCACTCTACTCATTTTAGCGCCTGGAAAACATACCTTGTGCATTCTATCCTCTAGCACACCTTTAATAATGGAGTTGCCATACAACGCCACTCGCTCATCTTTTGTTAACTCTTTCATGCCATTATTATTTATTTTAATAGTTTTTACCCGAATTTTCTTAATTTCATTCCGCATCCATTTCATTTCTTGCCTCATCCAATCCAATTCAACTTCCGAATCTCATGACACATTCTATCATTCAGTCTTTCTAACTTTCTAACTCTCGACCTCTCCTTCTCACTTTCACTCTCATTCAACCTTCTTTGTTTCCGTACTTTCGGTCCAACATGCGTCCAACTTTCGCTATCATTTTTCCCATTTTCACACTCATTCATCTTTCTTTGTTTCTGTACTTTCAGTCTAACATGCGTTGAACGTTCGCTATCATTCATTCTTTTTTCGCTATCACTCATTCTTTCGATTTTTTCACTTTCGATTTCTGCATCACGTCATTTCTAGTTTCATTTGTTCTCTCAATTTCGTTTCCTTCCGCCACCCTCACCTTGCTTTCATCCCTTTTAACATCCGTTATTGTTTTCAAATTGCTTTTTTTCTTTTTTACTGATTTTTTAACATTTTTTTGCCTCTCTTTCTCACCATCCTTTTCTTTCAAATGTGCACTCATTTTCCCCGCAACAATCTCACTACTAACACTTTCTGTCATCAATTTCATATTTGCATTTATCAATTCCTCGTTCAGGTCACACTTTGCACACACTTTCCTTCCATCCTCACCAAATATCCACAAATCATTTATGTAATTGAAAGAATACATATAACAGACCTCACACTTAACGAAACGACTGAAATCTAAAGTAAAGTCATGGAATAACAATGCCGCTGCCATTTTTTGCAGGTTACTAAGTCTAATAAGAACAATTTCGTAATTAAGTTTTGCCAAAAAAATCCCCCACACTAATAAAACTGGTAGCGCACAATGTTTACAGCCTCTCTTAATTAGTTCATAATAAATATAATGTGGTTATCCAATCTTCATAGCATTTGGCTGAGACTAGATCTACTAGCAGGGATAATACGATGATAATGAAGACTAAAGGCATTAATATAAGGAGCTTATTTTTTGTGGTTGGGGTATAAAATTTATAGAATACTCTGCCACTAAGTGATTAATGGTTGTTCAAAACAACCACCTCATCCACATACTGACCTCATTAGTGACAGCACTGACAACAGATATTCATCAGCTGTTTAATTTCATTGGATTTGAATATTAAGAAAATTTTTCTTCATGGTGAAATATTTCTCTCCTGTTCTCAGCCACCAAGCTACTAGCTTCCTAATATCTTAAAAAGAAAAAGGGGGAGGGGGGGGTCAAAAATAATCAAAATATAGCACAGAATTTTGAGGAAGAAAGAGTTGAGAATTGCTGTTGAGTAAATAAGAGATTAATAAGGTACTAGTTCAAAAATGAATGTCAACCAAGCCAAAACTTCTTTTTTAAATATTTTGCTTCTTTTCAGATTGTTTAACTGGAGGACTGACCTATACCCATGGATCCACATGGCATCCTGTAATTGGTCCCTTTGGCCAGATGGACTGTGTCATTTGCAAGTGCCAAGTAAGATCAATAACTTTCATAAAATAGATCTATAATGAAGTCTATTCACTCAAGTTGTAAGAACTGTTTGTTAAATTTAGGAGTAAAGCTGAATTTAACATTTATATGCAATATTAATATGTAATATCACCAAAGAAATAGAACAGTGAGTTCTACAGGCTATGGAAGAAGAAAAGAAAACTTGTTTCAACAATTATGTATTGTCTAGAGTCAAGACATGTCTACAGTGTTTGGAAGTCAACAGACAATGCAAATAAATAAATCCATAAGATTAAATGAGCTTATGTAATTATGAGAATGTTCAAAGGGATTGGTAGTGCCTCGGACCAGGCTGTTTATTAAATCTCAATCTTATTCACAAAAGATTGTAAACCTATAGTATGTTAACACCAGAATGAACTAAGGATTTTTTTTTATTAATTTTATAATTTATTTGTATTTTTATTGATTTTTTTTACATAGCCTAGAAACCATGCTTTAGAGGCCAAATAGAGAACTTTTTCAGGCCACTTCAGGCCTGAAATTTATCTCCCACTTGAAGAAAATCACAAACATTCATCCTCATGGCAGGATTCAAACTGGCAGCCCATTGCTTGGACAGTTGGCCAGCTGTTTGCTGATAATGCAGAACTTGATATTATTATTATTATTATTATTATTATTATTATGTGACACCTCCAGGGAGTCCAAGGACTCATTGTGGGAGGGCACACAACTCTACTTTGCTAAATACATCTCATCCTCTCCACTACTACTTAATTCTCCAACTATGACACCACTACCATCAATGCCATAAAATAAGCGAAACCTTGACAACAAATTCATGAACAATATTATTATTATAACATGACACATCCAAGGACTTATCGAGGGAGGGCACTCTACTCCACTACTAATTCTTCAAGTATGACACTACTATCATCAATACCATCTATCGCCCATCACCAACAACAGCATTTTTTGTCTGTAAATTGCTGTGTGTTCTGAAGGCTGATTGGTCTATATGTGGGATGAAAAACCTGAGTTTCCAGGAGAAAAAATCCTGCTACCACTGTATGAGATTGGCTAACTCATCTTCAACTGAAAAAGTCCATATAAGGATTCCCCTCATCACGATGAGAGAAATAGAAATATATAGAAATAGATAATTAAGATAGTGTAGAGACCCTGAAGGATGATTTAAATAGACTGAGTTGTGGACAAAGGGATGGGCAATGGAAAAGTTATGGGTAATTGAAAAGTGTAACAGTGCACATTCTGAGATGAAAATATTTAAAAGTTGTAAACTATATTAATGGAACCTGCCTGCAGGAAATTGATGAGAGTAGGATTCGGGGTGTGAGTGGGGGAGATGGTGAACAGGAAGTTAAAATTCAGAGAAATTGCAAAAGTGGCTAAAATAGCTCACATGATTGCTTGTATGTTGAAGAACACACTGAGCTATTTTTCTTTGCCTTTTATTACAAGGGTTTGATGCACCAATTATTCTATACAGATTTAGTGGCCTGGGTTTCTTGTGGAAGAGGAAATATTGGAGAGAATCTAGAGGTGAGTGATCAAGATTGTGCCAGGTCTGTGGAATGTTTCCTACAAAGACAGACTGAAGAATTTTGGACTATAAAAAATGTTTGAAAGGCAGAAAAGAAAGAAATAGTAGAAACAAGCTACTAAAAGGGGTTTTAATAGAAGAAATTTGCATGAAGAAGATGAAGAAGAAATTTTTTAATACATGACAAGAAATGAGAGAACAGTAGCTCACCACCTGAAATTGTCTAAGAGCATTGTTAGCAAAGGTGCAAGATTAGATTTTTTGTGTGCAGAGTGCTGAATGAGTTGAATCATTTGCTAGTAGCAGCTGTGATGCTCTGTCAGTGAATGAATTTGAGGACAATCGTGGCAGGTATTGTGTGAATAATGATTGGTTTTGGCCTCCCATGATCAATCTTTGGACTCAGTGGAGGTATCTGTGTAATAATAATAAACTCAGAAAACTCTACAATATAACTCATGCTTCAGACAGCAATACTAGTTAGATAAGAACATAATATAGTGGCAGTTAACTATCATGTTCTCTCATTACCTTTAAAAAAATATTGGTACAATATTTTTTCAACACATGTTTTTTCAACTCTGTGTAAGCTGAGAGTTAGACAACTGGGATGCAGATATCTAATCTGGAAATAAAAATTGGTGCTTTTCACTCCACTTTAGGCCTCCAATAAACAGGATAATAGTCTCACATTAGATAATTGACAATCATCTACCAGCTAAAAAAACAGAGTATAAATTTACAAGGGTTGTTTGAAAAGTTTGGTAAAAAAATAAGTTAAACATAATTTTTTGGGAAAAACCACCTTTATTTCTCAACATAGTCTCCATCAAGATCTACACATTTGGTCCAGCAAGTTTCCAATTTTTTCATCTCATCTAAAAAGTAGGATTTGTCAGATTGTGCAAAATAGTCATTGACAGCATTGATGACATCCTTGTTTGAAGAAAATTTTTTCCCACCAAGCCAAATTTTTAAGTTTGGGAACAAGAAGAAGTCACATGGGGCCCAAGTCCAGAGAATACGGTGGATGTGGAACCAATTTGAACCTCAATTCATGCAGTTTTGCCATGGTGATGGCCAATGTGTGGGACGGTGCATTGTCTTGATGAAAGAGCACTTTTTTCTTCAGTTCTTCTTTTAAACAGTCCAACAATGACGAATAATAGACTCCTGTTATTGTCTTATCCTTTTCCAAATATTCTATCATGATAATTCCTTGGGAATCCAAAAAAACGGTGGCCATCACCTTCCCAGCTGACAAAATGGTCTTTGCTTTTTTCGGTGCTTTTTCACCGGGCACTGTTCACTGTTTTGACTGCTGCTTGGACTCAGGTGTGTAAAGGTAGATCCAAGTTTCATGTAGTCATGAATCAACGCAAAAAATCCTGTGAATTGCAATTACACATTGCCAAACACTGTGTTGAAATGTCTTTTTGCATGCGTTTCTGATTGACAGTCAACAATCGCTGCACCCATCGTGCACACAGCTTTTTCATGTGCAATATTTCTTGCAGGATATTATACACCCGTTCAATTGAGATGCCTACAATCTCAGCAATTTCATCACTTTCACTTGCCGGTCTTCCATAACGATACCATGGTTTTTTTGTTAATCATTTCCTTCATAGTGAATGAAGTTCTGTCATTCTTTTCTTTCACTACCTTTAACAATACTTTCAAGTCCTCTCTCATAAAAAATTTTTTCTCCTTTCAATTCATTCATACCTGCCACAACTATCAAAAATACGATGTCTTTGTTCAAAAACTGTAATGTGAGGGAGTTTGTCCAATGTGATGTGTGTGGGATGTATGCATTCACAAAGGAGGCTGGAGATTGGATGGAAAGTGATAGTGGTGGGAGAATGTGCAGAAAGTGTAAGCAAAGTGAGGAATTGAAGTATGTGTCAGGTCGTGAGATAGTTATGGTTGAAGAAAGCCAGAATGTGAGTGAAAATGGTGGCTTGATAGGGAATTGCGATGTTGTACAAGATGGCAATGAGAGTGGCGATCAAAGAGAGAGTGAAAGCTATTATACAGGAAAAAGGGACCTCTGCATTTCCTTCACATGAAATGCAGAGGTCCCTTTGTCCCACCCCTATCTTGATACGTTATACTAACTATCCCATTCTGATTTCTTGTCCTCAGTACTGGCTCTGGTACATTATATACATTCTTACACTCAACTGTCTCACTGATGTCCGCATATCCACTTCCCTCCCCCCCCCTCCTTGGAGAACTGGTAATAGCATCTGAGAATTTGACTATAATGAATATGACCATGTTGCCACCTACTGGTAAGAGTGGTCATAAGCTTGACCTGGGAGGTGGCTAGAGGTGTGGAATTTTCGATTAAGGCAGAGTATATGTGGAATTACCGTGCTGGCAAGTATGACAAGCTTAGGAGATTGCTTGGTTCAGTGCCATGGCATGTAAAACTGCAAGGGCTGGATGTCGATAGAGCATGGGAAGTGGTCAAGGAGCATTTATAGGAGATTGTGGCTGATTGTATACCTTGGATCCGAATAGTAAATCAAGTAGGAGTTAAATGGATGAATAACACCATTAAGCTTGAGCTGCAAAAAAAAGAAACAACTGTGGAGGGAATTTAAAGAGAAAGGTGCTTGCAGGCACATGAACGGTATAAAGCACAGGCCAGAAGGGTAACGAATGTGGTACAAAAAAGCAAAAGCGGATTATGAAAGGAAACTAGCTATGCAAGCTAAAGAGAATCCCAAACAGTTCTTTCAGTATGCTGTAAGCAAAAAAAAAAACTGTACACGGCAGAACGATTTTAAGGAATGACGATGGTAAGGAGGTCACTCAATCAGTCGATATAATGGAATTACTGAGTGAGCACTTTGCAAGAGTATATCATCCAGGTGGTGACATTGAAAAAATGAAGGAACCATTAGTTTATACGGGAATTGTGATGAATGAAGTGGAGGTGAATAGTCTATTACAGAACCTTAATGTGAATACATCTGTGGGATTGGATGGTATACCGGCACGGGTCTTACGTGAAGCGGCTAAAGAATTATCAGTGCCCTTGACCGTGTTGTTTAATCTGAGTCTCGGGTCTGGTTTAGTCCCGAAGGTGTGGAAAGAGGGGAAAATAGTTCCACTGCATAAAGGATTATCCAAGACTACGGTTGCAAATTAACCGACCGATCAGCATATCATGAGTCGTTGTCAAGGTCTTGGAGAAAGTAGTCAAGGGAAAAATACAGGAATGGATTCATGAAAATGAGATACCGTACAGGGGGACAGCATGGCTTTGTGAAGGTAGATCATGCCTCAGTAACTTGCTCAAGTTTTATAACACAGTGATGGCTGAACTGGATAAGGGTAATGGGTTTGCAGTGATACTGCTGGACCTGGCTATGGCATTTGACCAGATACCACATGGAATTCTAATCCGTAAACTACAACATATGGGAATGGATATAGGGTTGGTGAGATGGATAGGCGGGTGGTTGATGGAGAGATATCAGAGAGTAGTTTATTCAGGAGTAGAGTCCAAAAGATGACCTCTGACTAGTGGTGTGCTGCAGGGTTCTGTTCTTGGACCACTGCTGTTTAATTTGTTCATTAATGATATAGGGAAGGATCTAAGAGGAACAGTTCATTTGTTCGCTGATGATGCAAAGTTGGGTAGGGCAATAGTGAATGCAGAAGATGTCAAAATCTTGCAGGACGACTTGGATAGATTGGAGTTCTGGGCTAAGGAGAATGGATGTCAATTTAATGTGACAAAATGTAAGGTTATGCATTTTGGGGTGAAAAGATTAGCAGTAGTATACCACATTGGTGGAACTTTACTCCAGGAGATTGATAGATCAGGGACTTGGGAGTGTTGGTGGATAGGGAGATGAAGTTTAGGGGGTACATTGCAAAATTGGCTAAATCAGCTCATCAACTCACTTGGTTGTTGAAAAATACTTTGAAGAGCAGAGACAAGGAAGTTATTGTACCTCTGTACCAAGCCTTGATAAGACCTCATCTCGACTACTCTGCCCAGATTTGATTACCTAGCTTTTCTTCTTGATGGGGAGGAGGTGGAGAGGATCCAGAGGCAAGTGACCAAGATGCTAGCAGGTGTATGGAATGAACCTTATGAGAACAGGTTGAAGATTTCTGGGTTGCAGAAATTAGTTGATAGGCGAAAAAGGGGAGATATGATTGAGACATTCAAATTGCTAAAGGGTTTCTATAGGATTAATTCAGAGGATATTTATGAGATCAGGACTGGTGGTGGGAGAACTAGGGGACCTATGGAAGCTGGGCAAGAGTGGGTTAGAGCTGGGTTCTTTACTTTTAGAGTGGTAAATGAAGAATAAGCTGCCAGAGTCTGTTGTGGGTGCTATGACGATGAGTGAGTTCAAGGCAAGGTATGATAGATGCTGTGAGAATGTCGAATAGTGGACATGATGTTTAGGACCTCCCTCAATGAGTCTAAGGACTCCCTGGAGTTGCCCGTAATAATAATAATAGTGAGCTCAGTTGGGCATCCGGAGCGTGCTTCATCTTTGGTGGACTTAGAACCACGTTTAAACTCATTTATCCAAAAATAAATAGTCTTTAATGCTGGTGCAGAGTCCCTATGAACTGCATCTAATTAGGCTTTGATCTTTCACACCTGTTCACTTCTTCAAATAAAAGTGTTTTATCACTGCATGAAATTCGTTTTTCTCGCATTTTTATGAAAAATGCAAACATGGTCATTTAAAATGTTTGCCAAATGAGACGTACGCGTCACACATGTCTAAAATTTTGCCAGGGGGTCATGAAAAAGATGATATGTGCTGACACTGGTAGGAATGAACGAATTGTGTCATCGTCTATTGGAAATTTACCAAACTTTTCAAACAACCCTCATAAGCTTAGTTTATTTATTTAAACTAAATAAATCAAATCAATTTCTCTGATATTTGATTTTCAATATAGATTACTATAAAACAAAATTAACTGAGTTAATGAATCAAATCAACAACTATGCATAGGAAATTACAAAACAATAAAGTTTGGGTTGGAGTCACAGCCAAAGCAACTTATGCTACAATTATGAATATGAGGAGTAAGCAAGCAAAACAGTTGGTAGTGTTAATAGAGACAAATGACTTGACTGGGAAGAAGCAACATATCAGGTTAGATAACAGGAGATTGTTGAGAAGGATCAAATATCATAGTGTAATAGGAAAGGTAGTCAGTGTGTTGCCCAGGTATGAAAGCGATGAAATGAGGCAGAGAACGAAATTTGTGAATAATATGTTAGCAGACATGTGTGAGGAGAAAGGAGTGCAGTTTGTTAATGTGTGCAATGAGTTTTAAGGATGAAATAAACTGTATAAGAGTGATGGACTGAATTTGAATGGTTTTGGCATGAGTCATTTGGAGAGACTGCTGGAAGGCAGAAAAGTGAGTGCGGAGAATGAATCTGATTGGGTAAGAAGTGATGTGAAAGAGCAGAGTATAGAGAATGAGAGAACAAGCATGCAAGACAAACAGGGCAGCTCATGGCGGGAACACAGCATGAAAAAGGCTGATACTACAAAAGGAGGTGAGTGTGCACGTAGACAAAAAAAAAAAAAGGAAGGGGTTCAAGGAAGAATAGTTGGATATGAAGATGGTTCTAACATGAATAAGAAGAAAAATAAATGGCTTGAGTTAAGTATGGAAAAGTCACATCTAATAAGTAGTAACAGTGAAACTTGCTGTAGATCCAGGAATGAGCTGTTATATTCGTATACACATGCTAGACGTGTAAGAAACAAGAAAAATGAAATGGTTGTATTAATTGAGTCTCTTCACTCAAGAACTGTTGGAATAAGTGAGACATGGTTGGATGAGGATGACATCCTGATGAATAATAGAGATGGAAGAGTATGATGTGTTTCGTGAAGATACAAAGGGTAAAAAAGAGTGGGGGAGTGCTATTGTTAATAGAGAAAGAGTTATGTCCATACAAGGTAGAGATGCAAGATGGAAATAGTGCCAGAGGAAGTGTGGGTGTGAGATGGAGGTGAATAGAATGAAATAATTAGTCAGATGTTGTTATAGATGTAGTAATGTGGATGGTAGTGACCATGAAATGTATAATGAAATTAGCCAAGCAAATAAGAAAAGGGTAATCATTATGGGCAATTTTAATTATGACAACATAGACTAGGATGATGAGATAGCAACTGGAAGTAAAGAAAATGAGTTTCTTCAGTTTTTGAGGGACAACTACTAATTTCATTATACATTTCATGATCACTACAATCCACATTACTACATCTATAACAAAATCTGACTAATCACCCTCTAGTTGGTGAGAGTGGCCATGAAGGATTACCTCGATAGTTGCCAGCAATATCAGAACCTCTGTGAGGAAAGGATATATGTGGAACTACAAGGCTGGCAATTATGATGAGCTCAGGAGACAGCTTGCAGGTGTAGCATGGAATGATTAGTTGGGCCGGAAAGGAGATCAATGCAGCTTGGGAGATATTCAAGAATTGTCTAGTAGAAGTACTAGTAGAAGTGCTTTTTTGTTGAGTGGACACGTTGAGTTCAGAAGCAACTGAAGTCATGGGTGCAGCAGATAGTGACCAGGAGCCTGAACAGATCTGCAAACTTTTCATTGGTGGATTAGATTACAAGACAACAGAGGAGTCCTTGAAAGCACATTTTGAACAATGGGGTGAATTAGTTGATTACGTAGTGATGAGAGACCCCAACACAAGGAAATCTCGAGGATTTGGATTTGTTACATATAAGAAAGCTTTTATGGTTGATGATGCCCAGGCTGCTGGACCACATAGGGTGGATGAACGAGAAGTGGAGCTAAAGCGAGCAGTTCCTCGTGAGAATGATCAGGAGTCCGAGCAATTCCAAAAACTTTTTATTGGTGGTCTTGACTACAAAACAACAGAAGACTCTTTGAAGGTGCATTTTGAACAGTGGGGAGAAATAGTGGACTGTGTTGTCATGAGGGACCCTAACACTAGAAAATCTCGTGGTTTTGGATTTATCACATACAAAAAAGCTCATATGGTTGATGAAGCACAAGCTGCACGACCACACAAAGTAGATGGACGTGAAGTAGAGCCCAAGCGTGCTGTACCGCGTGAGGATTCTGGAAAACCTGAAGCCCAGGCAACTGTAAAGAAAATTTTCATTGGTGGCTTAAAGGATGATGTTGAAGAGGATGATCTCCGGGATTATTTTAATGAATATGGAAAAATTATGAGCATTAATATTGTTACAGAAAAAGGTAGTGGTAGGAAAAGAGGATTTGCTTTCATTGAGTATGATGACTACGATCCAGTAGATAAAATAGTGTTAAAACGACATCATACTATAAAAGGAAAACGTGCTGAAGTGAAAAAAGCCCTTTCTAAGCAGGAAATGGAAAATATTAAGAGAAATCAAGAAATGAAGTCTGGGTTCCGCAGTTCATCATCTGGAAGGGGTGGACCAGATATTAGAGGTGGTGACTGGGGTCGAAGTAGTTCTTATGATAGCAGGTTTGATGGTAGTGGAGGAGGTGGAAGTGGTGGTGGTTGGGGCAGTGATTTTGGTTCTGGATATGGTAGCAGTTATGGCGGTGGCCCCATGCGAGGTAGTAGTGGTGGATTTTCACAAAGAGGATCTGGTCCATATGGAGGTGGCTATGGCAGTGGAGGAAGTGGTGGTTATGGAGGAGGTTATCGAAGATAATAGTCATTTTGCTGTCTTGGGGGTTATTTTAAACAACAGCCTGCAGTCAGGTATAGCCAGCTCAGCTTAGGAAGGTGTAGCCATTGCAGTAGATGTCTAGCTGTTACTGAGAGGAAGAATTTATATGGAGACAGGACAGGACCAGCCAGGTTGAGACAGGACAGGATCGGACAGGGCATTTTTGAGGTTCATGCGAGGATTCAGCTAGGGCAACTAGTGCAGCCATCACCTTCAAAAGAAGTTTATTATTTAGCCAGAAGCATTTGCATCCATTATTTTCATTACCTGCACATAGCATTCCCTTGTTATTCATGTTTATTGTACGGGAGTTAGAGCAGGCATACATTCCTCAAGACATTAAATTTTTTTTTTTTTTTTAAATCTCCCCCTTTGTGATAAGTGATGTTCAGGATGTAGTTCATTTCGTGTCGTATCCCACTGTCGGGAATCATTAGGTGTATTGTCTCATGTAAAAGTGAACACTAGGAATAAACATTTTTTAGTACAAAAAAAAAAAAATTCTCAGATTTGGTCCCCAGGATTTGAAGGGGATAAATTAACTGTGGAAAGGATACAAAGACGGATGACAAAGATGGTTTCAGGACTCTACAAGGATAGTTATGAGGATCGGCTGAGAGAATGTGGACTGCAGAGTTCGGCGGATAGAAGAAGGAGAGGTGATATGATTGAGACTTTTAAACTGTTGAGAGGTGGTTACAGGGTTGACACTGGGGAGTTCTTTCGCTTGGTTGATCAGCGGGAAGGAGTGATGACAAGAGGCCATCCCTGGAAGTTACGAAAGGAAACTGTGAGCAAGAGGGTAAGGAGTGGTTTCTTTGTGTGGAGGGTGGTTGAGCCGTGGAATGCATTGCCTGATGGAGTGGTGGGAGCGAGAACGGTCAGTGACTTTAAAGAGTGGTATGATAAACTTTGTGTTTCTCAGGGGGGGACCTCCCCTCGATGAGTCTTGACAGAATTTATCTCTTAGGAAGGACCTCCCTCGATGAGTCTTTTGACTCCTTGGAGGCCTGAATAATAATAATAATAATAATAATAATAATAATAAAGTAGTCTAAATGTATTCCAAGGGTCAAAAGGTTAAATAAGGTAGATGTGAAATAGATTGAATGAAGAGATTAAGCATATGATATAGAGAAAAAAGGCATTATTGAGGCAGCATAAGAGAAGTGGTAATAACCCAATATTCCATGAGGATTACAAAGACCAGGCAAGGAAGGTGACTTGGTTGGTAAGGGTAGCAACATATGAGATATGAGAAACAGGTAGTGAAGTATGAGAAACATGTAGCTGATGAAGCTAAAATGAATCCTAGGTAGTTCTTTCAATATGTAGCCAAAAAAAAAAAAAAAAAAAAAAAGAATGATTATGGAAGGATGACAGTGTTTGGAGAAAATGGTATAAAGGTCTTTCATTCTTGTGAATGTGATATCATGGAGAGTTTGAGAGCAGTTGATGATGGGGAGGAAAGATTGACTGTAAGTGAGCAAAAAGTATGTGGGGAATTGAGCAAACTTGATGTTAATAAAGGTTGTGTGATTTGATAATATATTACCACGTATTCTGAAGGAATGTGCCAGGGAGTTGGCATCTGCCTTGACATATTTTATTACTATGAGTCTTGCACTGGATTGAGTTCCAAAGGAGTGGAAGGAGGGTAAGATTGTGCCGCTTCATAAGGGAGCTGATAAAACTCAAGCATCAAATTATAGGCTGTGTGTCAGGTGTTGTGGTTAAGTTGTTAGAGAAGCTGCTGAGAACTAGGATCCGGAATTGGGTTGACAACAATGGTATTATCTTCGATGGACAGCATGGATTTGCTGATGGATACACAGTAGTATGTACTTAGATTTTGCAAAGGCTTTTGATAGATTACTGCATGATAAGTTGATAGTCAAACTAGAGCAGATAGGGTTGGATATTAGATTAGTGCACTAGATCGGTGATTGGATATCTGATAGGTATAAGCAAGATGTGTATGGGGAGCAGTATCACGGAAGAGGAAAGTCGCTAGCGCTGTGCCTCATGGGCCTGTTTTAGGGGCCATTGCTGTTTAACCTGTATGATAATGATACTGGTGAAGATTTGGATGGGTATATTCAGTTGTTTGTAGATGATGCAAAGTTATGATGAATATGAGGAGTAGTGGCCTTACAAGAAGACTTGAATAGATTGAGTGAATGAGCATATGAGTGGGGATGCAGTTCAATGTTGTAAAATGTAAAGTGTGAAAATTTGGGAAACAAAGATGGGATGTAGAATTTATGCTTGGTGGAGAGATATTGTTGGAGGTGGAGGAAATAAAAGATCTTGGGGAGATGGTGGTTAAGGATCTAAAATTTAGATGATACATTGCCAAAACTGTGAGGACAACAGAACAAATTCTGGGAATGATACAGAAGATATTGAGTTGTAGAAGTAAGGAGATTCTTGTTCCATTGTATAAGGCTCTGATTAGACAAATCATGCACTACTGGGCACAGATTTTGTCACCTGGTTTTCGAAAGAACAAAGAGATGTTGGAAAGTGTCCAGAGGCAACTGACTAAGGTGGTTTCTGATCTTCAGAATGTTGAATATGAGGAAAAGTTGAGAAGATGCAATTTACAGAGTGTAGTGGATAGGAGGAAGAAGGATGATATGATAGAAACCTACAAGTTAGTAAGGGGTTTTTATAGGATCAGTGTTGAAGTGGTTTTTCATAAAACAGTGGGAAATCAGGGACAAAACAAGAAGTCATCCATAGAAGCTGAATAGGGTGTAAACAAGGAAGTGAGAAGCAGGTTTTTTTGCATGCAGAATCGTGAATGGTTGGAATGTCTTGCCTGAGTGTATGGTGTCTGAAGAGAATTTGAATGTGTTTAAGGTGCGTTAGATGAGCTGTGTGTATGACAAAAGGGCCTCCTAAATGAATCTTTGATTCATGGGGATCTTTAGGGTAATAATAATATGTCTGTTAATTTTGTGTGTGTATGTTTCTTCTTGCCATGTTTGCCTGTTTTGGAGGATGAAAAGTAAAAATCTCCATATAAGACTAGCTAACTTGCTTATTTGAAAAGCCTTTATTGTTATTATTATTATTGAACCTCCAGTGAGTCAAGGTTATCAAGGAAGGCTATGTATTATTCACCACAGTTTTCATACCTTCTCTTAAACTCATTCACACCCAATGCCCACAGTCACTAATTCAACAGGCAAATTGTTCCATTCACTCACAGCCCTGTGAAAGAAAATCTAGCTCTTGCTTCTTTCTTAAGCACACACACACACATTTAACTTCCACAGATTCAAACTTGTCCTCTTCCACCATCCATATAATGAAAAATTTCATCTGCTGATAATCTATAATGCCCTCATAGAAATTCATAAACTTCTAAAATATCAGCCCTTTTTCTCTTGTCTGTCAGTGTCAGCAGCCAACATACTCTCAATCTCTCCTTATAATCTACATTCCATAATCCCAATATCATCTTTGTAACTCTTCTTTGCAGCCTATTCCAGCTTCATCACCTCAGAACCCAGTAGACCAAATCTGTATTCAGCAGTCCAAGTACTGTCATATCAAGGCTTTATAGATAAGCAAAATGACTTCCATATCCTTTTTAAGGATATGCAAAAATTAGTCTTTTATAGTATTATTATTATTATTATTATTATCATCATCATCCAGGCCTCCATGGAGTCAAAAGACTCATCGTAGGAGGTCCTTCCTAAGAAACACAAAGTCTATCATACCACTCCTTAAATTCATTGACCGTTCTCGCTCTCACCACTCCATCAGGCAATGCATTCCATGGTTCAACCACCCTCCATGCAAAGAAACCACTCCTCACCCTCTTGCTCACAGTTTTCTTTCGGAACTTCCAGGGATGGCCTCTTGTCATCACTCCTTCCTGTTGTTCAACCAAGCGAAAGAACACCCCAGTGTCAACCCTGTAACCACCTTTCAACAGTTTAAAAGTCTCAATCATATCACCTCTCCTTCTATCCACCAAACTCTGCAGTCCACATTCCCCCAGCCAATCCTCATAACTATCCTTGTACAGTCCTGAGACCATCTTTGTCATCCGTCTTTGTATCTTTTCCACAGTTAATTTATCCCCTTCAAATCCTGGGGACCAAATCTGAGAACAATAATCCAAGTGTGGTCTGATCAGAGACTTATACAACGGAATGATAACCCTTTTATCTCTGCAGGTCAGCGTCCTTCTCATTATTGCAGCAATCCTCTGTGTTACCTTCATCACCTTTGCAATATGTTTCCTAAATTTCAGATTTCTATCAATTATCAAACCGAGATCTCTTGTCTCCCCTACTTCCTCCAGTATAACTCCTCCCATAGAATATGCAGCATCCCATCAATGTTTCCCAAACCTCAAGACCACATTAGTGTACATTTTAGTGTTTTAAGTGTATTTAGTGTTTTATAAAATATTTTTGTTAAGATATTGCAATAGTAAAGATAGTTTAAAATTGTGCCAAAAATGCACAAGAAACAATGCTAAGAAGAGAATAAGAAGGCTTGTCTTGCTAAGGAGGATACTGAACTGAAGATAATGAGGATGTTATTGTAAATGAATTAACCTCCAAAATAGTGAAGTTAAAGCTGATTATTAGAGAGACAGTGCAGGAATTACAGAAAGTTGAGCAGCATTTGGCTGAACATAGTGAGGAAAAGAAAATTTAGCAGTGGAATAAGAAACAACAAAGAACAGAATGAGGTAAGTCAGTAAGTAACAAAAATCAGTAAGTAATGTTCATTGTAAAAAGAAGGATATTATTTGGTATAGTGACTCTATTATAAAACATGCAGTTGATGATCAGGTTATAATTTTAAGTTTTCCCAGAGCAAATAGTAAAAATAAAGTGCATCTAATTGAAAAACAGAAAACAAAAGTAAATGAGATCACAATTGTAGTAGGCACTAATGAATTAACTAGCGATAAGTTCAGTATAAGATATGAAAGAATTGTTGGAAGAAGCAAGAGTGAAGAGTGAGAAAGTGAAAATTGTAAGTATATTACCTCAACATAACAAAAATGAATTAAGAAGGGCTACGATGGCAAACGATTTGATGCATAAGCTATAGAAGGAATGGATGTGAGTTTTTGGATGTGTGGAGTGAGTTTGAGGGGAAGATTGGATTTGTATAAGAGGAACGGCCTGCATTTGGTATCAGAAGTCTTTTTATTATTATTATTATTCAGGCCTCCAAGGAGTCAAAAGACTCATCGAGGGAGGTCCTTCCTAAGACATAAAGTCTGTCAAGACTCATCGAGGGGAGGTCCCCCCCTGAGAAACACAAAGTCTATCATACCACTCTTTAAACTCACTGACCGTTCTCGCTCCCACCACTCCATCAGGCAATGCATTCCATGGCTCAACCACCCTCCACACAAAGAAACCACTCCTTACCCTCTTGAAAAACTAATAACTGGTATGAGACCTAACACAGAGTCGGGGAAACTAAATTATAATGGGAAGAGTGGTGAGAACATGTGTGTAAAAGCTATAATGTTACGTAACTGTCTTAATGATGGGAATGGGTATTATCATGGAAATGATTATCAGAAGAGAATGGTTTCGACTGTGTTCATCCAGTTCTGACCCATCAAATGTGTGCAAAGATGTCAGCATATATAAGCATTAAAAGAGAACAGAAATCGGAATGTGCAAGTTGTCCGACTGTGTCACACAGACTATAAACAAGAGTATACAAAAGAACATGCAGGCAACTTATATCTGTACATGAGTGTAAGGAGTATCAGATGCAAAGGAATAGGGCCTTGGTCAGTATGTTGGGATACCAGATTGTAGGCATTAGTGTGACCTGGCTATCAGAATCAGACATACTAACTAGTATCGAGTGTAAAGGGTACAGTATTTTTAGAAAGGATAGACAGGATAGGAGAGAAGGAGCCTGATGCTAATGATATCGGATGAGATGAATCTGGTTAGTGTTGAGAACTATGACTGTAGTACTTGTAAAATGGTATTTCATATGGCAGTGAATTTGAAGCCATCCATCTGGTTGAGGTGGAATCTAACAAAATCAATTACCTAATAGGGTGTTGTTACAAACCTAGTGGAGTGGTTGCTAGGGATTAAGAAATGCATCACCAAATAGAGACAATGATGCGAAAAGAGTAATCATAATGGGAGAATTTAATTATGAAAATATTGACTGGTAGCTGTAAAATCTCGTGAGAAGAATGAAACTGAATTTATTGAGCTGCTGTGGGACACCATCCTCAAGCGGCATGTGACAGAAGGAATTCAAGGTCAAAGAATATTAGATTTAATTAGTGTCAGGGGGTGCTTCAGTTAAAGACATAACTATTCTGAATCCAGTTGGTGACAGTGATCATGTGGTACTTAAATTTACATGGGAAGTGACTAAGTTTATGAATGTTCCATTCAGGAAAGGTTACATGCTGAACTACAAAGCAGGAAATTATGACCAACTGAGGAACATACTGAGTTCAACACAATGGCATCAATTGTTGGATGGGAAGAATATCAACAGTGCATGGGAAGCATTTAAAAAAAATACTAAAATGATGCAATATCAGAACGTATCCTGAGAGTTCAAAGATTAAATAGGGTAGGATTCTAATGGATGTGTAATCTTATTAAGCAAGAGATTCATAAGAAAAGGATGATGTGGAAGGACTACTACCTGCATAAGGGTGATGTGCTCTGTAGTGCACGAGGATAAACCTTCGGTCTATCCTTTTATCCAATATTGTACAGTATATATTTTTAAATTTATAAATGCATTTGGTGCAGTTCGATGGTTGTCGTTGGCCTCGTTTTGCAAAAAATTTTCCAATCATAGATAAATACTTGAATCATAAATTAGTGTATGCAGAACATTTCAGGGGAAGAAATCAGAATTACTACTGAGACATTTTATGAATGGAAGTACAGTGATACCTCAGCTAACGAAGATAATTCGTTCCAGAATCACATTCGTTAGCCGAAACGTGATTTCCCATAGGTTTATATAGAAAATTGTTTAATTCATTCTGGATGCTGCCTACTATTTAAAGATAAGTTTTATAAAATAGTAAAAAGCACACTATAAAAGGGCAAAAAACTCACCAAAGGCTGAGATGAACAGCTACCCAATTAGATGAAGCAGAATGGAAAGTAGAATGAAAAAACTGACGATCTTTACACTATTATATACACTTTATTAAACTGAAAATATGTACACAACGTTTTTACTATTCTTCTTCCAAATTTTCAAAGTTTATTCAAGGTAAGTCTTGTCTTCTTCAGTAGCTGGCCTCTGTCTCTTTGCTAAAGGAGAAGTCAAAAATCTGTCCAAAGTTGATTGAACTTCTCTTTTTTTCAGAATGTTTTTAAAGTAATTCGGACACTTGTCTTCAACCAAGGCACAAAGTCTGTTCATTTCAGCTTTGTTGGGATGCCACTTTGTAGTCAAAGACTGAAACTCTGCCCAATAGTGCAGCATTTTTTTAATGTCACCTGTTGGCATTCTTCCCTTTTTATTGCTATCCTCCTCCTCTGATGAGCACTCTTTATCTTCCTTGTCTTTTTCCAGATTCAGTTGCTTTTTCAACTCTTCAAGATCTTCTGTTGTCAGTTCTTTTGAGTGTTCTTCAATTAATTCTTCTACATCTTCTTCATTTACCTCCAAATATAATGCTTTGCCAAGGATCTTATCTACAATGTCAGCATTTTCAGCAGCAAGTTCCCCAGCAGCATCTTCAGCATCTTGAACACTGGAAACAGCACTTCTTATCTTGCAGCAGTCTGGCCATAACTTTTTCCAGGCAGCATTAAGTGTCCTAACTGACACTTCATCCCATGCCATGTCAATGACTTGAATAGCATGAAGGATATGATAATGATCCTTCCAGAATTCCCTCAGAGTCAGACTGGTAAATGAAGTTGCATCAAAACATCTTTGGAACATGTGTTTTGTATACAATTTCTTAAAGTTTGATATGACCCGTTGGTCCATGGGTGGCAAAATAGATGTGGTGTTTGCAGGAAGAAATTTTGTCTTGATGAAGTTAAATCTTCTTCAAATATTCTTCCAAGCCAGGTGGTTGGCCTGGAGCATTATCCAGAAGAAGCACAGCCTTTTCAGGCAAGTTTTCTTCTCTCAGGTACTTTTTTGCCTTGGGCCCAAACACCTCCATGATCCACTCTGTGAATATGCGTCTTGTTACCCATGCCTTGGTGTTTGACTTCCAATAAACACTAAGCATGGGCTTGCAAACATTCTCCTTCTTGAAATTTCTTGGTGTCTCAGAGTGGTAGACCAACATTGGTTTAATTTTGAGATCACCATTTGCATTAGCACAAAATAAAAGAGTTATTCTATCTTTCATAGCTTTGTACCCTGGCATACACTTCTCTTCTTTTGCGATGAAAGTTCTTTTGGGCATTTGCTTCCAGAACAACCCAGTTTCATCACAATTAAACACTTGTCCTGGCTTGTATCCATGAATGATGGTCCACTCCTAAAATTCTGTAACAAACTTCTCAGCCTCCTCTTTATTTGCACTGGCTCCTTCTCCATGTCTAATTACACTATGGATCCCTAACCTTTTCTTGAACTTCTCAAACCATCCTCTGCTTCCTTTGAATTCTTCCTCTGCCTCTGCTGTACTGTGTCCTGCCATATTTTTCTTCAAATTTCTTTGTTACACACACACACAGATGGAAAAGATAAGCTCCTGGAATGGCCCGACTTCATATTTGCTGCTTTATGTTAGCACACATATCAACTAAAACATTCGTTAGCTGAGTCCGAAAAACAGCAAAAAAACCTTCGTTAGCAGGGTCACTCGTTAGCCGTGGTATCACTGCATTTTTCAAAATTTTCCATTTTCTATTTTCCTTTCAAGTACATGTTTATAAACCTAAATTGTTACTTATTATATATTAAGATCACAGATCTCTATGAACATAAAGACTCCTTGTTACACACACACACAGTGCTCATCAAGTCATATCTTAAAATTTATTTGGAATTTCTACACTTTTAGGCAATGCATTCTACTCATCAGTTATTTTCCATTCAAAAAATCTGCTGCTCATATCTTCATTTTACAGCTTTCAAACATAGCCTTTTGTTCTAATCCTATCTCCTTGTAACCTATGAAAATATTTTTATTTTTCATAGATTTTGTGCCATATATTAATCTGGCACAAATCCTTCATCAACTCACATCGCTATCATATCATGCTATCCACCAGGCTCCATATCTGACATTTCCTCAGTCTGTCATCTTCTTCTTCTACAGCTTCTCCCACTTAAGTGGGGTCACTGTTTGTTATGAGTCTCCTCCACACTTTCCTGTCTTGGGCTGTCACCACATCCAAGTTCTTCATCTTCAACTCCTCTTCTACCAGCTCCCTCCATCTCTTCTTTGGCCGCCCACGCTTCTGCCTTCCTTGCACATCCATCTGCATGACCCTTCTTCCCACATATTCGTCCTTCCTCCTCATCACATGACCAAACCATCTCAACCTTGCCTCCTGTATTTTCGCTCCTAAGTTCGTAACTTTCACTGTTCCCCTGACATAGTCATTTCTCAGATGATCCTTTCTGGTCACACCGCACATCCACCTAAGCATTCTCATCTCTGCTACTTCCATCCTGCTGATGTTATTTTTCCTCAGGGCCACAGTTTCTATATCAAATGTCATAGCTGGCCT
Source organism: Typopeltis vanoorti (assembly GCF_054136105.1). Lineage (NCBI taxonomy): Eukaryota > Metazoa > Arthropoda > Arachnida > Uropygi > Thelyphonidae > Typopeltis > Typopeltis vanoorti. The sequence goes on along the minus strand of NC_143572.1, from coordinate 74,009,420 downwards.
CACTACTGTCCTATAAATTTTGCCTTTAAGATTGATCGGCACCCTCCTATCGCATAACACTCCAGCCATCTCCCTCCAGTTCCTCCAACCTGCTTGTATCCTGCATCCCACTTCCTTCTCAGCTCCTCCATCTTCTTCCACTGTTGAACCTAAGTATCTAAAGTCTCTCACCTTCCTGATGGCATTTCCTTCCAGCTCCAGATCTGTCTCCTGGCCACCGCCCACTGCGCAACACATATACTCTGTCTTACTTCTGCTCAGTCTCATACCTCTCTCTTCCAGTACTTTTCTCCATCTTTCCAGTTTAGTTTCCGCTTCTTCTCTTGAATCTACACACAGCAAGATGTCAATTGCATACAACATTGTCCAAGGTGCATCTTCTCTCACCTCCTCTGTTACCACCTCCATCACAATATTAAACAGAAACGGACTTAATGCTGACCCTTGATGCAAGCCAACTGTTACTTGAAAACTTTCTGTCAGTCCCAAACAGGTCCGAACACTTGTCTCCACATTTCTGTACATTTCCCGCACCAACCTGACATATTTCTCCGGCACCTTCTTCTCCCTCAGACACCTCCAGACTTCTTGCCTTGGCGCTCTATCGTATGCTTTCTCCAGATCAATAAATACTAGATGTAGCTCCCTTTGTTTCTCTCGATATTTTTCCATCATCTGTCATAACCCAAAGATAGCATCTGTTGTTGATCTACCAGGCATGAAGCCAAATTGTTCCTTTGTATTATATTTGCAGTGTTTTTTCTTTATGTTTTATTGCATTTTAGCACATACTAGTAATGAATGTATCTCTCAGATATACCGCGATCTACACTGCAATTTTTACCACCGCGAGCTCCGCAGGGTTACATTTGCCACGCAAAAAATGTGCAAGCCTCTTGGTGTTAGCATGATGTCATTCCTCCTAAGCAGCCTCCTACGAATTATTAATACAGTAATCGATCATAGATGAATTGTAATTTTTACCATTGATTATTAGATTTGATTAACGCGATTTTGATATACGCAGTAACATCGAGGGATTAATTAACCGTGTTAATCGAGGGATACCTCAACCGTATAATGAGGGGTTCTCTCATTGGAGTTAATCCAAAACGAATGCCTCCAAGATCCCACTTTTCAAAAACTTTTAATTTTGTCTTGTCTGTGTTAGTAGTTAGTCCACTGATCTTGCTGAATTTTTCCAAAATGCCAAAAAAAAGATATATATGGAATCATTATCCTTCAAAGTACCCACTACATCATCGGCATATGCTAATACCTTATTTTACTTCATAGTTGAAGGAACTGTTATTCCTTGCACAGCATGTGTATCGTTGACTTCCTGTAAGAAAGGTTCAAGAAGCAATGCAAAGAGCAGTGGACTCCTTTTCGAATTTTGACTTGATCTGACAGGAACCCATTAACTAGGAGGCAGGTAGTTGAATTGGCATAGATTCCTTTGATAACAGATAGCAGTTTTTTACCTACATCAATTTGCTGGAGGATGTGAAACAGAAAGAGATGCCAGACATTATCAAATTCTTGAGTAAGGTCTACTGATACCTGACTGCTTTTTCCATACACCTGTGGCCTTTTAATTATGTATCTCATTCCCACTTTGAGCCTGTTATTGATAATGTAGAAAAATATCTTGTAGTCAGTATTAGATAGAGAAATAGGTCTCCAGCTGCTGATTCATGTGCGATCTCTAATAGGTTTTGGAATGAAGATGGTAGGTTATTCTTGAGTGTTGGACATGTCTTTATCATCAACACAGATTTGAGTGATAGTCCTTTCTTTGTGGAATTTAGTGAATTGTCTATTGAAGAACACAGCTGAAGGGCAATCTGTTCAATGCTCTATTCTTATTTTAAAATTTCTTTCTTCTACTTATTTCTGAATTTCCACTTCTATCTTTATGTTAATGTTTCTAATGATGTCGCTAAATTCTATATCATGCGTTAGTTTGTTAAGAACCAGCTTCTCTCTTCATACAGGTCTTTATTTTTTTTTCTTTTGAGGAAAGCTTGTTCCTTCCATTATGTTCTGTTTTACTGCTTGTTTGAATTTTAATCACATATCTCAATTCCAGGTAACATTATTCCAATTTGAACAGAGGGTCTGGAATTTGGTTGAAAAGATCAACGGAAAATTTGGTGGAAGTCTCCATGGACCAGAACTGATCTCTGCTTGTTCCATGCAGTGGAACTTAAGTAGAACTGGATTATGATCTGACATGTTGATGTCAAGATGTCATATCTGAATTATACTATTTATAAGGGAAGAAGAGATATAAATTTGATCAAAATGAGTACCAATACCTTGATTGGTAATTAGTTTATGGAATCTATATTTCGGCAACGTCACTGTTGTCACAGTGACGTTGCCGAAATATAGAAGTTATTCATTAAAGTTACCTTTAATTAATATACTTTATATGTGTTGTTAATTCCGTAAACTAATTACCAGTTATGTATGACCAACATATAAGCCTTGCTACTAGAAATACCTTGATTCATGTACATATAAGTCTGGAGATTAGGATTGTGAATCCCGTATATGTCTATCTACTAGTTGAGCATTCTTGAGACATGTTTTTAACTGTGCATATCCCACTTTTCCACTCCTGGGGTGTACTCCTATTTTGTCTGATGTGGGGTTTTCAATACAATTCCAGTCTTCAGCTCAGAGAGCCAGACCAAGAAGTGATACCAAGGTTGAAGTAATGCAGAGGTGATACTTCCATATACAAGTAGCCAAAAGGTGTCATACCTTATTACTAAAATACTCTGGATTAGAGATAGGTGTTGAAAGAAAGTTTTTCCACTTGGTTATACTATAAATTAAAGACACCAAGAAATTATATTATTGGTTTAATCCTTTATCCAAATGTAAACAAAGAAAGTTTGCATGTAAAGTAACTTCACGACTGGGAAACTTGTATATAAAGGCTAATGACTTCACAAGTTCAAAATGGACTTTATCAATTTTGAACAAGCTTTTGATATAAACAGATCTTCCCTATGGAAATTACTTAGAAATTATGGACTCCCAGAAAAAATATAATAAGAATAATTAAAAAAATGTATGAAGATTTTGAAATTAAAGTAATACACGGAAATACCCTCTCAGAACCATTTAAAACAAAGACAGGAATAAGGCAAGGTTGCATACTCTCCCCTACTATTGGAAGTTTATTATTCCAACATCTTTCTCTAAATCCTGAGTAATTTAATAATAAGGTGGTACACCGGTTGGCAACTCGTATAGGTAAATATGACCTCTCTATTGCTTTTGCCTTAGTATCACCACTCTGGGTTTGCCTCCCATTAACGAGACCTCAATAAAGGTCGAAACCAGTCTGGCAGTATACATGTCCACAAGGAGATGTGCTTTGCATTGTGGGAGATACTGAGACAAGGAGTGATGAGATCTTGATCCACCTTTGCTATGAGTTGCCAAGGGGATGTACCACCTTACCTCAGTCCTGAAGATATTTTCTGGCACAAACTTTGTTTGCTTACACTTGGATAAAGGATTAAACTAAATTTATTATCTCCCCTACTATGTTTTTAATTGTTGTAGACTGGGTGATGAGAAAAGTATCTCATGGAAATACAGGATTACAATGGTTAAAAATCAACTCCACGATCTAGATTTTGCAGATGATATCTGCTTACTTTCACAGAAGCACCAACATATAGAACAAAGAACAAGTAGAAACAGCCAAAAAAGTTGGTCTTAGGATAAATAAAAATAAAACAATATTGATGAAAATAAATGCAAAACAAAATAAACAAATAACAATAGAAGAAATACCACTTAAAGAAGTAGAACAATTCATATACCTTGGTTCAATAGTATCAATAAAAGGAGGAACTACTGAAGATATAAATAGAAGGAAACAGCTGGCTTATTCAACTTTCAACCAACTTAGAAATATTTGGAAAAACAAGAAGTTGTCTATAAAAACTAAAATGGGTGTTGGTAGCTTGCTCCACCTTTGCAAGGAGTGTCCTGGTGTTGTACCACCTTACCCCAGTCCTGAAGATACTTTCAGGCGCAAACTTTGTTTGCTCACACTTGGATAAAGGATTAAACTAAATTTATTATAAAATGAGAATATTTAGCTCAAATGTAAAGGCAATACTAATGTATGGATCAAAAACTTGGATGATAAAAAAAAAGATAGTTAACAGTGCCAAGGTCTTCCTAAACAAGTGTTTAAGAATGATACTGGGAATATATTGGCCAAAACAAATATCAAATGGCAGAGAATAAACCAGAAACTCATGTTGCAACAGATACGTGAAAGGAAATGGAGATGGTTGGGGCATGTGTTGAGGAAAGAAGATAAAATAATAGTAAAACAGGCTCTAGATTGGAACCTACTGGGTAAAAGAAGATGAGGAAGGCCAAGAGAAATATGGAAAAGAACAATACTGAAAGAAATAACAAATATTAATAAAAACTGGAACCAAATAAAAGCAGAAGCAAAAATCAGAGTCCGGTGGAATATGGTGGTGGAAGACCTATGCTCCCAGGTGGAGTGAAGAGGATTAAGTAAGTGAACAAAGAAAGTCTGCATGTGAAGTAACTTCACGACTGGGAAACTTGTATATAAAGGCTAATGACTTCACTTTTGGCTACTTGTATATAGAAATATGACTTCTGCATTACTTCAGCCTTGGTATCACTTCTTGGTCTGGCTCCCACTAATGAGACCTCAATAAAGGTCAAAACTGGTCTGGGTAGTGACCTTTCCCATAATGCATAGCATTATACATGTCTGTAAGGATATGTATAATGTTTCTTCATTCACTTCAGATCTCTGATCCATATGGATGCAGAGTAATCATCCAGATGAATTTTTGGAATTCTTAAGGGACAAATGTCTTAGGCAGCACATCATGGAGGGAAGATGAGGATCAACAGTTTTAGTATGATATCCCAGTGAAAGTCAGAGGATCTGAATGTGATTTGAGTAGGCTGATACCTATCTGACGGCCAGTCACCAGTCCAATCCCACCCTCCATGTTATCCAATCCCATTTCTTTCAATTTAGTTACCAACTTGTAGTGTGACAATCTATTAAAAGCCTTTGCCAAATCTAAGTATAATACTGTATATGCATCTCCCCCATCTCCAATACATTCGTCATCACTTTGTTCTAGTGCATAAGCAAGTCAGTAAAACATGACCTCCCTTTAACAAACCACTGTTGACAAGCACAGAGAATACTGTGCTATTAACCCCGTTTTGCATCCAAGCTCTCACCAGTCTCTCCAGTACCTTAACTACAACTCCAGATATACAGATCAACTTATCACTCCCTTTGGTGAAGTGGAAATATTTTACCTTCTTTCCACTCTTTTGGGACTTGTGTTGTTGCAAGAAAGACTCTTGTTAAATAGTTAGGCCAAGGCTGATGCTAAATGCCTGGAACATTTCCTTAATACACGTGGTGATATGTCATCAAGTCCTATTGCTTACTGACATCTAGTTTACTTAACACTCCTCATATATCTCTTGCTCACTCACCAGTAAATCTGCTCTGATTTCATTCTTTACACTAGAGCTTCTACTGATTTAACACTGAGGATGAATTAACAACATCTTACCATAATCATTCTTCTTTCTATTTGACACATATTGAAAAACACTCCCTGGAGTTTTTCTTGGCTTGCTTTGCTAATTTCTGTTCATCCTACACTTTTGCCATCCTTACCAACTGAGTCACTCTCCTAGCCTGCTCTTTATACTCTTCGATTATTACCATTATTCATCTTGTGCTGCCTCCAAAGTGCCTTCTTCTTCCAGCTTCCATGCTTAATCCCCTTGTTCCTCCATATTACACCTACCTTATTCAGCCTTTTGACCTTTGGAATACATTCACACATTGATGTTGTTATGTATTTCTTTGTCATTTCCCAAACATCATTTATTTCCTTACCACTCAACTCCTCATTCCATGCTATAGCTCCATGTTGTCTCCTTAACTTCTCATAATTACCAGCCTTGTAATTCCACATGTATCATTTCCTCACAGAAGTTTTCATATAGCTAGCTACAACCAGGGTGATCACATCATGATCACTCTCACCAACTGGAGGGAAGCGTGGAACCCCACTTACAATCACATCCTCTAATGAAATTACCAGATCTAAAATTCCCAATCCTCGCATTCAACCTCTTACATGCTGCTAAGATAGTTTTCCTTCAAGAACTAAAGAAATTTATTTTACTTATTCCCAAATGCTATCTCTTCACTTCAATCCATATTACCATAATTAAAATCACTCATAATAATCACCCTTCCCTTGTTTACTAATCGAAGTTGCTTATACATTTCTTCATCACCACTCTCCACATTCCCTAGCCTATAGCAACATTCACCTAACTATCTCTTCCTCTCAACCTCCATCCCACACCACCTGAAAACCATTTTCGCTATTTCTCTTTCATATCTACCTTATGTGGACATAATTCCCCTGCTGTCATCAATTCAATTGAATCCCCCCCCCTTCTTGTCCTTTCTGTTCTTGCGAAAAAGACTGTACTCTTCCATTTCTATTCCCATTAGGATATTATCCTCATTCAACCATGTTTCACTTATTCCAATAAATTCAATCAGTGAAAAATTTCATCTCCCTTATTTCTGATGCTCCTTGCATTTGTAAATAAACACAGCAATTCACTTCTAGGTCTATAACCACTCTTATCCAAGCTATCTGTTTTGGGTGTAATTTCCCCACTACAGCTCTTGTCCAATCACCTTTATCACTGCTTACCCCATATATCTCCTTGGTCTCAACTATCTTCTCACATCCCAATCATTCAATTTCTATGCTGATCATCTCCATACTATTACTTCCAACACCAACTCTCCCTGTTTCCCTGTTCCTCATGCATTCCCTTTTTCTCTTCATCTCTCTCACAACTACTACGTCCATTTCCAAGCATTTCAGTTTCATTCTTTCCACTCTTCTGATCTTTCACTTCACTTCTTACTTCTGATCTCTTGCTTGCATCGCACACTGCACTTTCTTCTAGCAACAGTTTCTCCAGTTAACTCACTTCAAAACCATTCAAATGCAATCTGTCACGTTTGATTCCGTTCTTCCCTCAAATACATGTCAGACATCTATAAACTGTACTCTCTTCTTCCCACAACAGCTCTGCCAGCACACCATTCATGATTCTCACTCTCCATCTCAACTCATCAATTGTCATACCTCAGCAACACACCAACAACCTTTCTTACTACACTCTTATCTTCCTCTCTCTTCTTAATAACCTCCTGATATTCATCCTCACATTCTCCTTATGTCCAACTAAATCATTTGCTCCCATAACCACCACTAATGCTCTTGCTTATTTCCTCTTCATATCCAAAGCACGCATCTTGCTCATTCTCCCTCCTGGAAAGCAGACTTTATAGACTATCTCATTAATCAAACTTCTAATAATGGAATCTTCATACACTGCTATTTTCTAGTCATTTGTCACCTCTGTTTCTCTTTTTTCTTTCATTCTATCCATTTCATTTGTTTGCACTAAACATCTAATATCACTTAAAAATTTATCAAAGACTCCCTCAATATTTCACAAATTCACTTGTGCATTTTTGGGAAATGGACAGGTGATCGAGTAGCCTGAAAAGTAGTAAATAATAATTATTACTTTTCAAGACCTGCACAGAACCACAATAGACAATAATACAAAGTCTATCTACACTTCTGAAAAGCATTCACTGTCTATATACTGCCACCACCTTTTCAGGTAATGCACTTCATGTTCCTCCCATTCTCTATGCAAAAGATTACTTATTCATTTTGCAATTTTCAGAATGTCCTCTTGTCCTTGTTCCTTCCCCTCATTTACCATATAAAATAATCTCCTTAGTGCCAAACTAGTTAATACCTCTCGATAGCTTAAATGTCTGTCATGTCACCCCTTTGTCTTCTAACCACAAAACTCTGCAAATTATATATTCTCAGTCCATCCTATAACCGATATTCTTGTGTCCACACATTATTTTTGTTACCTGCTTTTGTACTGTATCCAAATTTACTTCAATCTCTTCACATCCTGCTGGATGGATATATTATTATTATTATTAAAACAAGACCTCATGGAGTCAAAGACTCATCTAGGATGAGTCTTTGACTCAGGCAGGGCATTCCAATCACTCACAACTCTGCACGAAAAAAACCTGCCTCTCAATCCCCTACTCATACAGTTTCCAGGGATGACCTCTGGTTCTCCCCTGATCTCCCACTATTCTCTGTAGAACTTCTCCACCATTGATCCTATAACAACTCCTTACCAACTTGTAGGTCTCTATCATATCTCCCCTCTTCCTTCTCTCCACGAGACTCTGCAAATTACATCTTTTCAATCTTTCCTCATACTCAACATTCCAGAGGTCAGAAACTACCTTAGTCATTCGCCTTTGGACCCTTTCCAACATCTCTTCATCCTTCTGAAAACCCGGTGACCAAATCTGGGCACAATAGTCCAAGTGTGGCCTAATCAAAGCCTTATACATTGGAACAAGTATCTCCCTAATTCTACATGTCAGTGTCCTCCGCATCATTCCCAGAAGTCTTTGTGTTGTCTTCACAATTTTGGCGATGTGTCCCCTAAATTTTAGATCCTTATCCACTATCACCCCCAGATCTCTTATTTCCTCTACTTCCAACAATATATTCTCACCAAGCATAAATTCTGCATCCCATCTTTGTTTTCCAAATTTTAAAACCTTACATTTTGCAACATTGAACTCACATCCCCATTTGCTTGCCCAATCACTCAATTTATTCAAGTCTTCTTGCAAGGCCACAACATCTTCACTACTCTTTATGGTTCGTCCCAACTTTGCATCATCTGCAAACAACTGAATATCTCCATCCAAATCTTCACCAATATCATTAATATATAAGTTAAATAGTAATGGCCCTAAAACAGACCCCTATGAGCACAGTAATCCAGATATGGTTTGATTCAGGTCTTATACAATTGAGCCACCACCTTCTTATCTCTGCTGATCAATGTTCTCCTCAGTATTGCAGCAGTCTTCAGGATCATCTTCACCACCTTTGGAATATGTTCCCTGAGCTTCAAATTTCCTTTGTCTCTTCTGCTTCCTCCAATATAGTTCCACAAGCAGAGTGCACAACCTCCCAGATGGGATCCCAAATTTTAAAACCTTACATTTAATTGTATCAAACCAACATCCCAATCATTCAATCACCTACTCACTTTTCTAGCTTTCAAGTTAATATACTTGATAATCCTCTCCAGATTTACATCATACCAGTGGTGGCTGGTTAAAATTTTAAGTGGGGGTACTGCATATAAAACAAAAAAAAACTCTTTTTTTTCCCTAATCAGTAACGAATTTATTAATAATTAAATTTACATATTAAAAATTGCTTTATTAAAAATATTTCATCCTCACCACGAACAAACATCAATAATAAGAGTTTCGTATCAATAGCAATGAAGCACAAATGAATATTGGTGTTAGATCGCAGTGCATTTGTTTCGTGTAACGATAATTGAAAAAATATAATTCTTTTCATATTTTCAACAGTGACACTCATCATAATTCAGCCTTGTATCTATAATAAATAAATTATTATGTTATTTTAACAAAATAAAATAAGATTTACAAAAAATAGTTCACTATGCTCACGCACCAATAATAAACATTTCATATCTCACAGAAATAACGCACATAAGCATACCAAAGATACACTGCCTTTTGAGCAGGGTGGGAATGATGTAACGTGCAATGACAAGCGCAAATGAATATTGGCATTAGATTGCAGTACATTTGTTTTGTAATCTAAAGCGTTAATCGAACAATTCCAATTATTAACTATTCAATCAATGTCAAAACATAAGCTATAACCTTTAACATGTTGTATTGCATTTATATAATGTTGTAAGCATTGTTATTATTTATAAACACAAACAAAATTTAATTTTTTCATTTTTTCCTTTGGGGTGCTGCAGTGTTGTAGTGCTTATGTACGGGCTGCCACTGCATCATACACAAACAAATTCATACTATACTGATCCTCCTCTATACAACTGCTTGATACATCTATCAAACATCCAATTTCCAATCTATTTCATTCATATGATATCCAAACCCATATGTTACAACTTAACACATTCATGCTGGGCATGACACAAAATCATTTGTGTCATGCCCGTGGGGTAGGATGCAACAAATCATTTTGTACTTTTGGTTTGCCATTTGTTGTGCACATGGTGAATTATTATGTGTGCTTTCTAAAGAAACTAAAGTTATGTTAGAAGGAAAAAGACTTTTTACTTTCTGGTTGTATAATTCACTGATAAATTAATAGAAATTCTATAATTGTTTATATTTTTTAATTTATAAAAATGTTGTCATACCATGAAGACAGTACATGCATATTAGTTTTACATGAAAATTCTATGAAAAAGACTTGAAATTGCTATGTCATGCATATTGCTAAATGTGTAAAAATCTGCTTGCTTACCTATCCAAAGTGAAGGTGACATGTTACAAAGTCAAGTGAGTTACCATGTGTGAAATACAGCCCAGCAAGAATAATCAAAGTTCGGGTTATTATTATTATTATGTGAAACCGACCCCTTCCAACTACTAACCACACTCAAACTTGCTTAACTTCTTGCATGAGCCATTAGTAGCAGAGGCTCTATCAATTGACCAACCTTTACTGGCATCAACTTATCATATAGTACCCTGTCAAATGCCTTTGTAAAACCAGAAAAATCACAATGTATACCTTTCTTTAGTCAACTACTCTTTATTTTATTATAAAAGGCAATCAGAGTAAAACAAACAGTCTCCTTAATAAATCCATGCTGATATTCATAAATAACATTACATTTGTCCTATTATATGTATATAATCTTTTACTAATTTGTCAAAAATCTTAATAAGATTTTTCTCACTTCCTCAGAGAGAGGAAGTGAGAAGAATGTGAGGGAGTGCGGGAACCAGGGATAAAAGTGATGCCAAGAGAGCAGGTAAGTAGGGGAACACTGAGAGAAAGGGTTAGAGGGGAGAGAATGAGGGATGCAGGTGAACAATCAAGGAACAGAGTGGTAAGAGGTGTGATGTATTGAGACTCGATGATCCGTGGTGTGCAAGATAGGATGCCAGAGGAGTGTTTGCCAGGAGGAAGGATAGAAAGTGGCTATGGCGATTAAGCAGGGTGAAAGGGTGGATAAAATGATTGTGATGGTGGACGCAAATGACTTGAGAGGCAGTGTAATTTGAGTGATGAGAGATCTGAGATTCATGCTTAAGGTTGTACAAAAGAAAATGCAGAGAAGAAAGATAGTGTGTGTGTGTGTTACCCTGGTATGATAATGAGGAACTTAGCAGAAGAGCAGTAATAATGAATAGCATAATAGCCAGAATATGTCAAAAGAGAGGATTGGAATATGTGGACGCTTGGACGGCATTTGAGGAAAAAAAGGAACTGTATGTGAGAGACTGCTTGCATTTGATTGAGGAAGGACTTAGACATCTGGAGAGATTGCTGTTTTCTGAATGAGTCAGTGTGTCAATGAAGGGAAACTAGAGTTCTCAGGCTGGATGGTAGCAGTGGGATGCTTTATACTAATGTCAGGAATATCCGGAATAAAGGAGATGAATTGGTGGCGCTGATAGCATTAGTCTGGCCAAAGATTATTGGGATCACTGAGAAGTAGTTGACAGAAGATGATATAATAACAGGAATAGAAGTAGCAGGGTACAGCATTTAAGCAGGATAGGAGGGGAAATGTGGTGGTGGAGTACTGCTTATGATAAGTGATGACTTATGTCCTCTAAAAGTGGAGGCTTTGGAAAGCAGTGACATTAATGGTTTTGAGACCATATGGTGTGAGGTAGAGGTGTTCAAGACAGAATATTTAGTGGGGTGTTGCTACAAGCCAAGAAGTACAGAAGTTGAGGAGCAGGAAGTGTTTAGGCAGTTGAGCTTGTCAAGTGCAAGAAGAATGATTGTTATGTGAGATTTTAACTACAGCAGTATAAGCTGGGAAGAGGAAAATGCATGTAGTAATAAGGGAATGGAATTTCTATAATTCTGAAGGGACAAATGTTTTAGGCAACATGTAATAGAGGGAACAAGAGGTTCAAGAGTTTTGGATTGGTCATAGCATCAGAAGGACTGATAATAACTGAGATTACATCTCCCCCCAGTTGGAGAGAGCGGCCATGTGGTTTTGACATGGAAGATGAATAGACATGCAGGAGTATCAAAGAAAAGGGGACATATGTGGAATTATAAGGTGGGTGATTATAGTATACAGGGTGTCTCAAAAAAATGTATACACACATCAACAGCTGATAACTCACTTAATTTTTGTTATTTTGCAGGTTTAATGGATTGGAAATAATGGCTGAAACAAGACTAAGCTTTGAGGAAAGAAAATTTATCCTAAAATGCTACTGGAAGTATGAAAACATAGTGGAAGTGTGAAGACAGTTTACAAGAGAATTTCAAAGAGATCCATCTATGAGACTTACTATCACTCGAATTAGAGATAAATTCGAAGAAGATGGAACTGTTCAAAATGTCCATAAGCAATGTTCAGGAAGACCACAAACAGCTACGAGGCCCACAACAGAAGAAAGGTTGATTGAAACGTATCATCCAAGTTCAAGAAAATCTGTGCGACAAGCGTCTCTGAGATAGGAGTATGAAAATCAAGTGTCCGTCGCATGTTGAAATGCAGTCATTGGAAAAGTTACATTCCAAAAAGAGTACACGCTCTCAATGAAGATGATCTGGATAGGAGAATGCAGTTATGTGAGTGGTACCTGGAAAAATGTGAAGAGAACGCACAATTTTCAAGACAAATTGTGTGGAGTGATGAGGCCACATTTAAATTAAATGGGTCAATTAACTGGCACAATCACTTACTGGGTACTTGAGAATCCACATGTTATGGAGGAACATCATGTAAATTTACCAGGAGTGACTGTGTGGTGCGGCTCATCAGCACACGGATTAATTGGACCATTCTTTTTCGACGGTGCTGTAACTGGTGCGAATTACTTGCACTTGCTGCATGAAGCTGTCATGCCATGTATTCAAGAGGACTTTGAGGCTGAGGACTTTTATTTTCAACAAGATGGGGGCACCCTTACACTACCATCGAGATGTGAGGGCCTATCTTGATGAGACTCTCCCCAACAGGTGGATTGGAACAAGAGGTTCTGTAGAATACTCCCTGCCTTCACCAGACCTCACACCAATGGACTTCTTCTTATGGGGATTTATCAAGGATAAAGTTTACACTTCAAAACTTCAACAGTCAACGTTGAAAGCAGCAATTGAAAGAGAATGCACTCAGCTACAAGACGAAATGATTCTCAGTGTTTGTAATTCCATTGCTGCACATTATCAGCAGTGCCTGGACCATGGTCATTAGTTTGAATACAGACATTGAGGGATGAAAAGTACATTTATGTAGTGTACTTTACAATGTGAAAGTTAACTGTATTATAATAAATACCAACTTTATAATCATTCAAAGTGTATATACATTTTTTTGAGACAGGATGTCAGGGTGTCTCAAAAAAATGCATACACAATTTGAATGATCATAAAGTTGGTATTTATTATAATACAGTTAACTTTCACATTGTAAAGTACACTACATAAATGTACTTTTCATCCCTCAACGTCTGTATTCAAACTGATGACCGTCCTGGTCCAGGCACTGCTGATAACGTGCAGCAATGGAATTGCAAACACTGAGAATCATTTCGTCTTGTAGCTGGGTGCATTCTCTTTCGATTGCTGCTTTCAAGTCATCGACTGTTGCCAGTTTTTAAGTGTAAACTTTATCCTTGATAAATCTCCATAAGAAGAAGTCTATTGGCGTGAGGTCTAGTGAACGCAGGGGGTATTCTGCCGAACCTCTTCTTCCAATCCATCTGTTGGGTGGAGTCTCATCAAGATAGGCCCTCACATCTCAATGGTAGTGTGAGGATGCCCCATCTTGTTGAAAATAAAAGTCCTCATCCTCAAAGTCCTCTTGAATATGTGGCATGACAGCTTCATGCAGCAAGTTCAAGTAATTGGCACTAGTTACAATACCGTCGAAAAAGAATGGTCCATTTAATCCGTGTGCTGATAAGCCGCACCACACCATCACTCCTGGTAAATTTACATGATGTTCCTCCATAGCATGCGGATTCTCAGGTGCCCAGTAAGTGCAGTTGTGTCAGTTAATTGACCCATTTAATTTAAATGTGGCCTCATCACTCCACACAATTCATCTTGGAAATTGTGCATCCTCTTCACATTTTTTCAAGTACCACTCACAAAACTGCATTCTCCTATCCAGATCATCTTCATTGAGAGCGTGTACTCTTCTTGGAATGTAACTTTTCCAATGACTGCGCTTCAACATGCGATGGACATTTGATTTTGATACTCCTATCTCACAAGACGCTTGGCGCACAGATTTTCTTGAACTTTGACGATACGTTTCAATCGACTTTTCTTTTGTTGCAGGCCTCATAGCTGTTTGTGGTCTTCCTGAACGTTGCTTATGGACATTTTGAATAGTTCCATCTTCTTCAAATTTATCTCTAATTTGAGTGATAGTAAGTCTCGTAGATGGATCTCATTGAAATTCTCTTGTAAACTGTCTTAGCACTTCCACTGTTTTTATACTTCCAGTAGCATTTTAGGATAAATTTTCTTTCCTCACAGCTTTGTCTGGTTTCAGCCATTATTTCCAATCCATTAAACCTGCAAAATAACCAAACTTAAGTGAGTTATCAGCTGTTGAAGTGTGAGTACGTTTTTTTGAGACACCCTGTATTTATTTAATATGTAGTCTTAGGTATCAATAGTGGGCAGTTCCATGGACGGTGGATTTGGAAGGCCAGGATATCATTAGTGCTTGGAAAATGGCAAAAGAATATTTGTTAGCAGCAATAGTAAGCTGTATTGCATGAGTGAAGAAGCAGACACAATTTGGTGTAAAGTGGATGACAAACAATAACAAACAGGAACTGCAGGTGAAAAAGAGATTATGGAAGGTATATATAAGGAGAGGGGTGGAGAGCAGATGCATGAAGAATATAAGACTCAGGCCAGGAGAGTGACTAGTATGACGAGGAAGGCAAAACTGGAATATGAGAAGAGATTGGCACTAAGATCCAAAGAAAATCCTAGTGAATTATTTTAGCTATGTGGTCAGTAGGAGGAGAAATGATTGTGGAAAAATGACATTGTGGGATAAAATTGGGAATAGAGTGACTGATGCAGAGGACATAGTGGAGTTGTTCAATGAGCACTTTATTGGAGTATTTCATCCTGGAGAAAAAGGTTTTAATACTTAGAGGGGGTAGGGTAGGCTTGAGGTTTAGAGGTGCAAGAGGAGAGTGTGTTCCAAATACTGAGTACTCTGGATGTCAGTAAAGCAGTGGGACTGGATGGTATTTCACTATGGGTTTTGAGAGAATGTGCTAAAGAACTGACAGCTCCTTTGACCTGGCTTTTCAATGAATTTCTGGCTATGTGAAAGATACCCAAGGAATGGAAGGAAAGTAAGATAGTGCCATTGCATAAGGGTGGTAGCAGACTGGAAGTGTGTAATTATAAGCCAGGATGTGGGTCATCAGTAGTTGTTAAGGTCTTGGAGAAATTAGTGAGGGACTATATACAGCATTGGACAGATGAGGGTAATGTTATCTGTGAGAATCAATATAGATTTGTTAAGGGATACTCTTGTTTAAGTAATATGGCTGCCTTTTATAATAAAGTGACAAGAGCAGTTGATGAGGGAAAGGCATACACTGCCATTTTTTTGGATTTTGCAAAGGCATTTGACAGTGTGCCAAACGATCAGCTGATAGTTAAGTTACAGCACAGGGTCTGCTATATTATTATACAGGATTAAAGAAAAGAAAATTCTGTAATCCAATGTAGTAGCAAGAGCAGACCCATTTAGTGTGCTCTCAGTCATTTGCCACAGGGTGAGTATATTTTCAAAATCCTGGTTATAATTAAGTATAATAGGCTTTGAAAATCCTTAAGGAGCAACTTAATATTATGGAATTAGTATGGTATTCTTTGTCTTTCTACTTTAATTTTATGTATTGTAATTGCCTTTGGTTTCCTTTAATTCGCAGAACAGCAAGATTGAATGTAGTAGGCTGAGCTGTCCATTGACCCATAAGCTTGCTTGTACTAAGCCACAGCAGACTCCTGGCCAGTGTTGCCCTACCTGTCCTTCACAAGGTACACTCCTCATGAGTAAATGCTTATTTTTCTTTAGAGAAACTTGTGACATTAAGATTATAACATATAGACATTTACACAAGAATATTATATTATATTTTAATTTGTCAAATATTTCAATCTGAAAAGAACAGACTATCTTCAGTGGCTACATAGGAACAGTTTTTAATAAGGTGGAATACCAACAATTGATCATTCAAAAGTAGAACAAGCTGCGTGATGTGATATCATTAAGCATTAAAGAGAGGAAAACATTTTTTATCAGAGTAATCATTAAATTAAAGATATTAATTCACAAATTCATAATAATCTTAATTTATAAAAAAAAAATTATATATATATTAATATGTTATCCTGATTAAACTTTCCCATATTTTTGATAAATATATACAGTCATTTCGATTAAAGTTAGGGCATTGAAATAAGGTCTAGGCACTTTCTTTAAATAGACATTCAAATTTATAGCAGCATCTGTGTAGGAGGTGAGTCTTGGACCAAAGGATGTTGTGGCTTGTCTCTATTCCGTGCTGAGCCAATCCAGACTTATCGGATTACTCGTGCTGAATGTATGATTGATGTTCTTGAATTCTTTTTTCTATAGAGTGTCCTGTTTGTCCAAAGTAGGACAGATTGCAGTTACAAGGAACTTGATACACACCAGGCAGAGACATAGTTGAGCGTTTATCTTTAGAAGAGGGGAAATAGGTGGATATTTTGTTAATAGGTATATAAGTGGCTATTAAATCATATTTCTTCAGAATTTTTGAAATTGGTTCTGAAATACCGGAAATATAAGGAATTGGAACTCGACGTATTGAATCTTTGTTGTTTTGGATTGGCTTGTAAGAATCGAACAGATGTTATGTACTCTTTTCGGAGAAGCCATTTAAGAAAAGAGTACACAACATCAGTTCGATTCTTACAAGCCAATCCAAAACAACAAAGATTCAATACGTCAAGTTCCAATTCCTTATATTTCTGGGATTTCAGAACCAATTTCAAGAATTCTGAAGAAATATGATTTAATAGCCACTTATATACCTATTAACAAAATATCCACCTATTTCCCCTCTTCTAAAGATAAACACTCAACTATGTCTCTGCCTGGTGTGTATCAAGTTCCTTGTAACTGCAATCTGTCCTACTTTGGACAAACAGGATGCTCTGTAGAAAAAAGAATTCAAGAACATCAATTATACATTCAGCACAAGAAATCTGATAAGTCTGGATTGGCTCAGCATGGAATAGAGACAAGCCACAACATCCTCTGGTCCAAGACTCGCCTCCTACACAGATGTCACTATAAATTTGAATGTCTATTTAAAGAAAGTGCTGAGGCCTTACTTCAGTGCCCTAACTTTAATCGAAATGACTGTATATCTTTATCAAAAATATGGGAAAGTTTAATCAGGATAACACATTAATATATATATAATTTTTTTTTTTTAATTAAGACTTTTAATTGTTACATTAGTCTAATGTTATTTATAAATTAAGATTATTATATGAATTCATGAATTAATATCTTTAATTTAATCATTACTCTGATAAAAAATGTTTACCTCTCTTTAATGCTTAACGATATAACATCACGCAGCTCGTTCTACTTTTGAATGATCAATTGTTGGTATTCCACCTTGTTAAAAACTGTTTCTATGTAGCCACTGAAGATAGTCTGTTATTTTCTGGCTGAAATATTTGGTAAATTAAAATATAATATAATATAATATAATACACATTTATAAATGCTTATTTATGTGTTAAAAACTTGAACATTTATATCACCTTTACTTTACTTTTTACCAAAATAGCATTATTCAGCAAACTCTATACCAAACATATTGTACCAAAACTGTATACCAAACATAATATACCAAAATTAGGATTTGTGGTCATTTGTCTGTGCAGTTAGCCTAGTGGCTATGCGCTTTGCAACCATATGCCTGGGGAAGAAGTAGCCTAGGTTCGAATCCCATCAATGAAGGGAGGAGCTCAAGGATCTTCCTCAGCTATAGCCAAGTTAGATGGGCTTGGGCATGGACAGTAGGGTTTTTCCCCCAGTTTATCTGGGGTTTTCATCCCAGGCCCATGAACACACATGGATACAGTCATGAATATCACCCTTAGAGGATGCAGCAGAGGAGTGGCGAACTGGCTGCATTAATACATCATTAGGAGGGGACTCAACCTGTCCTAAATGGATGAGAAGGATAGGATAGGACAGGTCATTTGTGACTGTTCTCAAAATTTCAAGTTTTTCAAAATCTTTTTAGTTAATATGACACTCTTTTTGAAGACCCCCTGAAAGAGAAAAATGTCACACTTCTGATGCTGCAACAAAGTGTAGAGATTACTAAATTAAAATAATTCATTGAATATATATATATATATATTGTATATATATATATATTGTATATATATATATATTGTATATATATATATATTGTATATATATATATATATATATATATATATATATATACAGGGTGTTCGGGATAAATTTGACAGTTTCGTAAGGAAAAAGAAAATCTTCTTTGTATCTATTAAATTTAATGAATTGACAAAAAAACATTACAGGCAGAGTTAATTACAATACTATCAATAAGATTTACTCAAAATAACCACCATTAGCATCGATCACAGCTTCAATTCTGCTTCGGAACCTCGAACAAGCTGATGCTACAGTCTCCCTGGGAAGGGCCGCAAAAACTGTTTTAATTTTATCCATTAACTGGGCTTTTGTATTACTGGAAGTGCGATTGGTGTCTTTTTCAACTGCGCCCCATACAAAATAATCCATGGGGTTAAGGTCTGGGGAGTTTGGAGGCCAAACATTTGGACTGGTGAAGTCGTAGAAATTTTCAGACAACCATTTTTGACTTTTCCCAGAGGTGTGGCAAGGGGCCGAATCCTGCTGCCATACATACGGCCTACCATTGGCTGCCCTTGTTATCCAGGGCTTGACTACAGTTAGCAACTCCACGAACAAAGCCCGAATTCCAATGCCAGGGTTCTTCAACACCTGTTCCTGCAGATTTGCGAGGAATTCTGCTGTACGAACGCAATCAGATCGTCTGCTAGGGATCTTTCTTCTTGCTACATCCTCGTAGTCACCATTGCAAGTCTCTAGTTCATGCCTGATTGTTTTTACTGTATTCAGGGAGCATTGGGCAGCAGTCGTAATATCCTTATTTTGATGGCGGGCACGAATCATCATGATACAAGTTATTCTCTTCCATGATTCAGGTGGGTTCCAGCTATCCATCCTTTCTGATATCTTGTATATGAATGAAGAAGGGTCCAAACTTTTAAATGAAGAGAAGTGTGTGTTAATACATGTAACTTACGGAAAAATATAATTAATTATAAATATGTCAAATTTATCCCGAACACCCTGTATATTGTATAGTTACAGTTTCCCTGCATGATTTATAAGTTGAATTGTTTTGGCTCCTCAAGATTTTAATAATAAACTGTAAAAGGGGGAAAATAAATGGAGCTATCAGTTTAATCCAACTAAATGGGAGATCTTGAAATTTGGGATCCCCAGATGGGAGGTTACATACCCTACTGTTAGATCTATACTAGTGAATGAAGCAAGGGATGTTGGTATGATTGTCATTCAAAATTTGAAGTTTAGGATACATATTGCAAAGGTAGGAAGGCAACCTGGAGGATTGCTGCAATACTAAGAAGGACATTTACCAGTAGGATAAAGGAATGGAGGGATAAAAAAATTGTCATTCCATTGTATAAAGCCCTGATCAGACCACACTTGGACTATTGTTCTCAAATTTGGTCCTCAGGATTTGAAGGGGATAAATTAAGAGTGGAAAGGCTACAGAGATGGATAACAAAGATGGTTATCCTTGTTAAACTGTTGAGAGGTACTTACAGGGTTGACACTGAGGAGTGCTTTCGCTTGGTGGAACGGGGTGGGTGGACAAGGGCCATCCCTGGAAGTTACAAAAGGAAGCTGTGAGCAAGAGGGTGAGGAGTGGTTTCTTTGCATGGAGTGTGGTTGAGCCATGGAATGCATTGCCTGATAGAGTGGTGAGAGCACAAACGGGCAATGAGTTCAAAGAGTTGTAATGTAGACTTTGTGTTTTCTAGGAAAGACCTTCCATGATGAGTTCTTTTGACTTCATGGAGGCCTGAATCATCATAATAATAATAATAATTCCTGTATACACAACCAGCTAATACCTATTAGCAGGATGTATACGGAACAGTGGATGTGTATGGATACTATAAACTCTATAGAAATTGCAAAACCATCATTCTTATTATTATTATTCGTGACACCTCCAAGGAGTCCGAAGCCTCATCGTGGGAGGACACCTACTGTACAACTCTCCGTCTCCACTACTACACAGCACTTATACTACCAACCACTACCAATGCCATCTACTGGCCACAACCACCACCATAGCCAGTATTTTTTGTCTGTAAATTGTGTTTGTTCTGAAGGGCCGATTTGTTTGTATGCAGGATGAAAAACTCGAGGTATCGGGGTCTTTTCTCTCAAGTTTCCAAGAGAAAAAACCCTGATACCTCCATATGAGATCGGCTTACTCACCTTCAATTGAAAAAGTCCATATAAAGATTCCTTCCATCATGACGAGAATCGAACTTAGGCCTTTTCTAATCGAAGGGTGCATGATACCATCGTTCTTCCAATTGCGCTATGGAGGCGCTTATTATCATATTTGGGATAGTGCTATAAGAGTCCTTTTGTCAATTTTAACTGAGCAGTTATGTTGTTATTCACTTCACTTCTCTCTCTCTCTCTCTCTCTCTCCAATTCATACCACTCTATTCAAGACAGATATGAATTTCTGCTGCTTACACTTACTGCAATATTCCCACAGTCACTGTCCATCAGAATTAGCATTGGTAATTCCTACATTCTTTTCTAAATCTATTAAAACATGCAGTGGCTATTCAGGATACGATACCTTCAGTTTCTCCAAGCTCAGAGAACAAAATTTTCTTTTCCTTCATTCATTTTTCTGTTGTATTTTAGAAGTCTCTCCTCTTATTATTATTATTATGATGATGATTCAGGCCTACCCTCCACGGAGTCATAAGACTCATCGTTGGAGGCCCATTCTAGAAAACACAAAGTGTATCATTCCACTCCTGGAACCCATTGACCGTTTGTACTCTCACTACTCTATCAGGCAATGAATTCCATGGTTCAATCACCCTCCAAGCAAAGAAACCACTCCTGCTCACAACTTCCAGGATCGGTCCCTTGTCCTCACTCCTCTCTGTTCCACCAAATGAAAGAACTCCCCAGTGTTAACCCTGTAACTACCTCTCAATAGTTTAAAAGTCTCAGTAATATCACCTGTACCTCTTATATCTACCAAACTCTGCAGTTCACATTCTCTCAGCCTATCTTCTTAACTAACATTGTGCAATTTGATATCATCTTTGTTATCCACCTCTGTACTTTCCACAGTTAATTTATCCCCTTCAAATCCTGGGGATAAAATTTGAGAGCAGTAGTCCAAGGGGTCTGATCAGGGCTTTATACAATGGAATGATAACTCTTTTAGCTCTGCAGGTCAGCATCCTTCTCAGTATTGCAGCAATCCTTTGGGTTACCTTCACAATGTTTGCAATATGTTCCCTGAATTTCAAGTTTCTATCAATCATCACCCTCAGATCTCTTGTCTTCCCTAATTCCTCCAGGATAGCTCCTCCAACAGAGTATGCTGTCTCCCATCGATGTATCCCAAACTTCAAGACTTTATATTTGCTGCATTAAATCGACATCTCCATTCATTTACCCATTTGTTCATCCTAGCTTCACCTCATCTACAAAAAACTGAATATCCCTCTGCAATCCACTAACAATGTCACTGATATAAAGGTTAAACATAACCTCCTTCTGCCTTGATATTGCCCCATCATACACAATACTCATGTTCTGCAACTTAAATCAGTTTATCATGTGCACCATGTCAAATACCTTTCAAAATCAAAAAAAAAAAAAAAAGCAGAATATGCTTTTCCCCTCATCAACCACTCATCACGTTATTATAAAAGGCAGTTATATTACTAAAGCAAGAGCACCCCTTAATAAATCCATGTTGACTCACAGATAACATTACCCTCATCTGCCCAATGCTGTATATGGTCCCTCACTAATTTTC
The DNA here is from genome assembly GCF_054136105.1 of Typopeltis vanoorti. NCBI lineage: Eukaryota > Metazoa > Arthropoda > Arachnida > Uropygi > Thelyphonidae > Typopeltis > Typopeltis vanoorti. The sequence continues at coordinate 73,986,958 of NC_143572.1, read as the reverse complement.
CCACGATCTTAACAACTATTGATGAAACACAAACTGGTCTATAACTTGACACTTCCAGTCTGCTACCACCCTTATGCAATGCCACTATCTTACCTTTCTCCCATTCCTTGGGTACCTTTCCTATAGCAAGCCTTTCACTGAAAAGTCAGGTCAGGTCTGTTCTTTAGTACATTCTCTCAAAATCTGTGGCTAAATTCCATCAAGTCCCACAGTTTTATTGACATCCAGAGTACTCGGTATTTGAAACATACTCTCCAGATTGTGTCCTCTTCTTCATTCATGGAATACAGCTTACTATTGCTTCTAACAAATATTCCTTCACAATTTCCAAAGCACTAATATTTTGCCCTTCTAATTCCTCTCTCCATGGGACTGCCCTAAATTGATATCTAAGACTATTATAATCACCTGCCTTATAATTCCACATATATTCCCTTCTCTTTAATATCCCTGCATGTCTATTCATCTTCCAAATCAAAACCACGTGGTCACTCTCTCCAACCGGGGAAAGAGATGCCATCTCAGTTATAATTAGCACTTTTGATGCTATGACCAAATCCCAAACTCTCGAACCTTGTGTTCTTTCTATTACATGTTGCCTAAGACATTTGTCCCTCAAGTATTCTAGAAATTCAATTCCCTTATTACTACATGCATTTTCACCTTCCCAATTCATACTGCCATAGTTAAAATCTCCCATAACAATCATTCTTCTTGCACTTGCCAAGCTCAACTGCCTAAGCATCTCCCACTCCTTGCCCTGTGCTCCTTGGTTTGACAGGATATTTGGTGAGGTGTTGAGGGAACACCCCACTAAATATTCTGTCTTGTCCACCTCTATCTCACACCATGGTATCTCAAAGGAGGAAGTTCATTAGTGGAGTATTGCAGGGACCTGTTTTGGGGACATTATTGTTTAACATGTATGTTGATGATATTGGGACCAGTTTAAATGGAGATATACAGTTATTTTCTAGTGTTGCAAACTTGGGAACAACTATGAGAATTAAAGCAGATGTTGTGGCCTTGAAGGAGGATCTCAGTAAACTCTGTGAGTGGGTAAGTGATTGGAGCTATCAGTTTAATGTTGCAAAGCATAAGATCTTGAAACTTGGTAGGCAATGATGTAAAGTATAAAGGGGAAATTATTATTATTATCCAGGGAGTCCAAAGACTCATCGAGGGAGGGTATCTACTCTACAACTCTGCTTCCACCACTCACAATCCACCAACTGACTGCAACTACACCAACGCCATCTACTGCCGACCACCATCACTAGTATTTCCACAGACAATCACAAACATGGCAGGATTTGAGCCCGCAGCCTCTTGACTAGAGAGCGGACACGGCCAGCCAGGCTGGCCATTCTGAAGGATGTAGAAGAGATCTGAGAGTGATGGTGGCCTGACTTGAAATTTATGAGTAACATTGCTAAAACTGCAAGAACATCACCAGCCCATTTTGCCATAATGGGCTGGTCATCGACATGAATGTCAATGAAGATTTCATTAACATGCAGAACCAAAGAGTATGAGTTCCCTTTTATAAGGCTTTTGATCAGACTACATGCAGACTACTGTGCACAGATTTGGTTGCCTGGTTTTTTCAAGGGGATGAGAATATATTGGAGAGGGCCCAGAGAATGTTCACTAAGTCCATGTCAGGTCTATGGAATGTGGGATTCAGGAAGAGATCGAGAGAATGCAACTTTCAGAGTTTTGTGAACAGAACAAAGAGAAGGGTATGATTGCGATGTACAGGTTGGTGAGGAGTTGTCACCAGATTAATGTGGAGGGAATTTTTTATCACGTAGAGCAGGAGTCAGCAATGTAGTGTCTGCGAGCATCATGGTGCCAGCAGTGAATTTTTAGTGCACCCTCAGAGAAATTATTGTAAACTGCTTTATTTGTGCCTATTAAGATGAGAGACCACTGATCATAATTAGTTTGAGTTGTTGATGTCATCTAGTTATCAATGCAACCGCTCTCACTACCCTTCACACCACTTTTAAACGTTGTTAGAACCTTTTGTTTTTTAGTGTGTGTGTTTGTTGAATCACTCCTGCTATCAGTGCAAATATAAAATACTTTGTTTACAAAGATATTTTTAACCCTTTATAATGGATAAACTTGAAAGGAAAAGAACGTACTACTTTAATGACGACTGGGAGGAAGAGTATTGCTTTATCAATCTTAATGGCAAATGTATTTGTTTATTATTCAATAAAAGTGTGGCTATTTCTAAAAAAAAGTAATATAGAAAGACATTTCAAAAGCATTCATGCCAATTTTAATTTTGACTATCCAGTGAAATTCGAAATAAGATCTTTGAAATCATCCATTACAAACGCAAAGGTTTTTTACTAAGCCGTTGCAACAGTCAAAAGCAGCAACAGTCGCATCTTTTAAAATTTCCCATTTGCTAGCTAAGAAGAAAAAACCATTTACAGATGGAGATTTAATTAAAGAAGCTATGTTAGAAGCTGCAGATTCACTTTTTGAAGATTTCAAAAATAAAACCGAAATAGTTTTGAATATAAATACGTTGCAGTTATCAGCAAGAACTATAACTAGAAGAAGTGAATCAATTGCAGTTTATTTAGAAACAGAATTAGCAAATGATATGGAAAAATGTGTTTTCTTTTTGCTACAGCAGGATGAATTGATAGACATAACAGATACATCACAATTAGTAATTTCAGTGAAAATGGTATTTATTGATTTTTCTACAAAAGAAGAATTTCTTAAAATTCTTCCAGTGAAGGAGCACACCAGAGGAGAGGATATATTTTCTGTTTTTAAAGATTTTGTACTATACAAAAAATTACCAATTCACAAATTAACTTCAATTACTACTGATGGTGCACAAGCAATTACTGGTAAGGAAAATGGCTTTATTGGCTTGTGCAGACAGGACCCTTTATTTCCTAAATTTATTGCATATCATTGTCTTATTCATCAGGAAATGTTATACACTAAAACTGTCAATTTTAAACATGTAATGTCAATTATAACAAAAATTATTAATTCAATAAAATCAAAAGCAACTCAACACAGGTTATATAAATTACTTTTGAAAGATGAAAACGCTGAAAATGACGAACTACTATTACATGCTGAAGTGAGGTGGTTGAGCAGAGCTAAAATACTTGAGCGATTTATTATTCTTTTGCCACAAATGAAAGAATTTCTTACATCAAGAGGCAATATTTTATGAAGAATTAGAAAATAAAAATTGGTTAATAGATCTTGGATCTCTATCATATAAAATGCAAAGTTTAATCATTTAAATCTACAATTACAAGGAAAAAATTCCCATATTGATGATATGATTAGTGCAGTCAATGTTTTCAAGTGTAAGTTGGAACTATTGAAATCCCATCTGATGAAAAATTCGTATTCACATTTTCCAAATGTAAAACATATCAATGAAAGTTTGAATAATGAAACATTTAGCACTACCATCATATATAAAAATCATAGACACACTATTAGAAGAGTTTTCCTCCTGCTGTCAAGATTTTGCGACTTTAGAACCTGCTGTTAGATTTTCCCTAAATCCGTTTAGCGTTACTGAAAATGACATAGCTGCTAAAATTTCCAATTACTTCGAGCTAAGTAATACAGAAGACTTGGAAATGGAAATAATTAATTTACAAAACAACATTATTTTAAAAGCTCATCATGATGATAAAATGTTCTGTAGATAGAAATACTTTTCCTATTCTGAGCAAATGCTCGCTAAAAATTTATTCACATTGTGCAACTGATACAACTGCGAGACCCTGTTTTCAAATATTGCATATTTGAAATCTAAATATCTAGACTTATAGACTCACATTTGGATAATTGTTTAAGAGCAGGTACTTCAAACTATATGCTTGATTATAAAAAATTAGCAGATGATGTACAAGGCCAGGTTTCTCATTAAATCCTATTGAATTTATATTTTTTGTATTCATTTATTATTTTATTTTTTATGGTATTTTATATTCATACATATATGACAAAAATATGTTGTAAAAGTGAGTTAAATAAAATAATGTTAAAATTGAAATCTCATTTTTTCTTAAAAACAACTAATCATAGAATCTCTAAGGCTGAAATGAAAAAAAAAATGCCTGTGTCATGAGCCCTCCATAATTTTCAAATTTTATATTGCGCTCTTCATATTAAAAAGGTTGCAGACTTCTGGAGTAGAGGATAATAAGGGTAGAAAAAAGGGCCATCCTTGGAAGATGGAGGGAGTTAGCAGGGAAGCGAGGAGAAGGTTCTTTGCATGGAGAGTGATTGATGAGTGGAATGCATTGCCTAAGAGTGTGGTGATTGCAGAAACTGTAAATGGATTTAAGGCACACAATGGGCGTGCCTTAAACCCATTCACAGTTCAATAATATTTTTGCATGAGAGCATGGATCTCCCACAACGAATCCTTTGAGAAGTCTTCTCCCATTCCACTCAAAAAGACAGACCACTATCAAACCCTTGGTTTTTTTCAACAAGTGTGAAAAAGCTGTTCAAGAAAAAAAATTATGCATATTACAAATAGCTCAACACAAGAACTCCAGTATCCCACTCAATCTACAAGGCAGTAAGCAGCAGTGCTACAAAAAGACTATCAGCCAATCCAAATCTGACAATGAAAGCATTATCCATTGAGCAATTTCCCACTATTTTAGACATACTGCATGTCTCTTCTAGTTTTTCATCAAAAGAATCCTGAATAGCTGGGGCACAAACAAATCTGCTAATCCTGATGGTATTCTCTTACCCATTTTGCTTAAAACTTGCGTTCCTGTATCATCTGGCATCTGCTATTTAGCATGGAAACTAGCATATATCTAACCCAAGGAAAAGAAATAAAAGCCAGCCATCCAACTATTATCCCATTACACTCACCTTAGTTCTATTGAAAATAATGAGGAAAGTCATCAACAATCAACTCCTTCAACCACCTAGAAGTGACTGCCAATATGGATTCTGCCACTTTCAGTCCACAGCAGATCTTTTTGCAAACATCACCCATGCTTTGGAAAGGTTTGGTGAAACTGTGTTTGCTTTAAATATTCCCAAGCCTTTTGATTGAGTCTGGCACAAAGGCCTACTTACCAAATTATCACTGGATGGCTTCTTTTCAGATTTCTCCAACAATGCTGTAGTACCCTAGAGCTCTGTACTATATATATATATATATATATATATATATATATATATATATATCCCAAGATACAAGATTTTCCATCTACCCATGCTATAATTCAGCTGGGTCCAAGACAACCTACTCAACTTTAATGCTACCATAACACAACACAATGTTGCTTTTATTTCATACAAGGAAGACTTCATCACTTTTCACCTTTGATAATATCCAGATAAGATCAGATATCTCTTCTTGGACTGACTGACACCTCTAGACACTCCTGGCATAAACAGATCACATCCATAGTCTCTTCTGCAGCCAAAACTAGGTAGGCATTTAGAATACCAAATTGTATTCCTGTTGGCTTAAACCAAAATAAACAATGGTACAACATGAATTTCATGTTAATTGGGACATTACCTGGTTAAACAAGGCCCCTGCTGTTTTTCTCAGGTAACCAGGGCAAACAGTGAAAAGTCAACTATTGGAACAAACTCCACAAACTCCAAATCACCATCAGCATAAGAGGCATTGATAGAAAAGAAGTGGAACTTGCAGAACTAGAGAAGTACTACCAGGTTGGCGTAACTGGTGTTACTGAAACAAAGAAAGCAAAAAAAAAAAAATAGGTGAGATTCCTCACTACCAGATTTTATATTCAGGCAATAATCATGTACCAGTTATAGTATTCAACACTAAATATCAGGATAAACTTCTTGAATAGTATCAAGCAAAGTGAAATGAGCAAAAATCAAAATGAGGAATTGGATAATGAGACTAACCTGTGTCATATGGTCACATAAGGTTCTACTAAAGAAGAAGTGGAGGAATTTTTCAAGACAGAGAAGGCAGCTAACTCAAAGAAAAGGGGAAATTTGGTTCTTGTTAGAGATCTTAACAGCTGAGTAGGAAATGTTTTGGAAAAATCTGGAGAAAAGATGAAAGCTAATAATCATGTAAATACTTGCTGGATTTCTATTCAGGACAAAGAACTGTCATTACTAAAACCATGTTTCAGCATAAAGAGGTGCAAAAATTTACATGGAGAGAACACATAAGAAATTTAAAAAAATAGTCTCACTGATCATGTTGATAGCAATACGAAGGTTGTTTGAAAAATTTGGAAAATTTCCAATCGACGGCGACACAATTCATTTATTCATACCAGTGTCGGCATGTATCATCTTTTTCTTGATGCCTGGCAAAATTTTAGCCATGTGCAACGCATAGTTCTCGTTGGGCACACATTTAAAATGACCGTTTTTGCATTTTTAATAAAAATGGAAAAAAATGAGTTTCGTGCAGTCATAAAACACTTTTATTTGAAGAAGTGGAAGGCTGTGCAGATCAAAGCTAAGTTAAATGCAGTTCATGGGAACCAGCATTAAAGCCTATTATTAATAAATGAGTTTAAACCTGGTTGTAAGTCCATTGAAGATAAGGCGTGCTCCAGATGCTTGGCTGAGGTCATTACGAAGGAAACGATTGACAAAATCCATGCAAGACCACTGAGTGAAAGTGCGTGAGATTGCTGAGATTATAGACATCTCAACTGAACTGATGTACAATATCCTGCACGAAAAATTGCACATGAAAAAGCTGTGTGCGCGATGGGTGCTGCGATTGTTGACCGTCGATCAAAAATGCACGCGAAAAGACATTTCAATGCAGTGTTTGTCGATGTTTAATTGCAATTCGCAGGATTTTTTGCATAGATTCATGACTGTAGACAAAACTTGGATCCACCACTACACACCTGAGTCCAAGCAGCAGTCAAAACAGTGGACAATGTCTGGTGAAAGAGCACTGAAAAAAGTGAAGACCGTTTTGTTAGCCGGGAAGGTGATGGCCACTGTTCTTTTTTTTGGATTCCCAAGGAATTATCATGATAGACTATTTGGAAAAGAGTAAGACAATAACAGGAGTCTATTATGCATCATTGTTAGACCATTTAAAAGACGAACTGAAGAAAAAAATGGCCAAGATTGGCGCACAAAAAAAGTACTCTTTCATCAAGACAATGCACCGTCCGACACATTGGCCATCGCAATGGCAAAATTGCATGAATTGAGGTTTGAATTGGTTCCACATCCACCATATTCTCTGGACTTGGCCTCATGTGACTTCTTGTTCCCAAACTTAAAATTTTGGCTTGGTGGGAAGAAATTTTCTTCGAATGAGGATGTCATCAAGGCTGTCAATGACTATTTTGCATAATTTGACAAATCCTACTTTTTATATGGGATGAAAAAATTAGAAACTCACTGGACCAAATGTGTAGACCTCAATGGAGACTATGTTGAGAAATAAAGGTGATTTTTTTCCAAAAAAATGTGTTTAACTTATTTTTTTACTAAACTTTTCAAACAATCCTTGTATCTTCATGATGGTACAGGACACAAGAGTATATATACAAGAGATTTGAAATAGGAAGTGATCATCATTTAGTTTTGAACAGGACAAGATTGAATGTCATATTGAAAAAAAAAAGGGAAAGTTTTAAAAAGAATCAAAGTCAAGCTGCATTTGGATGTGAACTGTAGATTCAAATACCCAAATGTTATTAAAAAAAATTAAAGAGTTTGAAAATAATAATCAAACCTTAGAGACTTATTGGCAAACTCTGAAGAAAATACTGATTATCCAGTGAAGTATGTGATGAATTGTTTGCAAGGATAGAAAAAAATCAGAATTTCATGTAGACTGAGGAAGCTAAAGAGGCAATTGATAGATGAGAATGTACTCTGAGAGAATACAGAAAAAAAATACAAAAAAACAAAGCAATTTGTAAAATCAGCTAAACAAAAGTAACAGGAGGTCAAAAGTCACAGATCAGTAGCAGAAAATAGTCAAGAGAAATACAACCAGGTGTACATATCAATACTGAAGGTAGAAAAAAGCCATCAAAAACCTGAAATGGAGAGGTATCTAGAGTAGATGATATTCAAACAGAAATGTTGAAATATCATCATCATCATCATCATCATCAAATTCCTGCCATGTACCCTCAAGGGGTGTACAGGATATGATAGTATACTACATGAAAAAAATTACATCATTACTAACTTCCTATCTTCAATTTTCCTCCAAATCAGTCTGTTACTTGTCAAGACTCCAACATTATCAGATCTTATATTTCTATCGTCTAAGGCACTTTGTACCGCATCAATCCACCTATATCTTGGTCTTCCTCTGGGTCGTTTTGCTGCCAACCTGGCAGAGAACACTTGTTTTGCTAATCTTTCCTTGCCCATTCTGTTTAAGTGACCATACCACCTGAGATTAGCTCTGCTAATGCATTCCTGGATGCCGACAATGTCAAGTTCTTTCCTAATATCCTCGTTTTTAATATAATATTGCCATTGATGCCATCTCGCATTCACGCTTATAATCTTTCTCAGGACTCTCATATCTGCGGTCTCTAGTCTTCGGTCAAGTGTTTTACTTCTGATCCAGCTCTCAGATCCATAAGTTAAAACTGGTTTGAACACCGTCTTGTATACAGCTAATTTAGTGTTCCGACTGCTTTCTCTCTTATTCCATATGAATTTATTCAATTGACTTCCCACCATACCAGCTTTGCTGAATCTGTTGTCTATTTCTATATTTAATTTACCGTCTTCAGTAAAAATCGTGCTTAAATAGCTGAAATGTTTTACTTGTTCCACAGGTTCTCCATTCACAACACAGTTGACATTTTCAATGATTCTGCCTATTTTCATTGTCTTTTTATTGCTGACCTTCATACCATATCTATTACAACAGCTATTCAATTTAGTCAGAGAATCTTGCAGACTTGTAGCAGATTTATTTAGAAGTATAACATCGTCCGCATAAAGCAAAGAGCTGACATTAACATCTCCAATTTTGATATCATGTTTAATACCACTTTCCTTCATAATGTGATCCATATAGATAAAAAAAAAAAAAAATGTTCAAATATGGAAGAATAAAAGCCTTATCAGCTTTGTTGCAGAATTCAGATGGTCTGGTCAAGTGATCAAATTCAAGATGATTGAAATGGAGCTCTCATAGTACTCATTTATAGAAAGGGAAATAAAAACTCAATTTGGGAATTACAAAAAAAAATTTCCTTACTGAATATTTCAGATATGATTTATGCAATCATACTTGGGAACAGCTACAAAAAATTATGTAAGGGAAACTTGGAGAAGAACAAGCTAGGTTCAGGTGAAACAGAGGTTGTCAGGATCAGATTTTCTTGTTATTCAGGACCTCGTTCACCATTTGTGCTCTTACTACCCTATTAAGAAATGCATTCCATGGTCTGACCATTCTCTGCAAAAAAAAAAAAAAAAAAAGTTATGTCTCATTTACCACTTCCATTTGCATCTTTCAGGGATTTCCACTCCCCCTTGTCCTTACCCTTGTTCTATCATATTAAAGATGATCTTCACATTGTCAATCCAATAAATAAATACCTCTCAACAGGATTATTATTATTATTATTATTATTATTATTATTATTATTATTATTATTATTATTATTACGGGTATATCCATGGAGTCAGTAGACTCATCGCGGGAGACCCAAACTAGCAAAACAATATCTGTCATATCTCTTCTTGAATTCATTTACAGATGAAGAGCTCACAACAAAGTCAGGCAATGAATTCCACTCATTCACCACCCTCCAGGCAAAAAACCTTGTTCTGACACCTTTGTTAACCACACTCTTCTTTAATTTCCAGAGATGACCTCTTGTTCTTCCATCACTATCACACAGCTGAAACATTTCCCCTGCATCAATCCTATAAAAACCTTTTAGTAATTTGAATGTTTCTATCATATCCCCTCTTCTTCGCCTATCAACCAACCTCTGCAATCCACAAGCTCTCAATCTATCAATGTAGGGAGCATTTTTTATATCACTCACCAACTTGGTCACTCTTCTCTGAACCCTCTCCACAGCCTCCTCATCTCCAAGGAATCCAGGTGACCAGACCTGAGCACAGTAATCCAAATGTGGAAGTATCAATGCTTTATAAAGGGGAATAATAACCTCCTTATCTCTGGATGTCAGTGTGTTCCTCAACAACCAAGTAATCCTATGTGCAATCTTGGACACCTTAGCAATGTGTCCTCTGAACTTCATCTCCCTATCTACCAATACCCCTAAGTCCCTAGCCTCATCAATCTCTTGGAGTACCTTTCCATCGATGTAGTACACAGCTGGTAATCTTTTAATCCCAAAATGCATGACTTTACACTTTTCCACATTGAACTGACATCCATTTTCTTTTGCCCATTTTACCAGCTTATTTAAATCCTCCTGCAAACTTTCAACATCAGCTTGATTTTTTATTGCACTACACAACTTTGCATCATCCGCAAACAACTGAATATCTCCCTTTAAGCCGTTTCCTATATCATTTATATACAAATTAAACAACACTGGCCCAAGCACAGAGCCCTGTGCTTGGGCCTCAATCATATCACCTCTTCATCTTTTATCCACCAATTTCTGCAGCCCACATACCCTCATCTATCCTCATAACTAACATCATACAGTCCCAATATCAATTTTGTTATCTTTAAAGACAAATAGTTAAGAAATTGTGAATATCTTTAAAGACAAATAGTTAAGAAATTTAGGGAATATAACAAGGATCTGTATTTGAGTTTTGTAGATCTGTAAAAATATGACAAGGTATCAAGAGAAAAGCTATTCACTACAATTATAATTTATAAATGATATTATATTGAACAATACATAGTCTATATTTGAGTTGTAAGTCAGCAGTAGAATTGAAGGGATATAGGAAGATGATTTGATGTTAAATCAAATGTGAGACAGTGGCACATGTTATCTACTGTTGTTCATCATGTACCATATATGGCTCACGTTATGAAGGAAAGAGACATTAAGCCAAATATTTACATTGGAGACATTAATCCCAGCTGTTTACTTTATGCAGATGATGTTATACTCCTAAACAAATACAGTAGAAGCCCACAGGATTCCCTAAACTGAATAACAGCTGTAATAAATTCAGTATGAAAATCAGCAATAAAAAGGAGAGAATGAAAATAGGCAGGAACACTGAAAACATCAACTGCACCCTGAATAGAGAATATATAGAACAAGTAAAATATCTCAGTTATTTAGGAGACCTTTCTAGTGAAGACAGCAAACTTAATATGGAAGCAGATAACAGAGTTCGCAGAGATGATAGGGAGTCAGATAATAAATTTATAAGGAATAAGGCAGAAATTAATCAAAACACTAAGCCAGCTTTATACAAGACAGTGTCCAAACCAGTTTTAACTTACAGATCTGAGAATTGGATTAGAAATAAAACAATTGATCAAAGAGTGGAGAACACAGATGTGAGCGTTCTGAGAAAGATTGTAGGAGTGAAAAGATCGCATTATAGCAAAATAATATTAGAGATGAGGATATCACGAAGGAATTTGGTATTGTTAGCATTCAGGAATGTGCAAGCAGAAGTAATCTGAGGTGGTATGGCCACATAAACAGAATGGGAGAGGAAAGGTTAGCCAAATAGTGTTTTTCTGCCAGTAAGGCAGGAGAAAGACCCAGAGGACAACCAAGATCCAGCCGGATTGATACAGTAAGAAGTGCCTTAGAAGACCGAAATTTATGATCTGATTATGTTGGAGTCCTGACAGATAATAGAATTAATTTGGAGGAATATTATCCATAAGAAGTTAATAATGATGTAAACTTTACATCAGGAATTTGACGATGATGATACTATTTCTGACCTCTGCAATTCCTAATACTATACAAATCCGAAATCAGCCTTATCTTGAAATATTATCATATGTGGAGTAATGTACAACCTAAAACCTCTTTGAAAATACTTGATACTCCAGAAGAGGAACATTCTGTTAATTGGTGAACACTCACTCACAAACTCACTTCCCACTATCTTTTAGACATATTTCTTCTGCTCTGTGTCTCTTATGGGGGGCTATTCATGGATGCTGTTCCACAGAAATGGCTGACATCATTGCTTCACTTTCTCTCAAAGCATACTGAGCAGCTGCTGGTCAACAGACATAGTCATTCAATGTCCAGCTCCAGCTGATCTACTTGTCCTCCTCTTTCATACCCTTCACCTCTGTACTCTGTAACAATCTTCCCTACACAGTTTTCGTAAGGAATTGAATATAACTTTCAGTTGTTCAAAAATCATAAGAATAGGTTTCTTCTTTCTTCTTGACCACTTTTGCACACACATCAGTGATGTGCTGTAGGTTTTGCAACCTCTCTTGTGTGGGATTGATATAAAAACAACTTGCATTGTATGATTGTATGATATAGCAATGAATGTGTTGGATTAGAGAGGCTCTTGGGATTCTTGGACATTGCAAAAGCATCTGACAAATGACAAGCTAGTGCACAACTGAGTAAGATGGAGATTGATAATAGATTGGGTATTTGTTAATCCCACAAGTTCAAATTCCTTTGAATAATAGCAGCAGCTGCATATGGGAAAAGGCAGGAGCAGTGTCTCTAGAAAAGCATAGTAAATAATGGTGCTGTGGATTTTTCTTGGGCCTGTACTGTTTAATTTATTTGTTAATGTTAATTCACATAGAATGACAGAAGATATTCACTCTTCCATAGTGAAGAAGTTATGGAGACACAACACATGTGTTAGAATAATTACTTTAATTAATATTAAGCAAGTAACAATCGACATTTCGACCTCTGTATTGAGGTCGTCATCAGGAAAACATACATATGTACAATATACAAGCTACATGCCACTGCACTATACAAAAGTAAAATAAATCTAAATGTTTGTTAATCATTTATCCTAGCCTGACCTCTGGTGAGAAAAAAAAACACAGAACTACATTAAACAATTTCTACAGTCCTTTCATATTGCGATTTTCTTCTGTCTGGGGTTGTTCTGGTTGCTATATGGGTTGAAGATGGTTCCTCCACATTCTTGGAATAATTAATCCATCTTTTTTGTTCAGATTTGGATTATGAATTCTGCACTTCGTCATTCTCACACTCACTCATGGGTGCCTTCACACAAACTCGCTTGCTTCCACCCTAATTGCTTAAGTTTTCCTGAATTTGTGCTTCAGCATGCTCGGTGAACAAAGTTCTCTCTAGACACCTAATACCAAACTATTTAGATGCAGTCTATTAGCATTGTACAAATCCTTCTTTCTGTCAAACACAGACCACAGATCCACAAATCCTACATCATTCCTTCTGCACAATCTACGTATAGACTCACTACCAATGCCCTCCTCCTCCTCCTCAGTTTGCCTCTATCATAGCATGGTAGGAGACTTACAATCTTCACCTTCTTGCACTTCAATCTTGCCTCTTCTAACAACTCCTGTTCATCCTCTCTCATAGAATACTTCTCGCCTCTCAAATCATTTGTACCAATCAAAATAATCATTTCCTTCGACTTACCTTTTTGCACCCAGGAAACATTTTTTTTTTATACTTTCATTAAGTACTCCACTGGTCATTTAGTCTCCATACATAATTTTCTCCTTAACTTGTTTTTTCAGTCAGTCATTATTATTCCTTCGGGCCACCTGCTTATTTCTCTTTTCAGCCTTTCTAATCTCTTACTGCTGCTACAATTTTTCAGTTTTGTGCTTTGCCCTATGAAGGATAACATTTAAGCATGCTAGTTCTTTATTAATATCCATTTTGTTCTCCTATGCTTCCACGGCTGTATGTTCAACATTAATGACATCATTTTCCTACCATCAGTAGTGTCCGCTCTACTAACATTTGCTGTATTCTCGTCACCTAACAGACACTCACTTTTGAAACACTTAACACACTCTCTCTCTCTCTCTCTCTAATTTCAATTTTCTTCTACATATCATTTAATTTTCTTGATGAATACATTTCACACACACTGCACTGAATAAAATCCCACAAGTTCAAATCGCCCGACAATATGGTCTTTGCCACCATTGTTCATTGCATTGCCAACAATATCATATTTAAAAAAAAAAAAAAATACAGTATTTACTTACAAACTAAATAGCTCATTCAACCCCACATCAGTTTAAAACAAAAACTATAAGTTAACCTAATACAGTATTAGCAAATATTATCAAATAAAATATGAAAAAGTTACCTTATCCTTCAGGAGTAATAAATCCATTCTACACACATTTAAGTTTATGAGGGGGATTTTTACTGAATTAATAACAGAAGAGACTATACATTAAATGGATAGTGATAACCAGAATCCATCCTGAAAGCTGTATAAAGGTGTGGTGAAGAGGTGGAGCTAGACAATTTTTTTTTTTACTTGAAGAGTGGCAGGCAAGCAGAATGCACTGCTAGATGTGTTGTGAATGCTAGTGGTGTGAATGAGTTTATGGTTCAGTATGATAAATAAATTATTCACTGAGTGAGTAATTTATCTATCATACTGAACTCTTTACTCCATGGAGGTTTGCTGTAGTAATAACACTGCTCATGGAAAATTTCACCAACTTCCTCTGAAAGTCATAAGTCAGAAGTATCCCCTCTCCACTATTCAGACTGTCTCCTGACACAACTGGTAGAATAACGAACAGAATTATTTGCTAGTTGATGTGGATAGAAGCCTCCTATAGTATTACTGTTATGTCAGTTTGGTAAACTATCTAATAACTAGTCTGAGAAATAACAATTTTGAAGTCATGACTTCAAAACAAGAAAATGGTGGGTCACTTCCTAATGTTCAACATAAGTGTGAAAACCTGACTTATATTGCATGCTGGAAGAAATGGGAAAAAAGTAAACTCGATCTTTTAAGACACTTTAAGCCACCAAGTTAGCAAAGCAGTGATATTACATTGGCAATGAGACTAGCTGCCAAGTGTAATACCATTGCCTATGTTAGCTGGCTCCTGGATAGTTTCTTACATTCTGATAGCATTATATCTATTGGCTTCAGGGTACATCCAGAGCCATTAACAGGCCCACCAACATAGTATTGCCAGAGGATTTGATTGCTGCATTCTGACTGGACGTTGCCAAACTTTGGTCCAATCACACTGTGGTAGTCAGAAATCAGTTTCATCATCAATTTTGACTTCTACTGTTTAGTCCTAGACAAAGTAAATGCACAAACTGTCTCAAAAATGAGGTCTACACCATTTTAGATTGCATCACTCTGCTCTAAGATAATGAGGACTGGCAGATGGTGTGCAGCCAATTTTAAGTGTAGTATGCAAACCAGATTATTTAATGATGGTTTGGAAAATAGGAACAAGATCTTATTAACATTTGTAAGACTTTACTTGTCCTATGGTTTCCATGAATATGCCACATAGTGAAACTCTTAAGAAATAATCCTCTGTGGCAACTTAATGGCTTCTTATTACATAAATCATTCAACAGAAAATATCTGTGAAATGTCAAACGAGATGGAGGTAAAGGCATATAACCCATATGGTTTAGTGCATTCTTTTGTAGCTTTTATTCTTTGATCCCCTGAAACATGGATTTCCACAGAATAATAATTTCCAATCACATAATGCATGGAGAAGTTAATAATTAATTCAATTAACTGGCAATCTGCAAGGAATTTTTAAAACATTCCCTGCTATAGGAGAAGAATGTCTCAGTGATCACAGTGACTCCTTTAATTGTCTTCAAATAGGGTTTTACTGAATTATAACCTATATAATTATAAAATAACAAGCTATGCATTATTTCAAAACATGGTACTTAAGCTTTGCAGTAATTTGGAACATAATCTTTTTTATTAGCACTGCCTGCAATGCCTGAACCTAAATTGCCTGGTATATTAGTAAAGGAAGATGGAAGTGGCAATAAAA
Source organism: Typopeltis vanoorti (assembly GCF_054136105.1). Taxonomy (NCBI): domain Eukaryota; kingdom Metazoa; phylum Arthropoda; class Arachnida; order Uropygi; family Thelyphonidae; genus Typopeltis; species Typopeltis vanoorti. Next base: position 73,971,006 of record NC_143572.1, on the reverse strand, counting down.
ACAATGATGGTACATTGTGCCTTCCTGCCCAAACCAATACCATAGTACACAGAAGTCATGCTTCAAGTAGCACCAGTGGTTATTACCAATATGCCTTTCAAACAGTAGGAAACAACCAAAATACTCGCCTTCTATCTTGGACTGTTAAAGATGGTAATATACTTCATTTTAAATGTTTTATGTTTTTAATCAATATTGCTACAATATTTCAATGGATACAGACAGCTTGTTTATTGCAGAGTTCCTAAATTTAATTTCATATATATTTAACAGGATTAGTGTTAAAGAATATCACAAATTTTAAATGTTTATGCATTAAAAATACCTTTTGTTAAACTAAAATGTATTACAATTGAGTTTGTCTTCTAAACTATGTTGTTTCAAGAAGTGAGCAAATAGCCGACGCTATTTGCTGAATTATAAAATTTTTTTAATGACATTTTACATAAATTTCATATAATTTGAATTGTATTAAACCAATTGAAATTATTGAAAATAATTGAAATTGAAACAAAATTATTGAAGCATTTGCAGTACCTTATGAAGATTTTCATGGCCATGTTCTTGTCAATAGAGAATTGACAAAAAATTTCCTATAACAATGAGAGTTCTACAAGGAGACACCTTGGCTCCTTCCACTTTATAATAACTCTAGACTACATTTTCAAGATGGTTGAGAATGGATTCAGTACAATGCTAACAACTAACAATACACAACTCTGTCTCAATGACCTCAGCTATGCAGATGATATAGTATTGAGAGATTCAGAGTTTTTCAAAGGTGCAACAACACTTTGACAAACTATGCCAAGCTGCAAAAATATTTGGATTGACAGTTAACTCAAATAAAACTAAAATACTCACAAATATAATACAAGATTCTATCATTACAGAACACAACCAGTTATTAGAAAAAGTAGAAGACTCCCAATACTTAGGCTGAAATATAAATAATACCGTAAATGATATAATATTAAGAAAATATGAAGTTCTCAATCAACACAGGAATCTAAGAAATATATAGAAATCACCCTTCATCACTTTGGAAACAAAAATTAGGCTTTACAACGCAACCACTCAGGCTTTTTTCTTATATGGTGGAGAAACATGGAACATTTCCGCCCAAAAAGCAACAAAAACCATTAATAGCTTTAATATAACGTGCTTAAGACTGTTACTCGGTTAGTTACTCCTGGAAGGATCATATTCACAATTCCACTATTTTAGAAGAGGCAAACCAAAAATCCTTGATTGAAACCAATGCAGACGTCAACTTGATTGGCTTGGACATCAACTGAGACATCCTTCCTCTCCATACTTTGAGATCTTAGTTTTACGCTCCCTCAAATGGACAAAGATGGAGAGGAAGACCAACTAAACAATTCTCCACCTTATCAGCATAGATACTTTCTCTCTCTCTCTACAAGAAATAACTAATTGGCTCAAAACAGAGAAGCCTGGAAAGCTACATATAATAATTAACTTTTTCTTATTCCTATGTATTTAGTTCATTTCTGTCTATCTATATGTTCACTGGGCATCCACAGATGCCATATGGTCACTCCGATGCTTGGTGACATGCACACCAGGCCTCGCCATGTAGTCCTGTTGTTTGCTTTTCTGGAGGCCTCAACTCTCTGAAGATCAGTCACTGCACACACACACCATCCATCCATCATATTGATGGTCTACCCCTTCATCTTTTTCCAGGAACTTTACCTTCTATTACTGGTCTGAGAAGTCCCCCCCCCCCCCATCCTTTCAATGTGTCCAAATTATTTTAATTTTCTTCTATCAATACTCTTTAGTTAGCCTTGAAGTTCTACTGATCTTTTCTAACACCTATTCATTTGTACACCATTCAATATATGATATCCTCAAGAACCTTCTGTAACACCACATCTCAAAAGTAGATATCCGTTTTTTATCTGACTTCTTTAAGTTCCAAGTCTCATGTCCATAAGTTGCTGTTGGAAAAACAACTGCATCCAAAATCCTCAACTTTGTTCCGATGGAGACAGATCCATCCTTCCAGATTTTAGACAAGTCTCTGACTGTTGTTTTAGCCATTCCTAACCTTCTTCTGACGTCTTCTGAACAGCAATTCTTCACATTAATAATGGATCCCAGGTACTTACTCAAACTTGCTGACTTCCTCAATTCCTTCTCCATTAATGTACACTTGTTTCTCAAGAGCTTTCCTGTTTGTATTTCCTTTGAGAACCATAATCTTTGTCTTGCTAGGATTGAGTTGAAGTCCTCTGTTATTACTGATCTTGTTAACTTTGTCAAGAATTAGTACTAGTTCTTCCATGTCATTACAAAGAGTACTGTACATCAGCATATATCAGATTACTGATCAATCTATCACCTATCCTAATTCCTGTCTTGAGCTTATCCAGTGCTTCACACATGATGTCTTCCGCATATATACTAAACAAGTGAGGAGAAAGCAAACATCCTTGCCTAACACCTTTTCCAACTTGAAGCCAATCAGTCAATCCAATACCTGTTCTTACTGTGGCTTCTTGCTCCCTGTACAAGTTGGCTATCAACCTGATAGGTCGATAGTCAACTTGTACAGGGAGCAAGAACTGTACTGAACAAGAAATGTACTGGGTATGCTGAGGAAAACCCATTCTTTTCATTACTTCCCACAGTTTCACATGCTCAACACAGTCAAAAGCTTTAGAGTAGTCTAAGAAACACATTAAGGGAGTCCGAATTCTTTATATTTTTCTATGATCTGTCTAATGCAAAGGATATGATCTCTGGTGCCCTTACCTTTCCTAAAACCTGTTCTTTAAGAACTTTGACCTCAATCCTATTTAGCATGATCTTCAATAAAATTTTGCTTGCAATAGTTTGTTTCTCTATTTACAAATTAAAAATTGTAAATAAACCATGATGATGATGATTAAATCAATGCCCTGTGTTTGACAATTTATATGCTGAAAAATAATAATCTTTTTGACATAATATTTGGGGTCCTTAGCTCAAGGAAATCAACTTGAAAATTCTAAATAGCTATACTATTTGGCTATATCAACTCTTTAAACTTATTATCATGTGGTCTAGAAATGAATATTCAGTACTGAAATTATACAATGAAAAATTAAAATATATGGAAACTGTAAATAACAAATAAAATTATTTTCTGTCTGTGACTAAATAAAAAAATTAAAATAAATAAAATTATTAAACATATAATTATTTTATAAAATATATTTATAAAATATAATAATTTATAATAAAATAAGTTTTATTTTATATATATATATATATATAGTTAAAAAAATCTGCTAGCACCTTTCATTCCCGAAAGAGAGTAGGTGAAGCCATTTAACCCTAACTTTTGAAGACCAGCAGGCAGCTAGATTCCATCCACCCTCAACCTATTACAGAATAGCTGACCCAAGATTATGAGTGATTTTAATTGGCATCCTGGGATGAGAGTAGAGCAGACAAGTGCATCTTGTGGTCCCTAATCCTAACACATTATTATTGTCTGAAATAGTGTGAGTTCTCCATCAATTTTCTTGAGTTTATGGGATGAAAAACATGCTTGCCCATGACAGAAATCAACCACTTCAGGAAGCAGTCAAAGAGAGGCTTAGATACAGCTCTCTAATTGGTGACCAGAATTGAACTTAGAATGGTTTTTCTTCAGACAGCCTAGTACTATGGATGTAAATGTTATTTCCAGAGGGCTACATATCTAGTAATGTACTGAAAAATATTATCAAATTTCCATACACTCCTCATGGCTCTATTCACTTTGTTCTCAGGGAATTCCTAGCTCCTTCTGCTTCCATTCTGTCTCTTTCTCCCCTTTCTTTCCCCATTTCATCTTCTGTATACTTTACTAAAATTATCACTTCATAACTTAACTATATGAGGAAATGAAAGGAAGTCAAGAGAATGTAGGTGCAAGGGATAGAGAGATGAAAGAAAAGACAGGAAAGTGGGAAAGAAAGGGGGAGGGAAAGAGAGAGAGAATGGAAGCAGAAGGAGCTAGGAATCCCCTGAGAAAAGAGTGAGTGGAGCCGTGACGAGTGGGATGTATGGAAATTTGATGATTTAGGGTGTGCAGAGTAGAACAGTCAGAGGAGTGCTTGCCTGAAGTAATGATAGAGAAACAGGATAAAAATGTGGATGAGATGATAGTGATAATTGGTACTAATGACCTGAGAGGCAATGTGAATTAAGTAGTGAGAGATCTCAGAATGATGCTAGGGATTATGCAGCAGAAAAGTGTGTGTTGTCTAGGTACAATAATGCAGAGTTGAGAAGAGCAGTAATAATGAATGAAATAATAATAATAATAACAAAAATGAGCAAGAAGCAAGGTCTGGAATGCATAGATGCTTGGAGTGCATTTGATGATAGGGAAAGATTGCACTCGAATTCAGAAGAACAAAAGGTGAGGCTGTTGTTTTACTGCCAAGTCAGCGTATTAGGACAACCGAAACAAGAGTTGCCAGTGTTTCCACTCTGGCAACTGAATGTATGGCTTCATGTAGGGATAGCTGCTTGGATGATGAGATAGTATATAGTATAGTATAGTATTCTGCAGAGCCAAGTGGAAACTGTAGATTATGGAAATACTAACGAAGCTCTGATTTTATTATTATTATTATTATTATTACCCCAAAAACCCATGGAGTCAAAGACTCATCTAGGAGGTCCTTTTATCATATCTTACCTCTCAGGCAAGGCATTCCAATAATTTACAATGCTGCATGCAAAATACCTGCATCTCACTCCCCTGCTCACACCCTCCTTATACAGCTTCCCGGGATGACCCCTAGTTCTTCCCTGATCTCCCACTGTTTTCTGTAACACCTCTCCAACATTGATCCCATAATAACCCTCCCCCTTTACTAACTTGTAGTTCTCTATCATATCTTCCCTCTTTCTCCTATCCACTAGACTCTGTGAATTGCATCTTCTCAACCTTTCCTCATATTCAACATTCCAGAGGTCAGAAACTGCCTTAGTCAGTCTCCTCTGGACCCTTTTCAACTTCTCTTTGTCCTTTTGAAAACCAGGTGACCAAATCTGTGTACAGTAGTCCATGTGTGGCCTAATCAGAGTCTTATACAATGGAACAAGAATCTCCCTGCTTCTACAAGTCAGTGTCCTCCGCATCATTCCCAGAAGTCTTTGTGTTGTCCTCACAATTTTGGCAGTGTGTCCCCTAAATTTCAGATCCTTATCCACTATCACCCCAAGATCTATTTCCTCCACCTCCAACAATATATCCCCACCAAGCATAAATTATACATCCCATCTTTGTTTCCCAAATTTGAAACCCTTACATTTTGCAACATTGAATTTTCATCCCCATTCTCTTGCCCATTCACTCAATTTATTCAAGTCTTCTTGTAAGGCCACGATATCTTTTCTACTCTTCATAGTTTGTCCCAACAACTTTGCATCATCTGCAAACTGAATACCTCCATCCAAATCTTTGCCAATATCATTAACATACAAGTTAAACAATAATGGCCCTAAAACAGACCCCTGAGGTATACCACTAGTGACTTTCCTCTTCTGGGATATTGCTCCCAGACACAACTTGCTCATACCTATCAGATAGCCAGTCTCCAATCCAATGCACTAATCTAATATCCAACCCTATCTGCTCTAGTTTGACTATCAACTTATCATGTGGTAATCTATCAAAAGCGAAATCTAAGTATATTACTGTATATGCCTCTCCTCTGTCCAAGGAACCTGTCATTTTATTGCAGTGGTCGGCAATCTTTTTTGGAGTGAAGAGCCATTTTTAAAATTATATCTGTTAAAAAAAAATTAAGGGAGCGGCACGCAGTGATGAGCAACCAATGGTCCGCGGGCTGCATGCGGCCCTCTAAGGTTTTTTGTGCTGTCCACAGTGTTTGTTTTGTATGGCAGAATTAGTATATTTTAATTAAAAATCTATTTTATAAATGTTGATTTTTACATGTGGATTTATTTGTGCAGGTTAAAAAATTAAAATACAGTATACCTAAATAATGGAAAATAAATTAATACTCTCTTATCAAAGAAAAAGAAAATATTCTTTATGCAGATCGAACCGAGTATTTGATTTACTATTTAATTGCTCATCACTGCTTTAAATTTAGAAACTACATTGAAATATATTATAATTAAATTATTTATTCAGTATTTTTTACAGTAACACGTTATCATACTTGTAAAACACAGGGGTGGCATGTCACACGAAATGATATGATATTTTTAAATATTAAATAATAAAACAAAGATTTCCTCCTCCTTACAAAAAATATGTATAAAATCCAATAACATACCTATTTCTTTAATTTTTTTAATTTAAAATATCTTCTTAGTGCAACTTTTGCTGTTGAACTTCTTGGGATAGTTTCTCAATATGCGGTGAATACGCCGTAATTTTCATTTTCAAACATCACGAAAAAAAAAAGGTTTTCCTCGTTTAACAACTTCTTGAACGGCCACAGAACTAGCAATAGTTGTATTTCTTGATGCTTTTATCCATTTAGCCTAGTGTGACATATTTGGTTTAATAAATTAAAACAACATAAAACATAACTTAAGTAATTTAATTGGCATGAATAATTAAAACAAATATTTGACAAATCATTGGGTTTATGAATTCTTGCATTATCCAGGATAAACCAAGACGAATGTAAAGAAGGATTATTGCGTATGATTTCAAAGAGTTCAAACATGAAAGTATTAAATTTTTCAGCATCGCATGTACTATTTTCAATTGTAAAATATCCTTGACTTAATGTAAAATGTCCTTAATTTATTGCAAATGTTTCTAATTTTCTAATAGTTTCTTAGTTTCTTTTTTTTAGTTTCTAATTTAATAAATAACATTCATTTTGCATTATTCAAATATAGAACTGCAATTATTCATTCAAAGAGCTGTATGCGGCTCCGGAGCCGCAGGTTGCCGACCGCTGCCTTATTGTAATAAGTAAGTAGTTTACTAAATATGACCTACCTTTAGCAAATCCATGCTGTCCATCAAAGATAATACCATTGTTGTCAACCCAATTCTGGATCCTAGTTCTCACAAGCTTCTCCAACAACTTAATCAAAACACCTGACACATAGATAGGCCTATAATTGGATACTTGAGTTCTATCACCTCCCTTATGAAGCAGCACAATCTTTCCCTCCTTCCACTCCTTTGGAACTTGACCCAGTGCAAGCCTCATATTAAAAAAAATATGTCAAGGTAGATGTCAACTCCCTGGCACATTTCTTCAGTATATCTGGTGATATATTATCAAGTCCCACAGCCTTATTAACATCTAGTTTGCTCAATTCCCCATACACCTCTTGCTTACTTAAAGTGTCTCTCCTCCTCCCATCATCAACTGCTCTCAATCTCTCCATGAAGTCACATTCACAAGATTGAAAGATCTTTATGAACTGCTCATTAAGTATCTCCACTATATCTTCCACAACAGCTGTCTTCATACCATTTTCTCCAATCAATGTCATCCTTCCATAATCATTCCTTTTTTTTTTTTGCTGGCTACATATCGAAAGAACTCCTTATGATTCTTTTTCACTTCATTAGCTAACTGCTGCTCATACCTCACTTTTGCTACCCTTACCAACCAAGTCACCTGCCTTGCCTGGTCATTGTAATCCTCATGGAATTAGTTATTACCATTTCTCTTATGCTGCCTCCATAATTCCCTCTTTCTTTGTATCTCATGCATAATCTCTTCATTCATCCATTTCACACATACCTTATTTAACCTTCTGACCATTGGAATACATTTATACATTGCTTCTACTAGATAGTTCTTGAATATCCACCAAGCTGCATTCATCTCTTTTCCAGCTAACTCCTCGTTCCATGATATACCTGCAAACTGTCTCCTGAGCTCTTCATAATCACCACCCTTGTAGTTCCGCATATACCCTTTTCTCACTGAGGTCCTCACGCAACCACCCAGGTAATCACTTTATAGTCGCTCTCACCAATTGGAGGGTGATTGGACAGCTCATTTATAATTGCATCTTCTGATGAGATGATCAAATCCAAGACCCTCAATCCTTGTGTGCTCTGTTACATACTGTCTGAGGTAGTTGTCCCACAAAAACTCAAGAAACTCATTTTCTTTACATCCAGTTGCTATCTCATCATCCAGTATATATATTGCCATAATTAAAATCACCCATAATAATCACTTTTTTCTTATTTGCTTGGCTAATTTCACATTTCATAGTCACTACTATCCACATTACTAGGTCTATAACAACATCCAACCAAGTATTTCATTCTATTCATCTCTATCTCACACCATACTGTCTCAAAACTACTGGCATTATTTCCCTCTTGCATCTCTACTTTTTATGGACATAACTCTTTCTCTATCATCAATAGCACTCCCCCCTTACCCTTTCTATTCTCACAAAACACGTCATACCTTTCCATCTCTATTCCTTTCAGGATGTCATCCTCATCCAAGCATGTCTCACTTATTCCAACAATTTTTGGTTGGACAGACTCGATTAATGCAATCATTTCATTTGCCTTGTTTCTTACACTTCTAGCATTTGTATACAAACACAGCAGCTCATTCCTGGCTCTACAGCTAGTTCCACTGATACCACTCATTTGATGTGATTTCTCCATGCTTAACTTGAGTTAAGCATGGAGAAATTTAAGCCATATCCCTTTCTTCTTATTCATCTTAGAGCCCTCTTCAAATCCAACTGTTTCCTCTTGATCCCAGGTCATCCCCTTCCTTTCCTGTCTACACATGCATTCACATCCTCTTGGAGCATCCACCTTTCTTTCCTTGTCCACCCTGAGCCTTCCCATCTTGCACACCTGTTCTCTCATTCTCTATACTCATGCCGCTCACTTCTTCATTCATAACAACATTTTCTATCTCTCCTGTCTTACTATCTGCTCTTCCACATCCCTTCCCACTTGATCAGATTCATTCTCTGTACTCACTTCTCTATCTTTCAGCAGCAGTCTCTCCAAGTGACTCACAACAAGACCACTCAAATGCAGTCCATCACTCTTATACAGTTCACTTTGTCCTTCAAACTCATTCCACACATTAACAAAATGCACTCCTTTCTCCTCGCACATTTCCGCTAACATATCATTGATCATCCCTGATCTCTGCCTTTTTCTGTATACAAATGCCATATTAGGAATAAAGGAAATGAGTTTGTGACATTGACTTAAGGCTATCAAGATTATTTGTATCAGAGAAACTTGTTGACAGAGGAGGAGGAAATTAAGGGGTATTGCATATTTCAGCAAAATAGTGATGGTGAATGGGGGAATGGAGTGTTACCTAAGATAAGTGATGAGTTGCTTTTTGAGGATGAAAAATCAAGAAAGGAAATGGTACTGGGGGCTTTGAAGGTATATAATGTGAAGTAGATTTAGATAGGACAAAATATTTCGTAGGATTTTACTTTGGTCTGTAGACGTACAGAGTGAATGTTGAATGAAAGACTTGTATACGATGGATGGATTGATTGCACAGATGTGAAGTCGTCTGGGGTTCATCTACAAATAATAATAAATACACTTTTAAAATCTGTTAATAGTTATACTTCCATGCATTGTGGATTTTCATTTCTTCATCAGGGAGTTTTTTCACAGCATATGATTAATAATAACAAACAAATCTAAACCTTGTTTCACTCCTTAATTTTCAAGTTTCCAGTCAGACTTTATAAAATTATTATTATTATTATTATTATTATTATTATTATGTGACACTTCCAGGGAGTCCAAAGACTCATCGAGGGAGAGTGTGCCAACAGCATCAAATGATTGATCCCCTTCCAACTACTAACCACGCTCAAAACTTGCTTAATTTTTTGTGTGAGCCATTAGTAGCAGAGGCTCTACCAATCAACCAACCTTTGCTGGCAAAGGTTGGTCAAAAGGTGGCAAAATTTGATACAAATTTTATAAATTACATTAATCAGCTGGTTTGGGATTCCATCTTCTGTTAAAATTAATTTTTATGAGCTTTAACAATTGATACAAAGTCTATAAATGACAAGTGTCTTTCAACATTGAATTGTCTCTGTACATTTGAAGTGAGTCATTTACACATAATCTACCTTTTCTGAAGCCATTATGTTCTTCTTCTTCTATGTATAATTTTCATTTTAGTAATTTTATATAAAATGGTAAAATTTTTAATTTAAAAAATACATTCAACTATGACATGCATTGTTCTTTAGGAAACATAGGGGACTTTTCACAGCAGCACTTATCCAAGGATGAATTCAGCAGTTTGAAACGTACCTTCAAATTTAAACTCTTGGGCAGCTCAAAAACAAGTATGCATAGTTCTAATATATTTTTGCTTTTCATTTAATGCTATAATTATATATATATATATATATATATATATAGACATCATGACCATCACCTCCAGGAATAAGGAGTAACCAATCTATTCCGCAGGATTTCGGTTCCGAATACCTACATGGTAAAATGTGTAGGTATATGCTTGAGCATAAATTAGAATAGGATAGGATTATAAGTTAAATAAATTCACTACCTGAAAGCTTTATTCAGGTAATAGAATTTGCTACAGTGTGATAATGAATTAAGAAGAGGGGACATGATTGTAAATGATAGGTTATGTAGGAGAAGTGGTGTGTATTTTGCAGATGTATGAACTGAATCTGATGAATGAAAGACTTGAATATGATGGGTGGATTGCACTTGAATGGATGTGGAGTCAGATATTTGGAGAAAGCAGTGTTCAGTGAGAGAATAAAATTACAAAATCAGGGAATCTAGGAATGCGGGGGGGGGGGGGACAGGTGAGCATGTGTGAGAATGGGGATGATCAAAGAATGGTGAATGTAGTTTATCAGATTGATTCTGAATCTGAATGGAATAGTCATTAACAGATGCAAGGTAACCTGTTGGTTCAAGGAAATATTTCAGTCCATGTTTACTAATATCGAAAGCATAGGAATACGAGTGACGAGTTTTTGGCATTAGTTAATTCAACATGGCCAAACCTACAGGAATTGGTGAGCTTTGGTTGACAGTGCAGAGCACAGTTACAAGGATAGAATCTAAGTGAGAGAGAGAGGAATATTTATTTTCAGGGAGGATAGAAAGCAGAGAATGGAGTGGAGGGATATATTGCTGATGATAACCAGGGGTGGCTCGTGCATAGGCACTGCGGTACTGCAGCACCCCCAATTTTTCTCGATATATAAATATATTTATTAATTTATTTATATTTGCTTTGTAATATTATTTTATCATCAATAATCCTATACAATTCTCTTATTTTGTATAAAAAATAATAAAAATCCATCTTGTTGCACTTAGGAGGGCGAAGGACACTAGCAGCACTGTGTTTACCACGGTGTCACATTGCTACGTGCGCAAGCATATGCACGTCATAGTGAGATTTTTATTATTATCATTATTATTATTTCGGGCGACTCCAGGAGTCCTTAGACTCATCAAGGGAGGCCCTAAACATCATGTCCACACAACTATGTGATTACATTCTCACAGTATCTATCATACCTTGCCTTGAACTCGTTCACCGTCATAGCACCCACAACAGACTCTGGCAGCTTATTCCACTCATTTACCACTCTAAAAGTAAAGAACCCAGCTCTAACACCCCTGCTAACCACACTCTTGCCCAGCTTCCATAGGTGTCCCCTAGTTCTCCCACCACCACCAGTCCTGATCTCAAAAATATCCTCTGAATTAATCCTATAGAATCCCTTTAGCAATTTGAATGTCTAAATCATATCTCCCCTCCTCCACTTTTAAACTAGTTTCTGCAACCCACAAATCTTCAACCTGTTCTCATATGGTTCATTCCATAGACCTGTTATCATCTTAGTCACTCGCCTCTGGATCATCTCCACCTCCTCCCCATCAAGAAGGAACCTAGGTGACCAAATCTGGGCACAGTAGTCGAGATGAGGTCTTATCAAGGTTCGGTACAGAGGTACAATAACTTGCTTGTCTCTGCTCGTCAAGGTATTTTTCAACAACCAAGTGAGTTGATGAGCTGATTTAGCTACTTTTGCAATGTGCCCCCTAAACTTTATCTCCCTATCCACCAACACTCCCAAGTCCCTGGCCTCATCAATCTCTTGGAGTACAGTTCCACCAATGTGGTATACTGCTGCTAATCTATTCACCCCAAAATGCATAACCTTACATTTTGTCACATTAAATTGACATCCATTCTCCTTAGCCCAGAACTCCAATCTATCTAAGTCATCCTGCAAGACTTTGACATCTTCTGCATTCACTATTGCCCTACCCAACTTTGCATCATCAGCGAACAAATGAATTGTTCCGCTTAGATCCTTCCCTATATCGTTAATGAACAGATTAAACAGCAGTGGTCCAAGAACAGAACCCTGCGGCACACCACTAGTCACAGGCCGTCTTTTGGACTCTACTCCTGAATAAACTATTCTTTGATATCTCTCCATCAACCAACCACATATCCATCTCACCAACCCTATATCCATTCCCATATGTTGTAGTTTACGGATTAGTATTCCATGTGGTATCCTGTCAAACGCCTTTGCCAGGTCCAGCAGTATCACTGTAAACCCATTTCCCTTATCCAGTTCAGCCGTCACCTTGTTATAAAACTTGAGCAAGTTACTGAAGCATGATCTACCCTTCACAAAGCCATGCTGTCCCCTGTACAGTATCTCATTTTCATGAATCCATTCCTGTATTTTTCCCTTGACTACTTTCTCCAAGACCTTGACAACGACTCCTGATATGCTGATCGGTCGGTAATTTGCAACCGTAGTCTTGGATCTTCCTTTATGCAGTGAAACTATTTTCCCCTCTTTCCACACCTTCGGGACTAAACCAGACCTGAGACTCAGATTAAACAACATGGTCAAGGGCACTGATAATTCCTTAGCCGCTTCACGCAAGACCCATGCCGGTATACCATCCAATCCCACAGATGTATTCACATTAAGGTTCTGTAATAGACTATTCACCTCCACTTCATTCATCACTATTCCCGTATAAACTAATGGTTCCTTCATTTTTTTCAATGTCACCACCTGGATGATATGCTTTTGCAAAGTGCGCGCTCAGTAACTCCACTATATTGACTGATTCAGTGACCTCCTTACCATCGTCATTCCTTAAAATCATTTTGCCGTGTACAGTTTTTTCTTGCTTGCAGCATATTGAAAGAACTGTTTGGGATTCTCTTTTGCTTGCAAAGCTAGTTTCCTTTCATAATCCGCTTTTGCTTTTTTTACCACACTCGTTACCTTTCTGGCGTGCACTTTATACCGTTCGTGTGCCTGCAGGTCTCCCCTTTCTTTAAATTCCCTCCACAGTTGTTTCTTTTTTTGCAGCTCAAGCTTAATGGTGTTATTCATCCATTTAACCCCTACTTGTTTTACTATTCGGACCCTAGGTATACAATCAGCCATAACCTCCTGTAAATGCTCCTTGACCACTTCCCATGTTCTATCGACGTCCAGCCCTTGCAGTTGTACATGCCATGGCACTGATCCAAGCAATCTCCTAGGCTTGTCATACTCGCCAGCACGGTAATTCCACATATACCCTGTCTTAATCGAAAATTACCACCTTTAGCCACCTCCCAGGTCAAGACCTTATGATCACTCTCACCAATAGGTGGCAACGTGGTCATATTCATTACAGTCAAATTCTCAGATGCTATTACCCGGTCAAGCACTCTCACACCCCTAGTATTTTCAATTACATGCTGTCTCAGATAGTTATCCCTTAATAATTGAATAAAATCCTTTTCCTTCCTCACATGTGTCCTCTCCTCCTTCCAATCAATGCTACCATAGTTGAAATCCCCCATAATAATTACCCTCCTTCCACTCATTTCATCAATTTCCCTATGCATACTATCTCCACCATCTATTCCATCACCTGGTCTATAGCAGCACCCAACTGTATATTTTATTCTGCCAGTCTCAATCTCACACCAAATAGCCTCAAATGAGCTCCTTTCACTATCCTGCGATACAACTTCAATTCTCCTTGGCTGCAGTTCATCAGCTATCATCAATAATACCCCTCCCCCCATTTTATTCTCTCTGTCCTTCCTAAACACACTATAACCTACACATTCTATCCCACTAACTATATCATCTTCCATCAGCCATGTTTCACTAATGCCAATAACCTATGGCTCAGGAAGAGCCAATCAAGGCCAAAAATTCTTCCTTCTTGTTCCTAATACTCCTGGCATTAGTATACATGAAATGCAGTGATCCCTTAGTCCCACCCCTATATTGATGCGTTATTCTAAATGACCCATTTCCATTTTTTGTCCTTAGTGCTTGCTCGGGTACATTATATGCATTCTTACACTCATCTGTCTCACTGATGTCTGCATATCCATTCCCCCCCCCCCTCCATGGTAGTTCTAGTTTCCCTGGTTTTGCACATCCATTTTCACTTCATTCAGCAACACTCTTTCCAGTCTCTGCATACCAAGTCCATTCAAATGCAGGCCATCCATCTTGTATAAGTCCTTTCGCCCTTCAAACTCATTCCACATGTCCACGAATTCCACGCCACACTGTCTGCATAACCTACGCATAATGTCATTTGCGATTATGGCCCTCCTTCTAAACTCCTCTCTGTCATACCGCAGCAACAGACTAACCATTCTAACTCTGTCAATCTTTTCTTTCGCTACCTTTAACAATACTTTCAAGTCCTCTCGCATAAAAAATTTATCACTTTTCAATTCATTGGTACCCGCCACAATTATTAATTCTTTCACCCTCTGTTTTTGCACTCTAATACTCTCACTTACATCCTTAAATTTCGCACCCGGTAAGTACGATTTAGTTACACTGCCATCTATCACCCCTCTTAATAACGAGTCACCATACACCACTCTTTCCTTCATTTTAGAAACTCTCTCATTCTTACGCTGTTTATTTACGTTAGCCGAATCACTCTGGAAAGAGTTTTGCAGGTGCTCTAATTGCCGCTGCGCATTTTATATCACTGCGTGCAACCTAGCGATCTCACTTCCTACAAATAATTCCTCATTATTTTTATCATTTAAACCATTTTCTCTCTAGAGAGAAAATGGTTTAAATGATAGAGAGATGCGAGCTATTAGTGTAATATGGCACTGTCCGTCACGCAGTTCCACTGTTGTTTATATGCAGTTTGCGCCAGTAGTAGAGTGTTCATAGTGCTTATCGTGTTTACTCCATCTCTTTAAATATTTGGACATTACAATTAAAGGATTTAATCCATTCTTTTAATTACAATTAAAGGAATGGATTTTATTTTAAAGTAATTTTGAATTATACTAAACTGTATAATTTTATCAATAATAAACAATATTTCTTCATGTTTAATTTTTTTTTAAATTTTTACTGTAATTTTGATATTTTATCCAAACACATATACACTGTACTTACAGTGTGTATGTATATTTCGAAAGGTGCAGCATCCCCACGGTTTCAAGCCACGAGCCGTCACTGATGATAACAAAAGAACTGCAACCAAAAACAACCAAAAAGGAAGTAAGTTCAATAGGGGGAGACAGATTTAAGTATCTTGTGAGATAAAGGTTAACAGGACAAAATATAGTTGATTGCTATTATAGGTCAGGTTGTACAAAAGGAGTTACCACAGTGAGCACAGGCCAGTTAAAGTCTCCTACAATAATTTTGAGGAACTTTAGCTACAGGCACAGACGAAATTAATTTGCTTAAATTCATTAGCTACAAAACTTCATCAGCGTTTGGGACTATACATTCAAATGATTATACTGTCTAGACCATGGATTGGCAAATTATGTTCCACAACCTATTATCATATGGCCTGCAAGCTAAGGATGGTTTTTATATGAATGTTGAGAGAATCATGAACTTGTTGTTTCAGTATCTATAGCTTGCATATGTTGCACTCTCACTGCTGAATGCACTAATTGCAAATTTAACAGTGCTTTGAATGCCATACATTTCTGAGTCACATATATCACAAATTTACAACATCAGTGAATAGATGTTTACAAAGATGAAACATGTAAAATCTTATAGATCAGCCTTATTTGATGAGCATTTGCAATCTATTCTGATAATGGAGAACACCAAATTTGAAAAAAAAAGCTGTTTATACACAGTTATATTCTGTATTTTGTTAATAAAAAAAAAATTGTCAGCTTTGTTTTCCATCTTATATATAAGTACATGATACCCTTAATTTTACTTCTTCGCCTCCTACAATATTTACTATCCTGCACTTCTCAGAAAAAGCTTGAAAATCCCTGGTCTAGACAGTAGACAAATATACCTCTGCAACTTTCTGATGTCAATGTCTAAAAGTAACTAATTACGAAGTTGGAATGGGTTAGAGTTGAGTGGAGTGGAGTGGAGACACTGGAGAAATTACTTAATAAGATAAGAAATAATCATGATTTATCATAAATTAAAGATGCAAAGAAATATTCATGGTTTAATTTTTTATCCAAGTATAAGCAAACAAAGTTTGTGTTTGAAGTATCCTCACGACTGCACTACTTGTATATAGAGGCTAATGACTTTACATCAATTACCTTAGTATTCCATAACGAAAAGTACACCTCCTTTTGGATGTGTATAAAGATTTTCATTATGAGAAGGGCCACTACCCAGACTGACAAGCAGCCCAAGTTGTGAAGATACTTCATGCACAAACTGTTTGCTTACACTTTGATAAAGGATTAAACTATGAGTATAATTGTTGTTTAATTTTGATGGTATATACCAGAACACAGAATTCTAAGTAAATAATTATTTATTGACTTATTGCTGATATTTTGCTGGTGTTATAACCATCATCTTCAGAGCACAAAAACACAGTTCATCACAGTATGCGAGACTACAATAACATGGTATAACAACGAGACTAGTTTAACAAAATTGTAGCAACAACACAAAGACGGTCTTAATTAGGTGCCCTCTAACTAAAAAATAAAAAAAGAAATAATATATATATATATATATATATATATATATATTGTAGCAATAACACAAAGACTGAAGTCCTAAAAAAAAAAAAGAGAGAGAAAGCAGGTACTAGTTATGTCTTAAGATGACTGTCTCCCAAATCTTAGGCAAATTTATACAGCCATATTTGTTGAGATTCGGAGTATGTTTCAGGGCTTCTGTTGCTTCTAAGAACAATCACTCTGACTTGTAAAAGCTTCTGTGCAGTACTTTTGTTTTCTTCCAGTTGATCCTGTGTGCAGGGGTATCCAAAGCATGGTCTGCTAGGCCCAACTTGCCATAGTGATAGTGCCGGATGTATCTTTTATGTTCACTGATGCAGATGTCCAAAGTTCTTCCTGCTTGACCATAGTAGGATTGATCACATGAGCAGGGTATTTCGTAGACTCCTGGATGTGATAAAGGAGGGATGCTGTCCTTGGGTGAACGGATGAGAGTTGCTAATTTGACACACGGTCTGAATACAGTGCATAGTTGATGTTTATTGAGAATTCTAAATATCTTTTCCAATGTGCCTTTAACGTATGGGATGGTGACTGTTTTGTTGTCTGTGGATATCTGCATCAGTGAACATAAAAGATACATCCGGCAGTATGGCAAGTCAGGCCTAGCAGACCTTGCTTTGGATACCCCTGCACACAGGATCAACTGGAAGAAAAAACTACTTCACAGAAGCTTTTACAAGTCAGAGAGATTGTTCTTAGAAGCAACAGAAGACCTGAAACATACTCGGAATCTCAACAAATATGGCTGTATAAATTTGCCTAAGATTTGGGAGACAGTCATCTTAAGACAACTAGTACCTTCTCTCTTTTTTTTTTTTTTTTTTTTTTTAGGACTTCAGTCTGTGTTATTGCTACAATATATATATTAGATAGAGGGTGCCTAATTAGGACTTTAGTCTTTGTGTTGTTGCTACAATTTTGTTAAACTAGTCCCTTTGTCACACCATGTTGTTGTAGCCTCGCATACTGTGACAAACTGTGTTTTTGTGCTCTGAAGATGCTGGTTATAACACCAACGAAATATCAGCAATAAGTCAATAAATAATTATTTACTTATAATTCTGTGTTCTGATATATACCGTCAAAATTAAACAACATGAACGATGAACACATAAGCCTTTCTACAAGTATGAGTATAATTTCTTGCATCTTTAATTTATAGTTTAACCAAGTGAAAAAACTTTCAAGAAATATGATTTATCATATAAATTGTTTTAATACTATATTTAAAAAATATTGACTGTAAATTACAAATTCTGAAATCAAAAATTTTGTATGCGCAGTTATTGTGCTAAAGGGGCAGGACAGTTAAAAAAAGAGAGGAGAAAAAATTGCTGGCATTTGAAATTAAATGCTTAAGAAAAATAAATAGAACAAGTTGGATAGAAAAGAAAACAAACATCACAGTCAGACAAGAACTATTGTATAAAAAGACAATAATAGAAAAAATTAGAAAACAACAACTGAGATGGTTTGGACACACTGTACGCATGGATGCAGACAGACTTCCTAACCAATACTTTTCCAACTGAAAAAAAAAGACCTGGAAGACCAAGAATTACCTGGCTGAAATTAATATAGAACATCCCGGGATGCAGAACATATAAGGAACTTTTTCGAACAGCAAGGAACAGAGAAGACTGGAAGATCCTGCTCAAGAGAAGACTCAACCCGTCTTAGACGGAAGAGAAGAAGAAGAGAAGTTATTGTGTGTGTACTTACAGCTTATAGGGAACATTACTTTCATGCATATATTACCTCCACCAAATGTTGCTGTGGACAATCAGTCTTTCTGTGCACATTCTGTGGATGTACACCATATTGCATGCAACTATATGCACAAACTATGCAGTGTAGGGCCAGTCATCCTTCAATAGTTTTATCTACTGTTGTAAGATCCAGTGCTCTAACCTGTTTGCATAATGTTGGTAGGAGTGTGTCTTAGGATGGGACAGCAAATCATACTCTACCATCCTAACTGCAGCATCTTTCTAATGGTTATTGGTATGGCTATTACTTCTGTTTTCTGTACTCAAGGAGAAGAAGTGGAAGAAATCACATATAATAAGTGGCATCAGTAAAATGGATGAACTAAAAGAAAGGCATTAGTGAAACTTGTTATGGATACAGGAATGAGATGTTATGTTTGTATACAAATGCCAGAAGTATCAGAAACAAGGAAATAAAATGGTTGCATTCATTGAGTTGGTTCACCCAAAAATTTTTGGCATAAGTGAGACATGGTTGGATGAGGATGACATCCTCACAGGAATAGAGATGGAACGGTATGGATAGAGGTCTTGATTATAGAGAAAGTTATGTCTATACAAGGTAGAGATGCAAGAGGGAAAATAGAAGTGAATAGAATGAAATACTGAGTTGGATGTCGTTTTAGATCTGGTAATTGTGGATGGCATTGACCATGAAATGTATAATCAAATTAGCCAAGCAAATGAGAAAAGGGTGATCATTATGGATTGGATGATTTTAGTTATGACAATACTGACTGGGATGATGAGATAGCAACCGGAAGTAAAGAAAATGAGTTTCTCGAGTTTTTGAGGGACAGCTACCTCAGGCATATGTAAAAGAGGGCAAGCGAGGATTGAGTGTCTTTTGAATTTGATAATCTCATCACATCACAGGATGTCTTTATAAATAAAGTGTCAAATTTCCCTCCAGTTAGAGAGAGTGATATCAAGTGACTACCTGGGTAGTATGCTAACCATGTGAGAACTTCTCTGAAGAAAGGGTACATGTGGAAATACAAGGCTGGTTACTATGAGAAGTTCAGAAGACAGCGTTTAGGTGTAGCATGGAATGAGAAGTTGCATGGAAAGGAGGTCAGTGCTGTTTGAATGATATTCAAGATCTGGTAGAAGCAATGTCTAAATGCATTCCAAGGGAATGCATTTAGACATTGCTTCTACCAGAAATGGATGAAGAAAGAGATTAAGCATGTGATACAGAGGAAAAAGGCATTATGAAAGCAGCATAATGCCTTTTTCCTCTGCAGGGTAGCAAAAGTGAAGTATGAGCAGCAGTTAGCTAATGAAGTCAAAAACAATTCTAGGGAGTTCTTTCGATATGTAGTCAGCAAAAAAAAAAAAGAACGATTATGGAAGGATGACATTGATTGGAGAACATGATATAAGAATTGCTACAGAGGAAATAGTTGAGATATTTAATGAGCAGTTCATAAAGGTCTTTCATTCTTGTGAATGTGACATCATGGAGAGTTAGAGAGCAGTTGATGATAAGGAGGAGAGATTGGCTATAAGTGAGCAAGAGGTATATGGAGGATTGATAAAATATCACCATATATTTTGAAGGAATGTGCCAGGGAGTTGGCATCTGCCCTGAATATTTGCTTAATATGAGTCTTGCAGTGGGTAAGTTCCAAAGGAGTGGAAGGAAATCAAGATTCTATACTTCATAAAGGAGATGACAGAATTCAAGCATCAAATTATAGGCCTATCTGTGTGTCAGTTCTTGTTTTTAATGAGTTGACAACAATTGTATTATCTTTGATGGACAGAATGGATTTGCAAAAGGAGTCATGTTTTAGTAATCTACTTGCTTATTATTATTATTCAGGCCTCCATGGAGTCAAAAGACTCATCGTGGGAGGTCCTTCCTAAGAAACACAAAGTCTATCAACTCACTGAGGGGAGGTCCCCCCTAAGAAACATAAAGTCTATCATACCACTCCTTAAATTCATTGACCGTTCTCGCTCTCACCACTCCATCAGGGAATGCATTCCATGGTTCAACCACCCTCCATGCAAAGAAACCACTCCTCACCCTCTTGCTCACAGTTTCCTTTTGTAACTTCCAGGGATGGCCTCTTGTCATCACTCCTTCCCACTGTTCAACCAAGCAAAAGAACTCCCCAGTGTCAACCCTGTAACCACCTCTCAACAGTTTAAAAATCTCTATCATATCACCTAGCAAAGCATTAAATTTCAAAGAAGCCAAGTCAATTGGCTGCCAGGGTCAATTAATTTGGCTTCTTTGAAATTTCATGTTAGGCCATTGAGCCTGGAATGTAAGGGAAAATGGGATTACTTTGCTTTCTTATCATTATCTGTTTATTATATCCCTTAGTAGGGCCAAGTGCAATAGAGACTGACTATCTACATTGTCTATTCAGGATTAACTGATAACCTTCAATTAAGTCAACTCTCCTTGTCCTGTTAGCTAAGGTTAACAAATGCAGTTTACCAATTGATTCTCATAACTTCATTTAATCCTGCAATATACCTGGTGAAGTTCCTCTGTATATTTCTTTTAACATCCATTAGAAATCTGGTGACCACCGCTGAGAACCATATTTTCTAGTAAAGACCTATCTTGGATAGTGGTTTTCGGAAGTTATTTTATTATTATTTTTTAATAACCCCATGTACATAGCCACAAGACCTATAACATGACAGTGCTATGTATGTGCAAGGAGAAAGAAGGAATCTGTTAAAGAGTTTTTTGAAAAGAGCTGGTGGCTTGTATTCATCGAGAAAAACAGTATAAGGAATTCTGTTCTAAAGAACAGAGTTAGATGGAATGAAGGAAGATGAGGTGTTGGTTTCATTTGTTTGGAGATAGATTTATATGGTTGTTAACTGGTAGCAGCTCTAGTTCTTACATGATTAGAGGAAAGTGGAGGAATAGTGCTGACCAATTTAGTAGATCAATGATTATGAAAGTACCTATAAAAAAGGTGTAATTTTTTTTTTTTTTTTTATAAAGATGGGGTTCTGTAAGAGAGGATTCAAGTATTATGTAGATTGCCCTCTTCAGAATTCTTAGGGAGGATTTGAGCCTAACATCTATTTATAGTTGAGCTGCAACTCAGTCTGCTATTGCCAAGTCTTCTTTTTCCATCCACCTGTTGTATGGAACAGCTTCCCCCCATACAGTATTTCTGAAGGATCACAATCTCCAACTGTTTAAGAAGAATATCGAAAGATTACTCTGCTAAAGGTCTCCTAACATTAGTAATTCCTTGTGATCTGCTCTCAAAATACTCTTCCTTTTCAATGATTGAAAAGAGGCATAAGTTCCAATAATTAAAAAGTCCAACTCGTATGCTTCAAAAAGTACTTTTATAAACTTTTTCATTTACTTCTTTACAATTTTTAACTTGGTTCTTCAATTATTTGAGGACAGATACTTCATCTTTCGTCCATTCCACTCCAATTTCATAAACCCCACCTTTCATTGGAACAGTAGTGTAAGCACCATCTATTTTTCTATTTCATGAATCATCCCATTACATTGAATTTTTAAACCTTGTACATTCCAAGTCCCACAAAAAAGTGTCCAATGCAAAGAAAACTAACTGGTATTTCCTTTTTTTCTGAGGTTCATAGCAATAGTATTTTACCTGGATAGGGAGCTAGTCTATTGTAGAACTCTCAACACGATGGACCAGAGTTTGACTCAGAGTCTTCTTTTAAGTATTCTGCCAACTAAGGTTAGCAAATTTTTTCATTTTTTTAATAAGTGCAGGTTGTTAAAAGAGGTTCCTGGTGGGTGGGAAGGTGTTGTGCTATTACCTAATACTTTTGTTTTTGCTTCATCACCAGCATAGATTTGCTGCTGACAGGTTTTCTTGATCATTTTTACCATTTTTTCTATTTGGGTTTGGAATACAGAGACTAGATACTTGAGAGAAAAAGTCCTTGATGAATCCCAGTTTTGGTTGCTTTTTTTAGGGACAGCAAGAATGTAACTGTGTAAGAATGGTGTCCACATGCACAGTTAAAATTCACAGTAGGTGAATTTCATCACCTACTGTGAGACCACCATGCTCAGTGGAGGGCTAAAGTGCATGACAAAGCTCCATGTGTACTCTCAAGAGAAGTTTTTGAATTATTACTTTGCCTATCCATGTCGATTGGATTTTAACGGTATAGATGCGAACACTTCTTATCAATCTGTGTTCACATCTATACCGTTAAAATCCAATCAATATTCGCGACGAACACATACGCCTTTCCACATAATCTATGGTATATTAACCATGGATAGGCTATGTGTCTTATGTGGGATATGCATTACAAAAAAAAAAGATACATGTTACAAGGCACAATAATTCCAGAATAATTCCAAGGGATAAAAAGCAACTTTACTATCTTCACTGGCCTTCTCAGTCACCAGATCTCAATCCAGCTGAGTACCTCTGAGATGCCATGGAATAATCTCTTCACAAGAATAATTCACTGTAGTCCAGGCTACAGCAATGGAATGTGTAAATGTTTTCTGTATATCAGGAAGTCTATATGCCAACGAGTTGCAGTTTTTTCTGAGGGTTAAAAAGGAATATGGGAAATACTATTTTTTTAAACAGTAACTATTAATGAATTGGCCCTTTTTTTTTTTTTCTTTTGCAATTCCCACCCACTCAAGGTTGTAAATCTGCAGTAGTACCTTAGATGGACTAATGACTTTTTTTTTCATTTTCGTTTATTTTTTATGTAATCCAGAAATCCTGCTGCTCCAGAGACCAAATGTGGAACTTTTATAGCCTCCAGTAAGCATATGGTGAGCTTACCCCATACAATGAAATTCATCTTCCACCTAAAGACATTTACAATATCCATGATGGCAGGAATCGAACCTGCAGCTTGTTGGTACGCCATCTACTTGGCCAACCAGGCCAGCACATGCATATTAATGTATATACAGGGTGTTTCAAAAAGAATGTCCCGATTTGAAAATTGTATATCTCTGCAACCACGAACCACAAATGAATGCGACTTGTACCATGTGAATGGCCTTGACCCAGAGTTTGATATGACCACTAAATGCCACTACTAGCACCCAAATAGCTGCTATGCTTAGTTAATAAGAAGATGGCGTCTAGTCAACAGAAGGAATTTTGTGTTCTCAAATTTAGCAAGACTGAGTCTGTGATCACGGTGCAACGTGCGTTTAGACGACATTACGGAATTGATCCACCACTGGACCAAAACATTCGTCGTTGGTATCGACAATTTCAAGAAAAGGATGTTTATGTAAGAGAAAGAGTCCTGGATGACCACGCACCTCAGAGGGCAACAAATTCAAGAGGCTTTTCAGCGAAGCCCGTGCTAGCCGAGAACTCACCATCCCTCATGTGACTGTTTGGCGTGTGTTACGACAATGTTTGCTTATGAAGCCATACAGACTGCAAGCTCTTCGTGTAGGTGACAAAAAAAAAAAAAAAACGAACAGATTTTTGTGCTAATCTGTTAGAGGACATGGAGAACGACACCTTCCTACAAAGGTTGATTTTTAGTGATGAAGCAACCTTTCATCTAAGCGGTAAAGTTTCACACCACAATATTCACATATGGGGACTTGAGAATCCACATGAAATTGTACAACATGAACGTGATTCACCAAAACTTAATGTTTTTTGCACGGTTTCTGTTAGAAAGGTTTATGGCCCTTTCTTTTTTGAGGAAAACACTGTTATGGGAAACTCCTATCTTGAAATGCTGTAGGACTGGCTACTTCCACAGTTGAATTAAGAATCTGAAGAGTCATGGGGTCCTGTACGTCCAATCCTGAGGCATTGTTTTGTTTAGAAATCGACGAACTTGGAGGTTCCAATGCGGTGGTGCTCCGTCTTGCTGAAAAACGGAGCACTGCCACATTGGAACCTCCAAGTTCGTCAATTTCTAAGCAAAACATTGCCTCAGTGCTGGATTGGACGCACAGGACCCCACGACTTGGTACTACATTCTTGGCCTCCAAGATCTCCAGACATCACACTTTGTGACTTCTTTTTATGGGGATGCATAAAAGACTGTGTTTATGTTCCTCCATTACCTGCTGACTTGGATGAGCTCAGAACCAGAATCGCGGTTGCAGTAAATTCTGTGACAGACGACACTCTCAGACGTGTTTGGGATGAATTCAGGTATCAGCTTGATGTTGTCCATGCAGCAGGTGGAGGGCACATTGAGCATTTGTAATTGTGGTGAGTGAAACTTTAGGCCTTACTTCATACTTGGTAACTTATTTTGTAACTGTACCACTTCATTATTAAATATAATTATTTGAAATCGGGTCATTCTTTTTGAAACACCCTGTATATATATATATATATATATATATATGAGGGTTGTTTGAAAAGTTTGGTAAAAAATAAGTTAAACACATTTTTTTGGAAGAAATCACCCATATTTCTCAACATAGTCTCCATCGAGGTCTACACATTTGGTCCAGCGAGTTTCCAATTTTTTGATCCTGTCTAAAAAGTAGGATTTGTCAAATTGTGCAAAATAGTCATTGACAGCCTTGATGACATCCTTGTTTGAAGAAAATTTTTTTCCCACTCAGCCAAATTTTTAAGTTTGGGAACAAGAAGTTGACAGAGCCAAGTCTGGAGAACACGGTGGATATGGAGTCAATTTGAACCTCAATTCGTGCAATTTTGCCGTTGGGATGGCCTATGTGTGGGACGGTGCATTGTCTGGATGAAAGAGCACTTATTTGTGCACCAATCTTGACCATTTCTTCCTCGGCTCTTCTTTTAAACGGTCCAACAATGATGCATAGTAGACTCCTATTATTGTCTTACCCTTTACCAAATAGTCTATCATGATGATTCCTTGGGAATCCTAAAAAACAGAGGCCATCACCTTCGCAGCTGACAAAACAGTCTTCACTTTTGTTGGTGCTCTTTCACTGAACATTGTCCACTGTTTTGACTACTGCTTGGTATCAGGTGTGTAGTGGTGGATCCAAGTTTCATCTACAGTCACGAATCGATGCAAAAAATCCTGCGAATTGCGATTAAACATCGCCAGACACTGCACTGAAATGTCTTTTCGTATATATGTTTTTGATCGACAGTCAACAATCATGCACACAGCTTTTTCGTGTGCAATTTTTCATGCCGGATATTACATACCCATTCAGTTGAGATGCCTACAATCTCATGCACTTTCATTCGGTGGTCATCCATAACTATGGATTTTGTCAATCATTTCCTTCGTAGTGACCTCAGCCAAGTGTCTGGAGCATGCTTCATCTTTGATGGACTTATGACCAGGTTTAAACTCATTTATCCCAAAATAGGCTTTAATGCTGGTAAAGAGTCCCCATGAACTGCATCTAACTTGGCTTTGATCTGTGCAGTCGTCCACTTCTTCAAATAAAAGTGTTTTATCACTACACAAAACTCGTTTTTCTCCATTTTTATGAAAAATGCAAACATGGTCATTTTAAATGTTTGCCAAACAAGAACTACGCGTTGCACGTGGCTAAATTTTTGCCAGGGGTCATGAAAAAGATGATACGTGCCAACACTTGTATGAATGAACAAATTGTGTAGCCGTCTATTGGAAATTTACCAAACTTTTCAAACAACTCTCATACCTCCATCTCAGACAACTGTTTATTTAAGCTTAAGTAAAACTAGAATAAAAGATAAAAATGAATAAATAAATAAACATTGTCTTCCTACAACTGCAGAATTAAGAATGTTTAAAAGGAAATATTTTCATTTTAGGATTCATGGAAAAGTTTCTCAGAAAGGCCAAGAAATTACCAAATGCCTGTGGTAACAGATGTGCAGCTAAAATTAATAGGCTAGAAAGGGTTTTGCATCTTCGTGAATTGACCAAGAAGAATCACTGTTTACCTGGAGAAGTAGCTTTTCATAAATAAATGAAACCTAAAACTGTTGCTCAGAATATCAGACACATAGCAGCCATTTTCACTTAAATTCACACATTATACAGGGACCTTACAGTTGCATACAACTGTTATTCAATGTTGCATGCATCAGAATAGAGGAGAGGAAGATGGGGGAAAAAAACAGTGAGCATGAAAAGCCACATGAAGAATAGCCCATCAGAAGGTGTTGCTGGTATTCAATTTTTTTTTGTGGCTGCTCTTAAATATCAGCAGCAAACAAACATTTACTTAAACTGTACCAAATGAGCAACATGAACTTCATATGAAAATTTAACCTATGAAGTTATCAATGTTGGTAAGAAACAATCTTCTCATTTCTTTTCTATTAGTTAAAACTTCTTGTTGAGTATATATATATATATATATATATATATATATATATATTCTTGTCAAGAATTGTGATATACAAGTTTATTACATTAGATAACAAGCCATGAATCACTAAAAGGGGAATCACAGTCTGTTTTCAAAGATTTCATTGAGTTTCCTGTGAAAACAAGAATGTAACATAGTAATCATTTTTGTAAAGCAGAGAAAACATTTGTACTTAAAAAGATACAAATATTGCAAATTGAAATTCAAGGGCTAAGCTTTTCCTCCCAATCTCATATTATCACATCTATAATTATGTGACATGACATGATATCCACATGGCAAATGCCTATTAAGTTAGCTCTAGGTTGGTTGGCAGAACCCAGAACCTGATCCAAATAGTGAATAAAAAAATTATTAGGGAATAAAATAGAACTTGGAAAATTACTATTCTTTTCAACATTCTGTCCACCTCTTTAAAGGAAAATCTTCATACAGGCTAATGAACATTTCAAATTATTTTCTTTTAATGAATCACTAGTAAAGTTAATTCTTGTCAGAAATCTAAATACTAAGTTTTTATTGTACTTTTCATATTGTAGTGTGTGCCCATTAACATACTTTCAACAAGACTGTTTTGTATAGCATTGGTACAAGATTAAGCAGACTCATTACATGTAAAATCCAATGGGTATATTATATATTATATTAAGTATGTTTAATATGAAGAAAGAAAATACTTTATCCAGTGTGGAGAAACAAAATTGATTACAGAAGTGGGGATGTTCCTACATATCGGTATCTTGATTTCAGTGAAAACAACCAATATGAAGAAGCAAAGTTGTTTTGATATCACTATGGTATTGGAATGCTACTTTTACTGACATAGTAATTAATGTATTTGTTAGAATTAGTGATAATTTATGAACATTGGGTGAAATTTTTATGGAAGCTATATAAAAAAAAAAAGATCTAGAATCATTTTTATGGAAATGATACATCAAATTCCTCTTGTATGTGTGAAATGTTTTCTTAAGGTTTAAAATATGTTAATAATGATAAGCAATTCTGATACCCAGTAACACCACATTATGAAATGATAAAGTGAGATATTTGATATGAAAAAGTGTTTTAACTATGAAAATGGTAGCAGAGGAATTTAAAATGTCAATTTCACTGAAAAAGAAGAAGAAAATTTGTGCACGCATAATGATTCTAAAAATTCAGAAAAATAATCCGAACCACAAATGTCTCACATTCAGTGCACCTAGCACCATCTAATATGATGCTAGGGGCACAATATTAGATGGGGCTGGTATTAGATGGTGCTCATAGAAGATAAACAGACTTATCAGAAAAAAACATACCCACAGAAAATAATTGGTTGCTTCAAAATTTGGAAATTACGAGTATTAAATCCATGCATGGTTGTGGAACTATTTCAAAGGTGACCAACAAGATTAAAGGTAATTTTTTTTTAATTTATAAATATTTGTTAGAACAATCATATTACTTTTACTCTTGAACCTTTTCACAACTTGCATTAAAAATTCCTTTCTCCCATTTTAATTCAGTTGGGATACATATTTTAATGGGAATATATTTTTATTCATTACAGTGATGAAAATTATATATATCATCATCATCATTTTATGTTTTGGTTTAAGTCAATAGGAATACAATTTGGTTGGTTAAATCCCAAATTGCCAGCCCATCCTCATTCGATATATATATATATATATGAAAGAATGATCATTAACTCGGTTAACATACATATTTTTATAAAGAATTGAATGACTAGAATTAGAAATTTTTTTGGATAACTTGTCCTTGAGTAATGTTAGGACTTCATCTGTTGGAATATTAGTGAACAGAGAAGTTATGTCCAAGCTAGCCATGATTTCATCTTCATTAACTGTAATATCCTTGATGTATGTAACAAATTCTGTAGTGTTCTTGATAAAAAAATGTTAGCCTTATTTACACATTGCATCAGGTCCGGTTACTTCAAATTTCAAGATACTATATACAAGCAAAATCATGGACTGGCTATGGGTAATCCTTTATCCCCTGTACTTACAAATATTTACTTATAGGATTTTGAAACCAAGGCTATCTCTTCCTTTATTTTAACACCTAAAGTTTGGAAATGCTATGTAGATGATGTCTTCATTATTTGGAGCCATGGACATGAATCCCTTATGGTTTTCCTCGAACATCTCAATAGTCGACATCAAAGTATTAAGTTTACTGCCGAGCTTGAAACGGATAATTCCTTGCCTTTTCTTGATGTCAAACTGACTCGCTCTTCTGGTAAACTAAAAATATCTATATATAGAAAACCCACACATACCAACAGATATCTGCACAGTCAGTCCCGTCACTTCCCTCCTCATAAGCTTGGAATAATTTCCACCTTGGGACATAGAGCCCGTTCTCTTCTGGATGACCCAAATGAACTTCTTACAGAAATAAACCATCTCAAAACTTCTTTCGAAGAGAATCGTTGAAAGATTCCTTCTTGATCCTCCTAGACATCACTCAGAAGAAACAAACAGATTCAAAGGCAATATATCTATTCCTTGTACAGTTTCACATAAATTAGCAAAAGTTCTAAGAAAATACAATATCAGAACCTTGTTCACTCCACTTCCAAAGATCTGTTCCTTAATTAGCCACCCAAAACCTTGTCATCATCAACTCAAATACCCTGGTGTATATAAAATATTGTGTGATTGTGATATTCCTTATTTTGGGCAGACAGACAAATCTGTCGAATTGCGTGTGGAAGAACACGTGAGGGACATTACTTACAAGAGACAGCGAGCCAGTGCATTATCAAGTCATATCCTTTTCTCGGCTAATCCTAATGATGAAAACCAAAGTCACAAAGTCTGCTGGGAAAAATCTACTAACATCTTCCATTGCAATGATGAACTAGAGAGAAAAATCGTGGAATCTAGAGAAATCATCTTCAATCCTGTTCATCTAAATAATAACTTGAGCTACAACCTCCCAGATTGTTATTCAGCTGTAATCATGTACTGGCGTTCATGAGATGCTACTAGCACGCACTTTCCCAACAATACAACTAACGAAAGAACAGCTTTAAATACAACCACAACGATTTAATGTCAATTATGTATAGAGACTCTCTATGATGTTCATAGTTTATTTAAGCTTCAGTGTTTTTCTTTTTTTTATAATGTCACCTGATGAAGGCTGTTACAAGCCGAAATTAGTCGTGGTTTTATATTTAAAAACCTTTTTACTTAAATCTCGGTTTCTAGTCATTCAATTCTTTATAAAAAAAAAATATATATATATATATATATATATTTCAGATGAGAAATATATGGAATAATTTGGGGGGGGGGGTAATACTCATGCATAGCCCATGTACAACTTCATTAACATCACACTTTTCAACTTTAGCTAGTTTATTATCCATTAAATTCCTTCCCATTCTGATATTTTGAACCTTCGATCAAGACAACGTAAACTTAGTTATAAAGACTTGACCTTATATTTATTAAGTATTTCAAAATTTTACAAGTAATTAACTGAAATTAAATGAAACAAGCTTGCATTTTTTTTCTCTCAAGAAGTCAAAAATAGCTGTTATGTCTGTTGGTATCATTAATAGAAATAAAATAAAAATGGATTACAGTGCTATTGTAACTTTTTATCCTACAAAATAAGTATTATATACAACATTTTAATCTTTCTAGTCACTGTTCAGTCTTTTACTTTATATTTGTCTGCCATCAATGCAGTACCTTATTATAGACTTTCTTCAAATTGTATCATGCTATGAATATGGTATATGAAAAAATTATTTTAACAACAATTTTATGCACATATATCTAGGTATTATAATACCAACCATTAGTTGTTTTTTTTTAATAAAGAAATAATTTTGTGAGGTTCTCATAAAACATGATTAAGGAAGGCTAAGACTTGAAATATTTTGTGTATCTCAATATGTCTAGAACCTAGATTATTGCTAGATGCATATCTAAAAATCTGGAGAAAAACAATGACAAAATAATACTTGTTATCGTCTCAATGCCAATTTGACTATATTCACATGCAGAAATAAATGGAGTAAAACCAGGTTTAAAATTGCTTGGTATCTTTAATATATTCACATGCAGTATTAAGGTTTCTAACAGTGTCATATTTTAGGCATAGTGAGAAAATGTTTAAGTAAAGCCAGTTAGGTGCACTTTGTGTAAAACAGGGTAATGCATTTTGTGCATATTTTTTGCTGTGATCTTGTGCAAGATTTGTAGACATTTGTAAAGATAAAAATATATATAAATCTTTAGTGTAAAATCAGTACTTTTATTTAATGTAATTTAAACTGTGATGTTTATCAATCAACAGTAAGAGTTACATTTAAGAGCATCAGAAGATGTTCAATACCATGCTATGCATGAAGACTTGGTGATTAACTTGTGATCTTTTACATTTAAACTTCATCAGAATAAATAAACTAATTTATATTATGTAATTTGAAATTATTTTCACTGTCATATAAACTTAGTTTTTAATAATGAGTGATGATGATAGATCATGATCTATTTAATATATATATATATATTATTATTTTTTTTTTTTGATCATTCTGGTTCTTCAAGATCATATGTTTTGTGTATTTGAATAAATTTATGCCATGTGAATTCTACATAACAGAAAATGCTTAAAATAAAATCTTCAAAAGACAATGCTAGTATGAGGTCTCTTTCTTAGTTTCAAATACACATTGTATATAAATTTCAAGATAAAATAATAGTCAGATAGGGGCATATATTTAGGGTGTCTGTGGCACATACTCAAGAAATTCATGAACTGTTCTAAATATCAAGACAATCAGAGTGTGACTGTAAATCAGATTAACATACTAAAATTGAGTGCAGATCATATAGCACATATGTTGGTGTATGCACACTAAATAAAATTTGCATGGGAATTAAAGGTGTGCCAGGTCTCAACAGCACAGATAGCTTAGTTCTACTCAGTAGATTACCTGCAGCCAAGAAGTGCACTGCAGTTAGTTAAAAACTGGAAGTGGAGAGAGAGACATTCACGTACGTAAATAAGGCATTTACATAAGTGAATTGACATATTACATTTATTTTAATAACAAAAGATATAAACTCCTAGTTGTGTCATTTTGAAAACTTTATGTTATATAATAGAGATCAATGCAAATCATATAAAAACAGATGCAGTTCAAAAGCCTTTAAATTTGTAACTAGAAAAACTTCGAATTTTTTCCTTTTCTTTCCTTAAAATTTAAAAAATGATTGTGAATGACTTGTCAGTAATTTTAGAATTGATGTTATCACAATTCTATTTTGATATTTGTGTATTATATAAAAATTATTTAAAATATTTTATTCACTTATCTTAACGGTCTATCCAGGATGGAAAAGTTTGGCCTAATAATGTCTTTTAATTATAGTACAAATAAAATTCCTCATATTAAGGTGTATTCCATTGAAATGCTTCTTAATATGAAGATTTTCTGAGCAGTTTTCTTCTTTACTATTACTATTATTATTATGGGCGACTCCAGGGAGTCCTTAGACTCATCGAGGGAGGCCCTAAACATCATGTCCACACAACTATACAACATTCTCACAGTATCTATCATACCTTGCCTTGAACTCACTCGCCATCATAGCACCCACAACAGACTCTAGCAGCTTATTCCACTCATTTACCACTCGTTAAAAGTAAAGAACCCAGCTCTAACATCCCTGCTAACCACACTCTTGCCCAGCTTCCATAGGTGTCCCCTAGTTCTCCCACCACCAGTTCTGATCTCATAAATATCCTCTGAATTAATCCTATAGAAACCCTTTAGCAATTTGAATGTCTCAATTATATCTCCCCTTTTCTGCCTATCAACTAATTTCTGCAACCCAGAAATCTTCAACCTGTTCTCATATGGTCCATTCCATAGACCTACTATCATCTTAGTCACTCGCCTCTGGATCCTCTTCACCTCCTCCCCATCAAGAAGGAACCTAGGTGACCAAATCTGGACACAGTAGTCGAGATGAGGTCTTATCAAGGCTCAGTACAGAGGTACAATAACTTGCTTGTCTCTGCTCGTCAAGGTATTTTTCAACAACCAAGTGAGTTGATGAGCGGATTTAGCTACTTTTGCAATGTGCCCCCTAAACTTCATCTCCCTATCCACCAACACTCCCAAGTCCCTGGAGCACAGTTCCACTAATTCCTCATCAATCTCCTGGAGTACAGTTCCACCAATGTGGAACTGTACTCCAGGTTCCACCCCAAAATGCATAACCTTACATTTTGTCATATTAAATTGACACCCATTCTCCTTAGCCCAGAACTCCAATCTATCCAAGTCGTCCTGCAAGATTTTGAGATCTTCTGCATTCACTATTGCCCTACCCAACTTTACATCATCAGTGAACAAATGAACTGTTCCTCTCAGATCCTTCCCTATATCGTTAATGAACAAATTAAACAGCAGTGGTCCAAGGACAGAACCCTGCGGCACACCACTAGTCACAGGCCATCTTTTGGACTCTACTCCTGAATAAACTACTCTTTGATATCTCTCCATCAACCACCCACCTATCCATCTCACCAACCCTATATCCATTCCCATTTGTTGTAGTTTACGGATTAGAATTCCATGTGGTATCCTGTCAAATGCCTTAGCCAGATCCAGTAGAATCACTGTAAACCCATTACCCTTATCCAGTTCAGCTGTCACTGTGTTATAAAACTTGAGCAAGTTACTGAGGCATGATCTACCCTTCACAAAGCCATGCTGTCCCCTGTACAATATCATTTTCATGAATCCATTCCTGTATTTTTC
Source organism: Typopeltis vanoorti (assembly GCF_054136105.1). Classification (NCBI taxonomy): domain Eukaryota; kingdom Metazoa; phylum Arthropoda; class Arachnida; order Uropygi; family Thelyphonidae; genus Typopeltis; species Typopeltis vanoorti. The sequence goes on along the minus strand of NC_143572.1, from coordinate 73,937,103 downwards.
CCTTGACTACTTTCTCCAAGACCTTGACAACGCCTCCTGATATGCTGATCGGTCGGTAATTTGCAACCGTAGTCTTGGATAATCCTTTATGCAGTGGAACTATTTTCTCCTCTTTCCACACCTTCGGGACTAAACCAGACCCAAGACTCAGATTAAACATGGTCAAGGGCACTGATAATCCTTTAGCCACTTCACACAAGACCCGTGCCGGTATACCATCCAATCCCACAGATGTATTCACATTAAGGTTCTGTAATAGACTATTCACCTCCACTTCATTCATCACAATTCTCGTATAAACTAATGGTTCCTTCATTTTTTCAATGTCACCACCTGATGATATACTTTTGCAAAGTGCTCGCTCAATAACTCCACTATACCGACTGATTCAGTGACCTCCTTACCATCGTCATTTCTTAAAATAATTTTGCCATGTATAGTTTTTTTTTTGCTTACAGCATATTAAAAGAACTGTTTGGGATTCTCTTTAGCTTGCATAGCTAGTTTCCTTTCATAATCCGCTTTTGCTTTTTTTTACCACACTCGTTACCCTTCTGGCCTGCACTTTATACCGTTTGTGTGCCTGCAGGTCACCTTTCTTTCTTTAAATTTCCTCCACAGTTGTTTCTTTTTTTGCAGCTCAAACTTATGGTGTTCATCCATTTAATCCCTACTTGTTTTACTATTCGGACCCTAGGTATGAATCAGCCATAACCTCCTGTAAATACTCCTTGACCACTTCCCATGCTCTATCGATATCCAGCCCTTGCAGTTGTACATGCCATGGCACTAATCCAGGCAATCTCCTAAGCTTGTCATACTTGCCAGCACAGTAATTCCACATATACCCTGTCTTAATTGAAAATTCCACACCTTTAGCCACCTCCCAGATCAAAACCTTATGATCACTCTCACCAATAGGTGGCAACATGGTCATATTCATTATAGTCAAATTCTCAGATGCTATTACCAGGTCAAGCACTCTCACACCCCTAGTATTTTCAATTACATGCTGTCTCAGATAGTTATCCCTTAATAATTGAATAAAATCCATTTCCTTCCTCACATGTGTCCTCTCCTCCTTCCAATCAATGTTACCATAGTTGAAATCCCCCAAAATAATTTCCCTCCTTCCACTCATTTCATCAATTTGTTTATGCATACTATCTCCACCATCTATTCCATCACCTGGTCTATAGCAGCACCCAACTGTATATTTTATTCTGCCAATCTCAATATCACACCAAATCGCCTCAAATGAGCTCTTTTCACTATCCTGCGATACAACTTCAATTCTCCTTGGCTGCAGTTCATCAGCTATCATCAATAACACCCCCCCCCCCATTTTATTCTCTCTGTCCTTCCTAAACACACTATAACCTACACATTCTATCCCACTAACTATATCATCTTCCGTCAGCCATGCTTCACTAACGCCAATAACCTGTGACCAGGAAGAGCCAATCAAGGCCAAAAATTCTTCCTTCTTGTTCCTAATACTCCTGACATTAGTATACATGAAATGCAGTGGTCCCTTTGTCCCACCCCTATCTTGATGCATTATTCTAATTATCCCATTCCAATTTTTTGTCCTTAGTACTGGCTCGGGTACATTATATACATTTTTACACTCAACTGTCTCACTGATATCCGCATATCCACTTTCCCCCCCTCTTTGGTAGTTCTAGTTTCCCTTGTTCTGCACATCCATTTTCACTTCATTCAGCAACACTTTTTCCAGTCTCCGCACACCAAATCCATTCAAATGCAGGCCATGCATCTTGTATAAATCCTTTCGCCTTCTTTAGATAACTTAGTTTTTTTTTTATTTATTATTATTATTTTTTAAATTTATACTGTTTAATCTTTTCAATTTGTACTTTAATTATTTCACTGCTAAGCTCAAGTTATCTCAAGCCATTTTTAAAAATGGTGTCCTTGATGAGCTCAAGTGAATTTTTTTTTGTATTTAATCTTTTCAAAACAGCTTTCAAATATATTTGAATTTTTCAGGCATGTGGAGATATCTGTTATAAATATAATTCCTTTAAACTCCGGCACTTCTCTATCTTCATCTGCTACCTGGAGAAAAGTATTTTTGCACTTTTGTCTATAGCAAAAGAAATCTCCCAGCCAATGTATCACATGGTCAGTGTCTTCCCATGGTAGTAAAAATAGTGGGCGGTGTGCATACTGAATATAAATTCTAAAAATTCCATGAAATCATCAGGAGAGAGAAAGTTAGACCAATCAGTCAATAACAAAGCTCCATTTCGTAATAAAATAAAAATATTACAAGCAGTTGATAGTTCAGACATGGTGGGTAGTTTTGCTGAATGATTTTGTTAGGACTTGAGATGGAAGAAAGTCCTGTTTTGACCTCCTGCACATAAATTCTAAATTCTCACATACTGTATGAAGTAAATACAGGGAAAAATATAATATTTGCAGATTTTCAACTGACTCTCATAAGAGAAATTTTTCAAATTTTTCATATGCCAAGAGCAACCACTAAAATGGGTATGCATCATTTGGTGACTAAAAATTCCACAAGGTGTTGTGATGTGTGTCTCATTTGAAGAGAAGAGAGCAGATGTATATGTGACAAATGTAGGGTACCCTATGCATCTACTCCCTGTTTTGAAAAATATACTTGTTAAATTTTGAAACTATGATGGAGGCGATAGAGAATGTACAAGAGTATTGTATAAAATTACTAAGCAAAAATTTCAATAAAACATACCATATTTGCCGGTGTATAAGACACACTTTTTTTCTTTGAAAATAGGTCTGAAAAACAGGGTGCGTCTTATATGCCGATACTCAGTTTTTTATTATTTTCATTTCTGGAAATTTTCTCTGTTTCGAGTTATGCGATTTCTTTCTTGTTTCCTTTCGGTGTGTGAGAGCATTCTAGTAATGTAGAGTTCAGTGGATGTGCATGCGCTGTCATCGACGATCACACTTGTGTTCCTGTTTGTTTAAACTTTCCAATTGTTGTCGCGGTTGTTGTGAACGGTGATAAATTTTAAATTTTGTCTAAATTTCTTGACAAATTATGGCTGAAAAACATCGGCATTGCTACAATATTACATACAAGCTACGTGTGATTGCGTATGCTAAAGAACATGGAAACAGGGCTGCAGAGAGGCATTTCGGGCCACCCCCAACTGAGAAAATGATAAGAACTTAGCGGAATCAGGAAGAGGATCTAAAAAAAGCAGCTCACAGTAAACATAACCTACGAAGTGGAACTGCAAAATGGCCAGAACTTGAGGCAGAACTGAACTTGGATTTTAGACCACAGAAAAGCGGGACTTTCAGCGTCTACAAAAATGATTATTCATCAAGCGAAAGCGATTGCCACCAACAGAGGGATCATCAACTTGACTGGATCAACATCACTGCGTTCAATGATTAATGAAGAGAAATCAGCTATGTATGATTCTAAAACAAAAATATCACAAAAGATGCCAGCTGAATATGAAGAAAAATTGAATTTTATCGATTCGTCATTAACGCAAGGAAACAGGAAAATTTTGAACTCGCGCAAATAGGAAACATGGACGAGGTTCCGCTGACTTTTGATGTGCCCTCAAACAAAACTGTAATTCCAAGTGTCTCTTCATTTAGCTCTGGAGATGAATTTCTGGGTTTTGATGAAGAAGATTAAAAGGTGGGTACTCTTTCCTAGTTAGATTAGGTATTTGTTGAAAGTAGACCTACTTATTACTTTATATTTGAAATACTGTAAATTCATTATAATATTCAGTGCTAAAGTTTTTTTCCTAAAAAATGTGTACAAAAAAGGGGATGCGTCTTATATGCCGGCAAATACGGTAATTTATGTTTCAAAATTTTCTTTTGTTTTGAATTGAAAAAAAATAAAAAATTGTCTAAAGTTTTTATTTTTTAAACTTAAATAATAAATAATTAAATAATATATTGCATTTGAAGAAAGTGATTCCTAAGAATATATCAGTGTATTCTTACACAAAAAGGAAAATCCACAAAGATATTGGACACACTAATGAGCGTATCTAATCCATTAATATATTTGAAAGAATTACTGATTTTTATTACTGCAAATCAGTAAAATTTTACTGGAAAAAAAAATCTCTTATATAGCCATGTTCATTTGAATAGTCATCTTACTTCACATTAATGTCCATCGCCTTGAAATTCTAATTTCATTGTATGATTGCACATGTGAAGTCTTTATATAAATATCTTGTAAATCACTTCCATCATTTGACATATGATGGTTTCCTTTTTTTTTTTTAACCTAGTAAAAAATGTCTAACATGTATTACTAAGATTTGATAAATTGAAACTGGTCTCTTCATACTGATGTGTATAACTTACAAATGGAATTAATTATTATTTTCAAGACAGACCTCCAGGGATTCATTGAGAGAGAGGCCACACATCACCTGCATCAGCTGTCATAGCTTCTTTTAAACTCCTTCCCATTACTTGCACTCACCACCTCCAAAGGCAATAGGGAATCCATTCCAATCACATACTGCTCTGTGAGAAACATCTAGCTCTCATCCACTTCTTGACTGCAGTCTTCTTGTCCTCTCTCTCCACCCTCCATAAAATGAAAAATTCCATCTACTGGTATCTTGTATGACCCTCTCAGAAGTTTGTATATCTCAATTGTACTACTCTCCTCAAATTTGATAGTGTCTGCAGTTCACAAATTCTCACTCTGTTTTCATAATATGTATTCCACAATCCTGGTATCATCTTTAACACTCTCCTTTGAACACACTCTCTCTGCTGGCAACATCACCAAAGAAACCAGGAGAACAGACCTGCACACAATAGTCCATGTGAGGTCATATCAAGGCTTTGGAAAAAGGGGCAAAATGACTTCCTTATCCTTAAATAGGCTCATTTCGGCATTGCAATTATCCTCTGAATTGTATTTGCAAGCTTTGCTATATGGCCCTTGAACAACTTCAAATCCACTAAAAGCTCCAAGATTCCTAGCCTGATCAGTTTCTTCTAACATAATCCCACCAATATAATATGACATTGGATCTCATTATACCAAAGTGCATAGCTTTATATTTGCTAATAAATGACAGCCATTTTTGCATGCCACAATTGCATCATATTCAAATCAGTCTCAAGTACTACATGAGTAGAAAGGCTTGTATTGGTGGTTCATGTCAATTTATTTAACAGTATTAATTCAAAACACAGATTAATAAGAAAATTATATTTATTTAACTTATTTGCTGATATTATATCCAGCATCTTCAGAGCACAAAAACAGTTTGTGACTATGGACAAACAACAATTTGGTATAACAGTGGGACTAGTTTAAAAAAATTGTAACAGACAACACAAGGAACTAAAGTCCTAATTGCCACCATCTGTTGGATAAAAATATAAAAATTATTTGATCTTAAAACAACTACTTTATCAATTTTTGGTAAATTGATAAAGTAGTACTCACTGAGGTTTGGAAGATGTTTTAAAGTTGCTACTGATTCCAAAAACAAACTAATTACCAGTTAAATCTGACTTATGATTTCTGTGCAGCACTTTTGTTTTGTTTCATTTGATCCTGTGTGAAGGGGTATCCAAGGCATGGTCTGCTATTCCCACCTTACCATAACGATAATGACGAATGTATTTTTTATGTTCTCAAAGGTGAATGTCAACAGTTCCTGTCTGTCCATAGTGAGCCAGGTCAACAAGTGCAGGAGTATATGAAGTGTCCTGTACCTGTGATCTGGCTTACTAATCTGGGAGACAGTCGTTTTAGCATACTGCATAGCAGCCACATTCCTGGTTACCTTGCCTGTCTTTGCATCATCAGCAAGAGCTGATGATGCTAATATTTTATAACCCAATCCTATATTCACCAATTTATACAACAATCTTTCATGCTGTATCCTGTCAAAAGTCTTAGCAAAGTCCAAAAGTATCATGACATATCCATTCCTTTCATCTAACTCAACAATAACATTATTATAAAATGTGAGCAAACTGCTTGAACATGATCTTCCCTATAGTCAACTCAAGCTGTTCATTGCAAAGTATAGATTTTCCATCAATAAATTTCTGTATGTGAGCTCTTACTAGCTTTTCCAAATTCTTAGCCACCACTCTAGAGATAATGATAGATTGATAGTACGACACATCGGTCTTTGCATCATCCTTGTACAATGGGATTATCATGCATGAAACTCAAATTATATAGCCTGATCAAAGGAACAGCCAATTCAGCTCTTTTAGCATCCGTGCTGATATATCCCATTAGCCCCTATTGCCAAATTTTTATTGTTTGTGCAACAGCTCTAGTATCACCTCCTCCTCATCATCCAACCTGATTTTCTTATCCGGTGAAGAGATAGCAGTGAGCATAATGTTGCATTACACCAGATTGGTAGCTTTTAGCTACTGTGTACTACAATGGCACACAATATTTGAACAATCTTTTCTGTATCAGTTAAATGCCTATCATCTAAATTTAGAGTTATTCTTTCATATTCATTCTTTCTTTTACTGGCAACTTAATGAAAGAATTCTTTTGGGTTGTATTTAGCTTGGAGAGTTAGTTTCATTTCATACTTAGTTTCCATACAATAGTCGTAACTCTTCTGTATGATCCTTATAATTTTCGTAACTGACATCATCCTTATGCACATAGTATTCTTTCCATATCTGTTATTTCCATATCTCCTATCCTATTTATTCTTTGAACTCTAGCAAATGCACAATCCATGAATTTAGTTACTTCCCAAGTCAGTATACAACATGATCACTTTCACCAACTAGAGGCCGATCAGTCATGTCTTTTAACTAAAACTAGCTCTGACACTATAATCAGATTTAACACTGATCTCAACTTCTATCACATGCAGCTTCAAGAATTAGCCCAGTAACTACGGATGTATAACAACATGTACAATCCAGTCAATAACAACAACAGAATATGGAGATATATATTTATATAAATCCAGCTGGTTTCATCCTTATTTATAAGGGATTTTTTTCAGGTGTACAAAACTACATCAGAATTATATATGTAGTAAATGGTATCATTGGTGTTAATAAATATTGTATTTTAGAGAGGATTTTTTTTCATGCAGAAGAGTTTTAATGCATCCATTGTTGAGCATAGGTAAGCTCTCTCTTATTTATTTATTCAATAAATAACAACAGCATCCAAAATAGTTAAAAGCATATTTACTCAATTGACAATTTCATTAAAAAAAAAATAGATAAAATCAATATTCGTGGTTATTGATATAAGTTTATTTTCTTCCAAAAAAGCTCATTAGTGATGCTTGTTTTGTTTTGGGGCAAGGCTTGTTTTGAATGTCTGAACTGGCACAGGAAGGAGAATTTAGAGAAGCATCCTTCTTTATGAGATCTTCCTTTTCACTATCATCTGATCCACTGACGTATTCTTTTACTTTCTTTGTAACTAAAAAGAAATCAATAAAACACAACTAAGAACATTTCTTGGACTAACTAGACCAAAAATAGCAATTACATATTATTATAAACATGAATATATTTTAACTGGATCAGGAGTGCTCACAATATCAGCCCTAGATGATAAGATCAAACTTCTGTAATTTTTTGTATTTAAAATTTTTTTAATTATGTATGAGGGTGTTTCAAAAAACATAGTGATAATATACTAACACACATGAAAATGTGTAATTCATTTGAGAGTGGGAATGAACAAATCTCATGCACTCATAAATAAGAATCACTTATGAGTGCATGAGACATGAGAAATATGTAAACAGGGTATTGTAAAGTAAAGGATATTGCACCGACAGAAATTCATGGCAATTATCCTGTAAAAAATCTCACAATTATTTTACTCATAATGTTCGTTTTTTTACAGTATCATATATACTGAAAAAAATTTCATAAATAACATTTAAGTTTTGTTATATATGATTAAAAAGTATGTATTTGTTTGCATTTATTAATGCAGTTGTGCTTAGTGTTATTGGAAGTGCCATATAGTTACATGATGCAATACAAAAGAAGCCTAAATGTATTTAAACAATCTATCTTCTTACTGTAATATTGTAATCCTTAGGGATTTACATAGAAATAATGTTGTTTACATAGTATTGTATGTTTATTTATAGTAGCATTTCTGTACTATCTACTCTATAATATAAAATGATAAGCCTTTTTTTGTACCGTTTTTGTGACACATTTTTTGTCAAGTTGAAAATTTATTTATCACTAGGTTAGACTATAATAGATTTAGTTTAATCCTTTATCCCAGTGAGAGCAAACAAAGTTTGCGCCTGAAAATATCTTCAGGACTAAATATAGTGTTGTACTATCTTATCCAGTAAGTAGTGCAACACCAAGGCAACTCGTGGCAAAGGTGGAGCAAGCTACCAGGCACTTCTAACCCAGTCTCTCCCATAATGCAAAACACATTTCCTATGTGGATATGTATACTGTTATGCATTAAAGGGATTGGCCATCTACCCAGACTAGTTTCGACCTTTATTGAGGTCTCTTCAGTGGGAGCCAGGCCCAGAGTTGGAGATACCAGGCAGAAGCGGTAGCAAGTCATCTGTGCCTATGGGAGTTGCCAAAAGGTTTATCACCTTTTTTAAAAATTACTCTGGATTTAGAGAAAGATGTTGAAAATTTATTTATCACTAGGTTAGACTATAATAGATTTAGTTTAATCCTTTATCCCAGTGAGAGCAAACAAAGTTTGCGCCTGAAAATATCTTCAGGACTAAATATAGTGTTGTACTATCTTATCCAGTAAGTAGTGCAACACCAAGGCAACTCGTGGCAAAGGTGGAGCAAGCTACCAGGCACTTCTAACCCAGTCTCTCCCATAATGCAAAACACATTTCCTATGTGGATATGTATACTGTTATGCATTAAAGGGATTGGCCATCTACCCAGACTAGTTTCGACCTTTATTGAGGTCTCTTCAGTGGGAGCCAGGCCCAGAGCTGGAGATACCAGGCAGAAGCGGTAGCAAGTCATCTGTGCCTATGGGAGTTGCCAAAAGGTTTATCACCAAGTTTATCACCAAATTAAATTTTCAACATCTTTCTCTAAATCCAGAGTAATTTTTAAAAAAGGTGATAAACCTTTTGGCAACTCCCATAGGCACAGATGACTTGCTACCGCTTCTGCCTGGTATCTCCAGCTCTGGGCCTGGCTCCCACTGAAGAGACCTCAATAAAGGTCGAAACTAGTCTGGGTAGATGGCCAATCCCTTTAATGCATAACAGTATACATATCCACATAGGAAATGTGTTTTGCATTATGGGAGAGACTGGGTTAGAAGTGCCTGGTAGCTTGCTCCACCTTTGCCACGAGTTGCCTTGGTGTTGCACTACTTACTGGATAAGATAGTACAACACTATATTTAGTCCTGAAGATATTTTCAGGCGCAAACTTTGTTTGCTCTCACTGGGATAAAGGATTAAACTAAATATATTATAGTCTAACCTAGTGATAAATAAATTTTCAACATCTTTCTCTAAATCCAGAGTAATTTTTAAAAAAGGTGATAAACCTTTTGGCAACTCCCATAGGCACAGATGACTTGCTACCGCTTCTGCCTGGTATCTCCAGCTCTGGGCCTGGCTCCCACTGAAGAGACCTCAATAAAGGTCGAAACTAGTCTGGGTAGATGGCCAATCCCTTTAATGCATAACAGTATACATATCCACATAGGAAATGTGTTTTGCATTATGGGAGAGACTGGGTTAGAAGTGCCTGGTAGCTTGCTCCACCTTTGCCACGAGTTGCCTTGGTGTTGCACTACTTACTGGATAAGATAGTACAACACTATATTTAGTCCTGAAGATATTTTCAGGCGCAAACTTTGTTTGCTCTCACTGGGATAAAGGATTAAACTAAATCTATTATATTTTTGTCAAGTTATTTGAAACGTTTCGAAACTGAGTATCGCGTCTTCAAAATTCGAGTCATCTGAATTCAAAGAGAACCGACCTACCAGTCCGGAACTGGGGGGAGGGGGAGTGGAAACCACCTTTCGAGTCATCAGAATTCAAGGAGAACTGGCCTACCAATTTGGAACTGGGGGGGGGGGGGATGAACCCCACCTTTTGAGTCATCAGAATTCAAGAAGAACTGGCCTACCTACCAGTCCGGAACTCGGGGGATTGGGTGGAGTAGGCGCCTGGGGGGATATCCCCCTTTCGAGTCATCAGAATTCAAGGGGAACCGGCCTACCCGTCCAGAATTCGGGGGGGGGGGGGGGGGGCACCATAGGCATCAGGGGACGGAGCCCCCCTAGTATAATATGAAAGCTGTAGCAATGACAGCTATTTATGTCACTGAATTTTGCTTTGAATCTCAGTAATGGCATGTGCATTAGTTGAGTTTTTAGAACAGCTGTAATGGAGTAATGGGAATGCTAACTAGCAAACAGGTAAGCAAGAGAGGAGAGCTAGAAAAGAGAATAAACTACCAAATTAAATTTTGTGATCTCGAAAAAAGATTTTATACATATCTTTATCTACTCTCCAGTGAGGAATGGTGAAGTTAATACTAAAGGATGTTATAATGTATCAAGCCTTGATAGATTAGTGAGAATATTACGTGATTAATGAAAAGCAAGGTATATGTATGTAAGCAAAGGTTTCTGTGAGTAAGCAGTTCTGGAGATAGTTTACGGTACTGAGACCACAGGTTTATTAAACAATAAAAAATAAAAGAATAGAAAATTCAACAAATTTCATTTGTTGTAAGACTTGCATCATTAGGGGTAATGGTGTATAAAAGTTTAACACAACAACCAAAGATTATTGATAATTAATAGTCAATTAGATGGTTTTTTGACTTCACAACTGTTCATTAATTGAGAACCCGAATACAAAATGATACATTCATTACTGTATGCTTGTTGGAACAATGCTAGTTGTTGCTACATTCTGTGGCTCACATGTATTATATTCGAAGTTCGAGGAAGTTAAATTTTTGATAAAGGCAGCCAAACTTGATATAAAATTAAGCCGTGATTTTTACTGCGCTGTGTAGGGATTCTAAGCATTTTTGCAGCTTCTTTAAATTTTCTTGTGAAACAGTTCTTATCAACATATGACATGTTTGTCTGTTGCCAGAGTATTTGATGGCCAGTAGTAGCTGTGTGGAATGCTAAGCTTGATTTGTGTTCCCTTCTTTTTTTCGACATCCTTTATATGTTCAGCCATGCAGATCTCTCCTGACCTTCCTGTCTGGTCTACGCAAGAACAGTGAATCTGATAGACGCCTGGTTTTTTCATAGGATGATGCAGAGGTTTTGGTGGATGTAGGAATCTTGATATTTTTTGTAAAGGAAGAAAAGCCACTTTTATGTTGTACTTGCGGAGCAATGTAGCCAATTTGTCCATGATATTCTTGATGCACAGCAATGTGATTGTATTCTGGAAATCTTGTTTTGATAAGGGAGTTGCAGGAGCTGTATTAAGAATTTTCTTGATTGTCTTGGGTTCAAAACCATTAAGTGTGAGGTTCTGTGTCAGGTAGTGTAATTCTTCATTTCGCTTCATTTGTGTGCTAGATATATTGTATGCTCTGTCTCTCAAGGTTTCAATTTTGCTTTAGCTCCACACCATATTCCAAAAGTAGATATCATTGCGCAAATTGAGAAAAGAATCTGAAATCTGCCTAGAGGTTCAGTGGATCTAATCCGCATACAAAGTTCAGCATTATTATTAAAACATAAAGTAACACGTGGAAACTTACCTAAATCGGAATCTGTAGCCCTTAAAGAATTAAGACAAGATAAAAACATCATGATAATCTAGGAGATAAAGGGAATGCAACAGTAGTCATGAATTCAGAAGAATACGCAAGAAAAATGAACATCCTATTAGAGGATTCCAATACCTATTCACACTTAGACAGAGATCCCACATGGCGTGCACATAATGAAACTAATGAGTTGATTAAAAGGTTACCTAACTGGCCTGAAGAATTAAAAAGATCTTTATCATCAAAACATCCATTGGTCCCAAGAATTTATGGAGTACCAAAAATACATAAAAAAGATATCCTGTTAAGGCTGATTGTAGATGGGAGAGATTCTCCGACCTCAAATTTAGCAAAACATCTGAAAAACATGATAACACCACACATAGGAAAAACAGAATCATTTATAAAGAATAGTTTACATTTCATCAAAAAGGTAAAGGATATAAACATAGAACCTTCAGACATCTTAGCAAGTTTCGACATAGTCAACCTGTACCTAGAAATGACACAGTGGATCTTCTTAATAACCTTTTCCCAATGGACATTGTAGGACTATACAAACACTGCATGGAAAACACTTTTTTCATTTATCAAGACAAATATTGGGAACAAAAAGAAGGACTTGCCATGGGTTCTCCCCTCTCTCCAGCTTTAGCCAACCTTTTTATGGAAAATTTTGAAACAAATGCTTTAAAAAACTATCAAAAAAGACTCAAGGTTTGGCTACGTTATGTAGATGATATTTTTGTCATTTGGCCGGGAACGGTAGTTGAACTGATTGCTTTTAAAGAGTATCTTAACAATTTGCATCCAAATATAAAATTCACTATAGAACTAGAAGAACACAAAGAATTACCTTTCCTTGATATCTTTATAGAAGTAAATGAAGAGGAAAAAAGGTTATCCTTTTCCATATACAGAAAACAAACCACAACAGGAAGATTTCTTAATGCTGCCTCACACCACCATCCATTGCAAAAAATAAGCATAATTAAAACCTTGAGAGACAGAGTATACAATATATCTAGCACACAGATGAAGTGAAATGAAGAATTACACTACCTGACACAGAACTTCACACTTAATGGTTTTGAACCCAAGACAATCAAGAAAATTCTTAATATAGCTCCTGCAACTCCCTTATCAAAACAAGATTTCAAGAATGTCATGGACAAATTGGCTACATTGCTCTGCAAGTACAACATAAAAGTGGCTTTTCTTCCTTTACAAAACATATCAAGATTCCTACATCCACCAAAACCTCTGCATCATCCCATGAAAAAACCAGGCGTCTATCAGATTCATCTGTTACACAGGCCAGACAGGAAGGTCAGGAGAGATCCGCATGGCTGAACATATAAAAGATGTCGAAAAAAGAAGGGAACACAAATCAGGCTTAGCATTCCACACAGCTACTACTAAATCAGAGATGACATGTTTGTCTGTCATATGTTGATAAGAACTGTTTCATAACAAAATTTAAAGAAGCTGCAAAACTGCTTAGAATCCCCACACAGTGCAATAAAAATCAAGGCTTGGTCTGCCTTCATCATATATTTAACTGCCTCGGATATAACGCACGTGAGCCACAGAATGTGGCAACAACTAGCATTGTTCCAACAAGCATACAGTAACGGATGTATCATTTTGTATTCGGGTTCTCAATTAATGAACAGCTGTGAAGTCAAAAAAATATCTAATTGACTATTAATTATCAATAATCTTTGAATGTTGTGTTAAACTTTTATACACCATTACCCCTGATGATGTAAGTTTTATGACGAATGAAATTTGTTGGGTTTTTTATTCGTTTATTTTTTATTGTTTAATAAACATGTGGTCTCAATACCAAAAACCATCTCCAGAAAGGTATATATATATATATATACAGGGTGTTCGGGATAAATTTGACAGTTTCGTAAGGAAAAAGAAAATCTTCTTTGTATCTATTAAATTTAATGAATTGACAAAAAAACATTACAGGCAGAGTTAATTACAATACTATCAACAAGATTTACTCAAAATAACCACCATTAGCATCGATCACAGCTTCAATTCTGCTTCGGAACCTCGAACAAGCTGATGCTACAGTCTCCCTGGGAAGGGCCGCAAAAACTGTTTTAATTTTATCCATTAACTGGGCTTTTGTATTACTGGAAGTGCGATTGGTGTCTTTTTCAACTGCGCCCCATACAAAATAATCCATGGGGTTAAGGTCTGGGGAGTTTGGAGGCCAAACATTTGGACTGGTGAAGTCGTAGAAATTTTCAGACAACCATTTTTGACTTTTCCCAGAGGTGTGGCAAGGGGCCGAATCCTGCTGCCATACATACGGCCTACCATTGGCTACCCTTGTTATCCAGGGCTTGACTACAGTTAGCAACTCCACGAACAAAGCCCGAATTCATGCCAGGGTTCTTCAACACCTGTTCCTGCAGATTTGCGAGGAATTCTGCTGTACGAACGCAATCAGATCGTCTGCTAGGGATCTTTCTTCTTGCTACATCCTCGTAGTCACCATTGCAAGTCTCTAGTTCATGCCTGATTGTTTTTACTGTATTCAGGGAGCATTGGGCAGCAGTCGTAATATCCTTATTTTGATGGCGGGCACGAATCATCATGATACAAGTTATTCTCTTCCATGATTCAGGTGGGTTCCAGCTATCCATCCTTTCTGACATCTTGTATATGAATGAAGAAGGGTCCAAACTTTTAAATGAAGAGAAGTGTGTGTTAATACATGTAACTTACGGAAAAATATAATTAATTATAAATATGTCAAATTTATCCCGAACACCCTGTATATATATATATATATATATATACATATGTTCCATGGTCAAGTTCTTTTATTAGAGGTACATCTGGAACTGTTCAACTAAGTGTTCCTATTGTCTGGGTGATTATTCTTCATGCCTACTGCAGCAAAATGAAGGAAAGATGTGTTTAAGAAAATTTGCTTACTAGAAGAAGATACATGCAAGTATAGTCAAGTGAGATCTATAACTCTTATTGTATTCAGGAATTTGAGAGATGAAATGAATGAATAATAGAAACAACGAAAAGAAATAAAGTAGAAGAAGATAAAGAGGACAGGAAGTTCTCATATTGTCAAGAGAAACTACTGAACTTTTAGCTCAATGCTATATTCAAGTCTTTATATTGGTATTTGATGTTATCCTTCAGAAATAAATTTGACAGAGACTCCATGTGGCCATTATAATTCTAGAATAGCCACATAGCTGTCCTTTGTATTCAATCAGAATTTAAAAAGTAGATATATAGGATAATTAGGCATTAATTTTTACTTCAATGATATCAGGCCGTGTTTAATGCAAACCAAAATTCAATTAACGGATGGCTAGCATATGCGCAGTTGAGGTTACCAGGTTACAGTTAGGGTTTTAGACACTGCTACTTCAGTCTGCACTTGTTTATATTCCCATGTGCATGTGTTGCTGCCTGCTGTAATAATGTTAGTTTTCGTGATTTGTTTTAATCATTTTAAGAAGTACCCTTAACAAAATGGACAAAAGCAAGATTCCTACAGATAAAAACACTATGATCGAAATATAGAGAGGCTTGTTATTACATTAGAACAACAATTTGATATGATTGAACGGCAAGAACATGGTCATAGCAACTCATGGTCAAGGTAATAGCAAAATAGGATGAGATGGCAGAATGCATGAATCTATGGTACAGAATATTTTAAAACATGAAGGGGAAATAAATAGGAGCAGCCATTCAAACAAAAGCTTTAAATTTGTTTAAGAGAGTGAAGGAAATAAATAATGAAGAAGAAGAAACATTTAATTTTTCTTAAATGTGTTGGTTAGTTTGATCAATTTAAAAATGGAATTCAGTTGCATATAATTAAAATTACTGGTGAGGCAGTCAGTGCAAATGAGAAAGAAGCATCTAAATATCCTGATGTTTTTTAAAAAAATAACTGAAGATGGTGTACACTGATCAACAAATATTTAACACGGATGAAACAGCCGGCCTGGTTGACTGAGTGGTTAACATATCCGCTCTCCAGACAAAATGCTGCAGGTTCGAATCCTGCTGTGGGCATGGATGTGTGTCTGTGAAAATAGTAGTAGTGGGCTGTAGATAGTGTTGGTGTAGTTGCGGTTCATTGGTGGATTGAGTAGGGGAGACAGAGCTGTAGAATAGATGTCCTCCCTCGATAAGTCTTTGGACTCTCTAGAGGTGTCATGTAGTAATAATAATAATAATAAAAACCGGTTTATTATTATTATTCAGGCCTCCATGGAGTCAAGAGACTCATCGTGGGAGGTCCTTCCTAGGAAACACGAAGTCTATCATACCACTCCTTGAACTCATTAATCCTTCTTGCTCTCACCACTCTCTCTCAGGCAATGCATTCCACGGTTCAACCACCCTCCGCGCAAAGAAACCACTCCTCACTCTCTTGCTCACAGCTTCCTTTCGTAACTTCTAGGGATGGCCCCTTGTCATCGCTCCTTCCAGCTGTTCCACCAAGCGAAAGAACTCCCCAATCCACCCTGTAACTGCCTCTAACAGTTTAAAAGTCTCGATCATATCACCTCTCCTTCTTCAATCCACCAAACTCTGCAGTCCACATTCCCTCAGCCGATCTTCATAACTGATTTTGTACAGTCCTGAAACCATATTTGTTATCCACCTCTGTACCCTTTCCACAGTTAATTTATCCCTTTCATATCCTGGGGATGAAATTTGAGAACAATAGTCTAAGTGTGGTCTGATACAATGGAATGATAACTCTTTATCTGTACAGGTCAGCTTCCTTCTCAGTATTGCAGCAATCCTCTGGGTTACCTTCACCACCTTTGCAATATGCTCTCTAAAGGCCTACTTTTTCTTATGTAGTAGTTTCAGATCTTTTTCAGAAAAAGATCTGAAACTACAAGAGGCAATGCAATTTGCTTAACAGAACTCTGGAAAAATTAAAACATCAAACTTACAATAGAAAATATTCACCATGCTTGGTAACAAATAGCTGCAAACAACACATGGTACAACACAAAATGCACAGAAGTGCATTTTACCTCACTGTGCTAATGTTATTATTTTGAAGAATAAACTTCTTGTAGAAAGGCTTATACATTGGCAACACATTACTATTAAATTATTTAGGAATTTACAATGTATACTGGAATATTAATTAAAAGAAACTTTAATAAATACTTCCTATATTTCGGCAATGTCGCATTGCCATCTTCATACAAATATGACACATGCACACAGGCATTACTAAAAGCAAATGAGGCAGAAGATAAGAAACTATTGTTGTTCCTAAAGTCCTAATGGTGCCCCTAGAAGAATAAACTATTACAGAAGAAATAACAAATGTTGGAAGAGAACTTGGATGTGATGAACCAGAAAATGATGATGATTTGGAACTGCGCAATTCACACTGGGAAGAAAAGACTGATGATGATCTCCTACTTTTAGATCAACAAAGAACATTTGAAGAAGGTGACAATGATACTAAAGAACAAGATAATGTGCAAGTGAAGGAGTTCACTCTCAAGGAATTTGCTGTAGAAGTCGTGAAGCAAAAAATTATGGGTGCTGACCCTAACCTTTGATCGAAGCATGCAAATTAGCCGAGACGTGGATAAAGCACTCTGCATCTAGCAGAAGAAAGAGAAAAAAAAACAGTATGATGCTAAAATATTTCGGAAAGACAATAAAGATGTTCTGTCATTGTAAGCTTGCCTATTCTGGAATAATATTTAGATTTTTGCTCTCTATACTCTGTGTTAACAATAAATTTAAATTACACATATATTCTTTTTATCCTTTACTGTAATATTTCATTAATGCACATATAAAAACTTATTTTAAAAATTTTTCATTGCCTATTTCCGTCAAGCCAGAATCAATTACCATATTTTACATATAATTATAAGTCTATAATTATATTTTACATTTACAAATATATAATTATATTTTACATTTACAAATATATAATTATATTTTACATATAATTATTATAAAAATATGGGTTCGACGTATCAAGAAATTTGAGAAATTAAAAAAGAGCTCGACCTCCGAACCAAAACTTCCAACCAACACTGTAGTCAACCTTTCTTCAGTTATGTTGAAGCCTGCAGCACTCATCGCATTTTCACGTGGCCACAACTTCGCCATTGCTCCCAAAAATATTGGCCAAGGATATAATGATCCAGATTGAACGCGGGATCCGCCACCTTCCATACCACATCGCCAACAATATTAGACTGATGTAGCTTGTGTTCTCACCAAAGCAAGACCACCAGAAACCAACATATCCAATAGTGAATATAAAGCTCTGCAGGAATTGAAGAAAAACAAAGAAATAGTAATCACCAAAGCGGATAAGGGAAACGGCACCGTAGTACTCAACCAAACGGATTACAGAGGTAAGCTTAATGCTCTATTATTAGATCAGGCTACTTATCTCCCTATTGAATACAATCCCACCAACTCACAAATTAGAAAACTCCATAGGCTCCTTAAGAAGGTCACTTCTTGGCCTGTGGAAGTTACTGACAAATTAAAACCGTTTAACTCTATATCCTCCCCCCCCCGTATATATGGACTCCCAAAAATACATAAAGAAAATGTGCCATTACGTCCCATAGTGGATGGCATTAATTCCCCCACATACAAATTAGCTAAACATTTGGCCAAAGCACTCACACACTATACTGGCAACACACCATCACACAAAAAACTCAGCCCACTTCAAAGCCGGCATAGAAAACCTTACACTCCATACTGACATAATGGTTAGTTTTGACATCTCCTCCTTATTCACAGATGTCCCACTCAAAGAAACATTAGAGCTAATCCAAACTAAATTTCCTCCCGATATCTCAGCCCTATTTCAGTTCACAATGAACTCAAGCTATTTCGTTTGGCTGGGAAAATTCTACAAACAAATAGAGGGGACAGCCATGGGTTCACCATTCTCCCCACCCTTGGCCAACTTCTTTATGGAGACTTTTGAAGAGAAAGCCTTAAACTCTGCCTCACAAAAACCAACCATATGGCTTCGCTATGTTGATGATGTGTTCGCTATTTGGCCACATGGCTCTGACACACTCCTCTCCTTCTTAACACACTTAAACAACAAACACCCCAGAATCAAATTCACCCTGGAGAAAGAGGAAAACAACAGCTTCCCTTTCCTAGACACACTAGTCACCCACTAGCCTGATGGAACCTTGGTTTTCTCTGTTTATAGAAAACCGACCCATACAGGCAGATACATTCACCAACAATCTCCCCCCCCCCCCACACACACACAATAATATGGAGTTATTAAGACACTATACAACAGGGCTAAATTAATCTGTTCAAATGACAATGCCCTAACCACTGAACTAAATCACATCCTCAACACTTTTCTCAGCCAATGGCTACCCCCCTAAAAAAATCCAAAAAATATTGAAACCAGTAAACCACAACCCCCCTGTCCCCTTCACAACAAGGATTACTCTAAATCCATCACCATTCCCTACATCTGAGGCACCTCGGAAAAATTACCAAAATTTTAAAAAAACATGACTTGACCTCTTGTTACAGACCATAGAGAAAATTGGCATCCCTTATCCGCTCCACTAAAGACCAACCACTTCCCCTAGACCTACCTGGTGTATACCAGTGTAAACACTCGATGTAGCTTAAAAATATCAAAGCGCTTTACATCGATTTTTACATAGGTCAAGTCCCATGAGAATACTGTAAAAATAACCGTGTTTGTCTCTGTATATTTTGTGCTAGATATTATTGTAAATAACCCTTTGGAAATTCCCTGTATTTACTCCTTTAACAAGAATATTTTAGAATGTCAAAAACAAAGGCAAATGCTTTGGCACCAGAATGTTGCGTAATAAACAGTCTTTCTTATGCTGTTTATTATGCATGGGACAGCCTTTCTTATGCTGTCCCATGAGAATACTGTAAAAATAACCGTGTTTGTCTCTGTATATTTTGTGCTAAATATTATTGTAAATAATCCTTTGGAAATTCACTGTATTTACTCCTTTAACAAGAATATTTTAGAATGTCAAAAACAAAGGCAATTCTTTGCCACCAGAATTTTGTGTAATAAACAGCCTTTCTTATGCCCCTCTATGAGGGCATAAGAAAGGTTGTTTATAATTTTTGTGTGTATGAGAAAGTGCTTACAAGCTCTGTGCATAAACACCTCCAAAGCCAGTCTGAAAGGTTCAAATAACTTTCCGCTGGCTGGTAACTTACAATCAAAAGAGTGCACGGAGATGAACAAAAGCGGGTTAAACTTAAAAGAAGATGAAAGAGTCATGCTGAATTCTTCGGGGGTTACAACCCTTCATGTGAGGTCTCAGAGAAGGAGTAATAAAAAGGGACAGAGCCGAGCAGAAAGGGCTTCCAGTCATCGCTAAGAAGAGAGAAGAAGAGAGAGGGATCCCTATTTATCAGCAATTAATGGGCCTTGCAATGGGAAGCCCTCTTTCACCACCTTGTGCGGATCTCTTTATGGAGAAATTTGAAAGTATAATTTTATCTCAAATAGACCCTAATCCTACAGTTTGGTGGAGATACTCGATGATATTTTTATTGTTTGGAAAAATACAGAAAAGGATCTGCTCGATTTTCTAAGCAAAATTAACTCTTTGCATCAAAAAATTTAATTCACTCTAGAACTTGAGAAAGATAACCAATTACCATTTCTGGATATTTTAATCAAGAAACAAATAGATGGACGTATCAACCTTACAGTTTATTGTAAACCCACCAATACAGGTAGATACTTGCACTTCACTTCTTCACACCATATTTCTCAGAAACTTAGCATTCTACACATGCTAAAAAAATAGATCCTCTCTCATTACGACAGATGATAAAGACTTCCAAGGTAAACTATCCCTGATATCTAATGACCTTACAAAGAATGGTTATCCTAGATAATTGATCCACAAGATACTTTTCTGTGACCCCCCCCCCCCACAAAGACAACCTGAAGATATATGTTATAATTCCACCATCGTTATTCTGTTTGTGGGGACAATTTCCAATAAGATTGCCAGACTCCTCAAACCGCATGGAATACGAGTAGCTTTTAAACCTGCACCATTTCCCAATTTTTACGATCTCCAAAAGACAGTCATCCATTTTTTAAATATGTCCGAGTTTACAACATTCCCTGCTTGTGCGGCTTGAACTATATTGGCGAGACTTCAAGGAATTTTGAAATCAGGAAGAAGGAACACGTAGGAGATGTCAATAATAATAGAGAAGACAAATCGGGGTTAGCCTTTCATTTTGCTAGGACTAACCACATTATAGAATGGGATAAAAGCTCAATGCCCTACTTAGAGGAGGACTTCTGCTCCCGAATTATAAAAGACGCCACAACAGTTCTCTTCTCTGCTCAGAACAAAATCTTAATAGAAACCAAGGATTGATTCTGCCCGAGATCTGGAAGATCCTTATTAGATCTTTCAACATGCCAGAATTAAATTTTGCTGCCAACTACAGATCGTTGATCAACAAGTAGATCATACACGCGCTAATGCATGTGATGTACATTCTTTTGCTTTTATAAAAATGCAACTGTATTCGGTTCATTTTATGGTTTTTGTGTAAACAGTTTTTAGCGTTTAAGTGTTCTTACTTATTTTTTTATATATCTTTTATCCTGATGAAGCCAGCAGCCACAATTGGTGAAACTAGTTGGTATAACTTAGTTTTAAAATAAATTTGACCAAAAAAACCCAAATAGTAGTCATTCATTCTCTCCTATAGTTCTTGTGGTCAAAAAATAACCGTATTATCTTCTGATCACTTATCTTCTGGGTATAACATCATACATCTCCTAGGAGATGTATGATGTTATACCCAGACCGGTTTCGACCTTTATTGAGGTCTGATCAGTGAGTAGTGTTACGTCCCCCCCCCCCTTTTCTATTGTTATTTGCTATTTTATGGTCAATTTATGTCTCTTCCTTCCCTTATATGCTCTAATCTTTACTCTTAACTTGGGGCCGTATTTTACTATAAGGATATGGTTCATGGGTTGAAAGCAAAGAGATTCCCACCAGACAATGGCAATTCCTTTGTTTCTGAGCTAATGCTGGTTCTTTCTTTGGACTCAGGGAAAATTTCTATTTTTGCTGTGCCACCCTAAGTTCTAGACTTTTAAACAGTGAAGAATCAAAGAACCAGTACCGAGCTCTGAACTGTATCCTTAATTTCTGAATCTTATATAAAATAACTCATGTCTCAAATTTATCCCTATTTCAGTCTACAGTTGTGACCTCCCTTCCAAAATGCCTTCCGGTGGTTCGATTTTTTATGGGGGGTGGTAGAAAATGATCTCAGGCAAGGCAATTGTTAAATCAAAAGAACATTTAATTATGCGCTAAACAAATTACAAGTCATGGATAATTCACATACGTTTACTTCAATATCAATTTCAGATAAATCATAAGCACTCAATCTCTCAAATTCTATCTTAACAAGCTTAGGTATCAGTTCCACATGGCACTCAAACAAAGGTGAAACAAAGGCTAATGACTCAACACTATTAAGGTTAACTCTGTCATGCACTAACTTCAATGTCAATTTCAGATAAAATATATGCACACAATTTCTCTAATTCTATCTTAACAAGCACAGGTATCAAATCCACATAACACTCAAACAAAAGTAATACAAAGATTAATGACACAACTCTACTAAGGTTATGCACTTCACAGACGTTCAGGTCATGCTCTAATTTCTACATTCATGTCTTGGAATTTAGTCTGTCTTTCTAAACTAGGTTTCTAGAGTCCTTACGTGAAATCACAATATTCTAGACTTAAACGTTCCATTAAAAGTTACAATCACTCTTTCTGCACACTTTCATGGAACAAAGAAAAGGTTTCTACGTTACCACCCAGTTGGGAACTGCTGGAAAATCATACACATCTCGATACAGCTTCACCTTTAGATTTGTTCCTGGTTCCGTTCGACCTGCTGTTTCCTTCTCGTCAGATTTGGGCTAGATGAATTTCAGACACTGAAGATACATGCTTGCCGTTCACTGGATGCCAGGTTTAAGCAAAGCTCGGCTGTCTATACTGCATACCAGACCTCGGCTCCACTGGATGAACTTTCTATCGGCAGATTCTCAAGGACTACTCGGCATTCTATCCTCACTTGTGGCTTGACGCTTCGCCCAAAAAACCGGGATGAACAGTGGGGCATGGAGAGTATGACTTCCACAAGAGCAGACGACTGACCGGCAAGGGACTCTGGCAGAGGATCCGACGAACGAGAGAAAAAGCCCCGGTCCGGCGCTGCGTTGCCTTTTTAAATTATGTGCCCCTACGCTTCTGTACTACATCATATCCCTTTCCTTCCTTGCTCACTTCAAAGTACAACTCCCTTCACTAGCGCCACATTCTCCCCTAGTAATCTCTTTGGTGGTGTTGGGGGGATTTAGTCGCATGCCTTCCCTTCACGGTCAACGCGTCCTCTGTCGCACGTGAATTGCCTCTGGCAATTGATCTTTGATCCATTAGACCTTCGCTCAGCAGTGCACAAACACTTATGCTATTTTTAGCAAAGCTTAGGCAGTGGATTTAATCACAACAAAATACATTTTAATATTAAGGGATAAATAACAGAATTCTAAAATTACTAATTTGTCTGGCAACTTTACATTTAATTTTACCTGCTTGACATATCAGTATGTGCAAAGTTTTAAAATGCATGCTAAGCTCTGAAGAAGTTATAAGTTAACCACTTTTAGTTTTATTCAGAACTTAACAGTAGGTAGAGCAGATAATACTGAGATTATAGCGAAGAGAACTTATATACTTTGCTAAACGAGTTGTCAAAAAGGTGCACCCATAAATTACTAAAATAAAGAGCCATTAGGCTTCACTTCGGTGATGTAAAATTATTTAAATTAAGGGGATATTAAATCCCACATTATTTCAAAGCCAAATAAGAAACTCAACAATAGAAATCAAAGAGTTTCATGACGAATATAGCAAACTATACAAGTTTCGGCGGATTGTAGCGTAAGTTAATCTATCACTGAGTTTCTTATTCGGCTCTGAAATAATGTGGGATTTCGTATCCCCTTAATTTAAATAATTTTACATCACCGAAGTGAAGTCTAATGGATCTTTATTTTAGAAGAATAACACTTTACATTACACCAAGTCCCTTGCAGCTGTAAGCTGTCCTACTTTGGCCAAATAGCAGGACAGCGAATATCAGAATTTCAGAACTCAAGGACTACATCCGTTTTCACCAGTATAGCCACTCTGGTCTTGCAGACCATGCTCTGGATACACGCCACAGAATATGGTGGAAGAAAGCAACAATAATACACCGCAGCAAGTTCAAATTTGAAAGACATTTCATGGAATCAGCCTCAGCCCTAAGAAACATGCCAAACCTCAACAAATTTGATTGCATGAGACTGGCCCAAATTTGGGAGCCATACATCAGGAGACCTTCAGCCCAACGGCCAGGAATACCTACATAGCCCGCTAGGGGGCACCATCAGGACTTTTAGGAGAAACGATAGCTTCCTGCTTCGTCCTCATTTACTGTATGTAGTGCCTGCGTGCACGTGTCGTGTCTTTATTGTAAGTTCCTTTGAAAATGGCAACGTGACGTTGCCGAAATACTGGAAATATATATTAAAGTTTAATTTAATTTATATTCTATTGTACGTTGTGAATTCCTTAAGTCAATTAATAATTAATTATAAGTCTGAATGTGAATTCAAATAATGCACTTATGGGATTCATTATCCCCAGTGCAGATAATGAATCCAATCAAGCGGTTGCATTATTAATCGAGACCTAACTACATTTATATGTTTACCGTAAATATTTTAATTTTTTATATACTACAGCCTCATTCTTTGGAAAACACAAAACGTGCTGATTTTGGAAGTCAATGCACCACTGGGTGCGATTCTGAAACATTGTAACCAACCACTAAAAATAAAATGAAATAAAATTATATATAAATATGGTTATCTTTCTCCACAACTAACAGGTTGTGTATAGACCAAGGTGGGGTTTAACATAACTGGCACAGTTGATTTACAGGGTTGGTTTTGACTTCAATATGTTGTATTAAAGTTTATATTTACCCTTTGATAAACAGATACTGGATTCTGAGAGTGAGAATAAAACGTATATACAAACAATTTAAGTGCAGTTGAAAATAGTGAATTTTTTAAAACATTTAATCCTAATCTTGTCATTCTTACACCTTCTAGAGATGATAATGAGTCTCATATTTTAAATGTGCAGAGAAACCAAAAGAAATAAGAAAGTGATCAGAATTTTATCTCTCTCTCTCTCTCTCTCTATATATATATATATATATATATATATATATACACACAAACACATTTTAGTTTTAAGAGAAACTTCTGCAATAGTTCTATACAATATATACATGAAAACACAAGTAAAAGTATTATTTATTAAATATATTGCCATTTAGCATCATGCGGCTTGTTCTATTTTGAATAAATCAACCATTTGCATTCAACCTTGTAAAAACTGTTTTTAAGCCACTGACAATAGTCTGTTAATTTCAGACTGAAATATATGGCAATATATTTAATAAATAATACTTTTACCTTGTGTTTTCGTGTATATATTGTATAGAACTATGGTACAAGTTTCTCTTAAAACTAGAATTCAAATCCTTCATGGGGAAAGCTTTACCCAAAAGACCAGTAAATTTGGTAAACTACATGTATTACTAGGTAAGCTGCGAGCTAGGATTACATTTTTAAAAAAATGTTGCGACCTGCAAATTATTCCAAACTTCGCTAAGAAAAAGGAAACTATAAAATCACTTGGTGCTCATACTATCTACGGGAACACCAGCTTATCTCTCGTTCACAATCAACTCAGAGCAGCTAACCTGATCTTGCCATTAAAATTTACCTTTTTGCTAATCTCTGGACTTTTATCTCCTCAAACCTAAACCCACAACTTCCCTACATAGTTCTTAATGTGGCTAAACACTCTCTACAATGTTCATTTAAGAAACAAATATGACATCTAAACCGTAAATTCAACGTCCTTGTTACTAGGCAAATCAAGCTTCTTGATGTTCCAGATAATTGGGTTATCAACTTTTTCCAAAAACGCCCTTTAACTGACAGTGAAACACTTATTCTCTCAAAATGACATGAATTCTCCGTAGTTCCAAAAAAGATACCCTATTTATATTTCCTTTTCAGCATCGAACAAAACTTATTTAACCTTTCCAGTGAAGAGGGTAATAATCTCCGCTTAGAAGTTGCATCTATCCTACTTAAATCCAAGCTTCCACCAACTAACATATCTCCATCTGAAAAGAAAGCTTTACATTCCCTAAGACACAAAAGTCACCTTATTATCACCAAAACAGACAAGGGAAAAGTTACAGTAGTTATGGATTCCACACATTATTAAAGAAAAATTTCTCTTTTTACTATGAGATCATTCAACCTATCAGAACTGGATCATAACCCCACTAATAGGTAACTTAGCAAATTAAGCTCCCTTTTAGACGAAGTTATAAGTTTAGATGCAGACACCATAGTAAAGTTAAAAACGTATTTTGCAAGAACGTTGAGGTTTTATGAAATGACATTCCTCTCCGTCCGATTGTAGACTGTATTGATTCAGCTATGTATCCCATAGCCAAATATTTAGCAAACTTACTGAAATCACATATGGGCAAGTCTCTCTCTTTTTTAAAAAACTCTTCAAATTCTTAGAAAAATTAAAAAGTGTCTCCATACAACCTACTGATCTTATGGTGAACTTCAATGTAGAATCCCTATTTACAAACGTACCTCTGAAAGAAACTTTACAACTACTTTCTGAAATGTTCCCACAAGATATAGTAAAACTGTTCAAATTCTTGATGCATTCCAGATACTTCGTTTGTCAAAACAAATTCTACAACCAAGTAGAAGGAACTGCCATGGGAAGTCCGCTCTTCCCTGCTTTAGCCAACTTTCTTCATCTATACAACCTCAACCTTCATTTTGGGTTAGATATATAGACGACTTTTTATGGTGTGGTCTCACCATATAGATATCTTACCAATGTTTTTAACCAATATCAATACTTTACATCCTCATATCAAATTCACTATGGAAACTGAAAGAGACAACAAATTATAATTTTTAGACTATCTTCTCATCTGCTCACCATCAGGTAATTTAACGACATCAATTTATAGAAATCCCACTTTCACTGGACGTTACATTCTTCAACAATCCGCACACCATCCTTCTCAAAAGACAGGAATCATGAAGTGTTTAATTTGATGAGCTAACACTAATTGTTCAACTCCCCATCATTTATAGGAAGAACTCTCAACTATCAAACAATATATGAAATTAAATGGCTTCTAGGAAAGGACTACACAACATCTGTTTGACTCCTAAAACACCTAACCCAAACAACAAAGAATCAATATGTCGGGTTCCAATCCCATATGCCTCTGGCATTTCAGAACTGATTTCAAGAATTTTCTGAAGAAATATGATTTAATATCGACTTATATTACTATTAATAAACTCTCAATGTATTTCCTCTCTTCTAAAAATAAATGCTGACCTATGTCTCTTCCAGGTGTATACCAAGTTCCATGTGACTGCCATCTTTCCTACTTTGGACAAACTGGATGTTCAATAGAAAAAAGAATATAAGACCATCAATCATATATTTTTCACAAAAAAATTCGATAAGTCTGGATTAGTTCAACATGGATAAAGGCAGACCAAAACATTCTTTGGACTGAAATACACTGTCTACACAGATGTCAGTACAAATTTGAATGCATATTTAAGGAGAGTGCTGAGACCTTACTTCACTGCACTAACTTGAATCGGAATGACTACCTATCATTATCAAAAATATGGGAAAGTTTGATTCAAATAACACATCATTAATTTTTTTTATTTTTTACTAATTAAGACCAATAATGATAATTTATAAAGACATAAGGTCTTAAGAAACCAACTGATACCTCAATCTATCTGATGATCTGTTTAGTAGGATATTATAAATTATATATATGTGCAATTTATTTTACACTTTTATGGTCAACCTTTTCTTCAGTGAAAGCATAACACTGCTTTTTTTTAACATCACACAGCTCGTTCTATTTTGAATAAATCAATGGTTTGCATTCTATCTTATAAAAAAAAATGTTTTTAAGCCACTGACGAGTCTGTTAATTTCCGAATGAAATATATGGCAGTATTTAAGTTAAGGGATATTACATCCCATATTGTTTCATAGCCGAATAAGAAACTCAAAGAGTTTCATGCCGAATATAGAAACTTACTATGAGTTGCCCCATGTTGCACTACCATATGGACTATCCAGGTATTTGCTTATGCTTGGACTTGCCGAACTTTATATAGTTTCTATATTCAGCATGAAACTCTTTGAGTTTCTTATTCAGCTATGAAACAATATGGGATGTAATATCCCTTAACGTAAATAATTTCACGTCGCCGAATTGAAGCCTTTGGCTCTTCATATAATTAGTAATTTATTAGGACACCTTCTTGGCAATTCTTATAGTATGGTATGTAAGTTCTGTTTGCTACAACTTGGTATTATCTAGGTCTACCTACTCACTGATGAGACCTCAATAAAGGCTGAAACTGGTCTGGGTAGTGACTTTCTCTCATAATGTAGAACAGTAATACAGCTCCTAGGAGCTGGGTTTCACATTATGAGTAAATACCAAGAACAGTGATTGGAGCTTGCTCCACCCTTGATATGAGTTGCCCCATGTTGCACTAGCATATGGACTATCCAGGTATTTGCTTACGCTTGGACTCGCCGAACTTTATATAGTTTCTATATTCGGCATGAAACTCTTTGAGTTTCTTATTCAGCTATGAAACAATATGGGATGTAATAGCCCTTAACTTAAATAATTTCACGTTGCCGAATTGAAACCTTTGGCTCTTCATATAATTAGTAATATGACAGTATGTTTAATAAATAATACTTTTACCTTGTGTTTTCGTGTATATTGTATTGTAAAGGACTATAGCAAATATATGGCATGTTTGGGCAGGGGTCAGGAACAGAGTTAAACTGCTGGAGGTTGTAGTCCTTTGGAAATTCCTCAAGGGGGGAGGCTGTTCCACAGAATTGAGGGTGATGGAATGAAAGATAACTGGAAGTATACAGTTTAACTGTAAAGGGATGCTGAGCAGCTGTTGCTCAAGTTCCTGTAGATCTGGAAGAAATGGTAGGCATAATGGATGCTAGTTTGATAAACAGTAGCATGGAAATATTAGTAGTGATATTATGCAGAAACTGATCTTCTATGAGACATTGACTGAAGTGTGTGTGTGTGTGTGTGTGTGTGTGTGTGTGAGAGAGAGAAAGAGAGAGAGTGAGTGAAAGGTGTCATTAATCAACTGACACATCCGTTCTGAACAGCATCAAAAAATTTTAAGGTGAACATAGGTGAAACACACCAAACATGAGCACAGTATTACAAAATTAGGCAGATTTGAGGTTTGTACAGAGTAAGTAACTATTGTCCCTGATGAGCAATAAAAGAATGCCACGTTTTTTGGAAGCTGAGGATACTGCAGAAATTATATGATTTTGCCAGGAAAGGCTTGCAGTAAGTGTCAGTCTGAGAAGAAAGATCTTCTCCAATGTGTGGAGAAGATCTTTCCACACACTGGTTAGCATATCTGCTCTCCAGCCAAAATGTTGTGGGTTCGAATCCTTCCGTGGGCATAGATGTTTGTGATTGTCTGTGAAAATACTAGTGGTAATGGGCAGTAGATGGTGTTGGTGTAGATGATGATGGTAGTTGCAGTTTGTTGTAGTTGGTGGATACAGAGTTGTAGAGTGGATGCCCTCCCTCGATGAGTCTTTGGACTCCCTGGAGATGCCATGTAATAATAATAATAATAATCTGATCTTGACTGCTGAGCTGAGCATTATCCAAAGTAGGTTAGGGAAACTAGGATTGAAGCTTCCGAAAAACACAGTTTTTGGGAAGCTTCAATGCTTCCCAAAAACTGTGTGTTTGGGAAGCATTGAAGGTGACTAAGTTTTTATTACTTAGTATTATATTATATTATATTACTTTTTATTACTTAGTAGTGATATAAGTGCATATACAAGAACTCATACCTCTGGCTTTTCTTGATGCAAACACATGCATCCATAGTTTCCTTAGCCTCCAAATAACTTGGATCCCCCTTTTCCATTCAAGACTACTTCTTACTTATATAACCCTTAAGACTATATAAATCCCAAATCTACTAAACCTTAAAATACCATTCTCATTTTGGAGGTGTGCACTAAAAACCTCACTAAAAATATTCGGTTATTTTCTAGAAGAAGACACAAATGATCCCCCCCCCCCTTTTAGATTCACTCCAATCACTTTGCCATAGACATTCTGTTTCCATAGGAATTTTCATGTTTATCATTCTTCTGCTTTCAACTAAAAAGATGAGCAGCTGTTAGTCAACATCCATAATAATATAGCTTTAAATGTATTGAACAGTTTTAGAAAAACTTTCAATAACATTTTTCCCTAAGGACTTAACTTTCTGTTATTCAAGAACTACATCAACACTTTCCTTTTCTCCCTGCAGTTCTACAGATCCACGGTCATATCTAGAAGCTCTTCAATGGACTTGACAACAACAACAACAGGAACAATGAACAATAAAAATAAGGTAAGTCAAGAGGAATGTGAGAAAATAAGTCATCTGGTACAGTGATCTTCTAATTAAATTTGTGCCCGACAAAGAGTCAATACTTCAAGCTTTTGGAGCAAAATTAATAATTTCATGAATGCAATCGATAAAAGAAAAATAAAAGAGATGATAGTGATCATAGGAACAAATGATTTAAGTAGTGATAAATACAGTATGAGAGAGAGAGGATGAAAGGACTGTTGGAAAACGCAAAAAGAAAGAGCAGTGCGAGAGTGAAAACTGTTCATCTAAATTCCAAGATATAACAGTACAGAGTTAAGAAGGGCTATAATAGCAAATGATTCGAAGTGCAGGCTGCATAAAAGAAATGGGCGCGAGTTTTTGGATGTGTGTGTGTGTGGGGGGGGGGGGTTTGATGGTAGAAAAGACTTCTATAAGAGAGAGATAGCCTGCATTTGAATGGATTTTATACAGAGCCTGGAGAAATTATTTACTGGGGTAAGACTGAATGTGGAGGGTCAGGGAAACTAGACCATTGTGGGAGGAATGGTGAAATGATGAGAATGTGTGTGCGCGCGTGCATGTGTACGTGCAGTTAAAATATGCAAAAATGATAATGACATGAATGTCAATGAGCATGGTCACAAATCCAGTGAAGAGATGGGCTGGTACACATTGGGTTAGGACTTTTTGAGTGTGTGGAGACAGGAAAGAGAATGCTACCCTGCTGGTCAAAGGAAAATGCATATGCAAGAATATGAAAAAGGCAGGAGTTAACTTGTTATGTCTCTGCACAAATACCAGGAGAATCAGAAACAAAGGGATTGATACTCATCTGCAACTGTCACCTAGTGATTATTACTATCGGAGTCCACTAGGAAGTTAGGGTCTTATCAAGGGAGGCCATATATCACCACACCAGCTTTAATACCTTATCTTAAACTCATTCACACTCTAGATGCATTCATCACTTCAACAGACAAACTGTTTTACTTACTGCTCTGTGAGAGAAAAAAAAATTAACTGTCTTCCCTTTCTTAAGTGCAAGCAAACTCAATTTCCACGGATGCCTCCTTGTCCTCTTCCCCATGTTTATAATGAAGACTTCCATCAACCAGTTTTCTATAACATCATTTCAGCAGTTTATAAACTTCTATCCTATAACCTCTCTTTCTCCAGTATTCATTATTAAAAAACTATGGAAATAATTGTCATCTTATAGTAAAACTTCATCATCAACATCATCAAATTCCTGCAATGTACCCTCAAGGGGTGTACAGGATATAACAGTACTACATGAAAAATTTACATCATTACTAACTTCCTATCTACAATTTTCCTCCAAATCAGTCTGTTGCTTGTCAAGACTCCAACATTATCAGATCTTATATTTCTATCGTCTAAGGCACTTTGTACCGTATCAATCCACCTATATCTTGGTCTTCCTCTAGGTCATTTTCCTGCCAACCTGGCAGAGAACACTTGTTTTGCTAATCTTTCCTCTCCCATTCTATTTAAGTGACCATACCACCTGAGATTAGCTCTGCTAACGCATTCCTGGATGCTGACAATGTCAAGTTCTTTCCTAATATCCTCATTTTTAATATGATATTGCCGTTGATGCCATCTGTTCACGCCTCTAATCTTTCTCAGGACTCTCATATCTGCGGTCTCTAGTCTTTGGTCAAGTGTTTTACTTCTGACCCAGCTCTCAGATCCATAAGTTAAAACTGGTTTGAACACTGTCTTGTATACAGCTAATTTAGTGTTCCGACTAATTTCTCTCTTATTCCATATAAATTTATTCAATTGACTTCCCACCATTCCAGCTTTGCTGATTCTGTTGTCTATTTCTATATTTAATTTACCATCTTCAGTAAAAATCGTACCTAAGCAGCTGAAATGTTTTACTTGTTCCACAGGTTCTCCATTCACAACACAGTTGACATTTTCAATAATTCTGCCTATTTTCATTGTCTTTGTCTTTTTACTGCTGACTTTCATACCATATCTATTACAACAGTTATTCATTTAGTCAGAGAATCTTGCAGACTTGTAGCGAATTTATTTAGAAGTATAACATCATCCGCATAAAGCAAAGAGCTGACATTAACATCTCCAATTTTGATATCAGGTTTAATACCACATTCCTTCATAATGTGATCCATATAGATAATGAATAACAGAGGGGATAATGTACATCCTTGTCTCACACCAGATTTAACATAAACCATCTTCCTGTACTTCCTTCAATTCTAACTGCTGACACACAACTCAAATAAAGACTAAGTATTGCTTGATATAATGCCCCATTGACACCATATAACTGCAGCATTTTGAATAGCTTCTCTCTTGGCACCTTGTCATATGCCTTTTCTAAATCAACAAAACTTAAATACAGATCTTTGTTATATTCCCATGCTTTCTCGACTTTCTCGTAAGGTGAAGATCTAATCCTGACAGCCTCTATTTGGCCTGAATCTAGCTTGTTCTTCACCAAGCTTTTCTTCCACAATTCTTCTCAACCGTTTCTCAAGTATACTTGCATAGATCTTGCCAGGAACACTCAGAAGGGAAATACCTCTGTAATTCTCACATTCAGTTTTATTTCCCTTTTTATATATGGGTACTATGAGAGCTCTACTCCAATCATCGGGAATTCGTCCCTCTGTCCAGGCTTTCTGAACTATGCAGTGCAGCCACTGTAAGACTTTTATACCACCATACTTCAGCATTTCTGGTCGAATATCATCTACTCCTGCTGCCTTTCCACATTTCAAGCCTTTGATGGCTTTTTCTACTTCAAGTATGGATATGTATTCCTGACTGCATGCCTGGTCAGTGTTTTTTATCACTGCTTGTTTCATTTAGTAGTTTTTCAAAGTAATTACTCCATACTTCAAGGATTTCTTTTTCTCCTGTTTTCATGTCACCTTTATCATCTCTAACTCCTTTTACAGCACTCTTTCCTCCATTCCTAAGCTTCTTCAACAACCTCCAGAATATTTTGCCACCTTCTTGATATTTATTTTCTATATTCTTGCCAAAGTCCTCCCATGACTTTTGTTTAGCTAGTTTTACACACTGTTTACCTTTCTTACATTTGTCTCTGTATTCTGTAAGAGTAAAAGCTGACTTATTTGCCAGGAACTTTTGATATGCTTTCTTCTTTTCCTTCACTGCCTCTTTAACTTCCTGTGTCCACCAGGGATTTCTGATTTTTTATCCTTGCACACAACCTCACCACATGCCTCTCTGGCAGAATCAATCAATGTTTTCTTCAGAGTTTTCCACTGAATCTCCAAGGTTTGATTCCTGTTCTCAAACTCTTTCATTTTCTTTTCAATAATCTTTGTGTATTTTAGTCTACAGTTCACATCTGAGACCTGCTCAACTTTTAATCGCTTTAAAACTTTCTTACATGTTATTCTTTTCAATATGAAATTCAATTTTATCCTGCTCAAGACTAAATAGTGATCACTTCATATTTCAAATCCTCTGTACACTCTAGTGTCCTGCACCAGGGAGAAAACATCACTATCAACAATAACATAGTCAATGAGACTATTCTTATTCCTAGCCTCTTCTCTCCATGTGAATTTGTGCACATTTTTATGTTGGAACATGGTGTTAGTAATAACCAGTCCATGTCCTGAGCAGAAATCCAACAGATATTTGCATTATTATTAGCTTTGCTCTTTTCTCCTAATTTTCCCAAAATATTTTTGTATGTCTCACAATCATTTCCTACTCTGCTATTTAGATCCCCAACAAGGACCAACTTTTCCTTTTTCATTGTGTCAGTAGCTTTCTCTAGAGCCTCAAAAAATTCCTCCACTTCTACCTTAGTAGAACCTTCTGTGGGACCATAGGCACAAATAAGTCTCATTGTCCAGTTCCCCATTCTCATATTTGCTCACATTACTCTACTTGAGACTGACTGCCATTCAAGAAGATTAGCCTCGTATATTGTGTTGAATATTATGGCTACTCCTTCTTTTCCTTGATTGTCATTGCCTGAATATAACATTTTGTATTTATTGCTCAGAATGATCTCACGAGTTTTGGTCTTTTTTGTTTCAGTCACCCCTATTATGTTGTCGATCTGGTACTTATCTAATTCCTTAGCTAGCTCCATTTCTTTGCCATTCAGGCTTCTTACGTTGATAGTACTGATCTTTAACTCTGGTGATGTTGAGTTGGGGTTTGTTTTCAGATTTGTTCCAGTAGCTGACTTTTCGCTGTTCGCCCTGGTTCCCTGGCGAAAACAACGGGGGCCTTGTTTAACCGCGCGACGCCCCAGCCGGCATGAAATTTTTTCATGTTGTACCATCATTTTTTTATTTTGGTTTAACCAATAAGAATACAATTTGGTCGGCTAAATCCCAAATTGCCAGCCCATCCTCGTTCGTTCAGTATCAAAGTAGATACCCAACAGGGTGCACCATGAGAAGGTGAGGATTGGACATTAGGTCAGAAGCCCTGGTCGGTTCTCCGCATTCCTTTAAAGGCTATGTGGAGGTCTCCTCTCAGTTATACAGCTTTGACCCTTAAGCACCCCTCAGTTTAATATAAACCAAGATAGTCACCCCACGTTTCGATCTTCATATCAAGGTCATCTGGAGTATACACACATACAAAGAAACAAACTATGTTACAATCTACATGGTATGCTAAAGTCACAGTAATCTGGGCAAGCAACCATTAAAACCACTGGACTGACCTCTGGTGAAAAAAAAAAAACTTACTACATCAAAGCTAGAGTCCTGTTATTATTATCTATTTGGTTACAAATCAATAAGAGATATATTAAGCTAGAGAGCAACATGCTCTCAGATAGTTACATAAATTAGAATAAAATGGTATAGATGGTGGCATGGGCAAATTCCAACAATCTTTCACCATGGGGTGTTATGTTCACTTAGGCCAGGTGTCGGCAAAATTTTTAGACCATTGACCCCTTCATGGAATCCTTGATCCCCTCATCAAGCCCTCATCATGTTAAATAAATGAATAAATGTTATCAATAATAAATTTCTCAATTTAAAAATAATAATTCCTTCACCCTTTTACTTCATTACTGTTTCTTGATAAGAAATATTTAAAGAATTTAAAGAAAATACTTAAAGAAATTTATAAAGAACATTAAAAATTTTAAGTACATTTTATTGATTTACTTGGAATGGTTAACGAGAAGAATGTGCGTGTGTGATGAATAGTAGCTAGTTGGCATTGCATGTTTACTAGGTGTTACTGAAAATCTGTTTTAGGTGTTTATTGACCCCTATACATTTATCGACCCATTGGATAGCCACATCGACCCCATTGACCACTTTGTCGACCCCTGATCTAGACCAAATATGCCACACTTGGGCCTAACTCTTATACTTTTTCTCACTTTTGCATTAATGAAAAGTACATCTCTCCTTGGTAGGCAGTCAAAAACAGTCTGTAGGTTTTCATAGAATTTCTCACTCTCTTCATGTGGGGTGCATAAACTACCATGTTTGACACATTGGTAGGATGAGCCTTAAGTCTAATACAAAGTATCCTGTCATTAACAGGATTATAACTAATAAGGGCTCTTGCCTGAACTGTCCTCAGTATCACAGCTACCCCATGATGCTATGAGTCACCACCCCTGAATAAACAACTAGCTTACCATCCTGTATTTTGAAGTGACTTTATCCATTTCATCTGGTCTCTGTAATTCCCATCAGGGCCGCTGAGAGGGGGTGACATCTGAGACTTTTGTCACTGGCCTGGCATCAGAAAGGGCCCGACCGTCTAATAAGGACTCTTATTAGACGGTCGGGCCCCAAATGTATCACATAACTGTGTTTATAATGCATGGTTTTAATTCTCGTAATAATACAACAATGATAAATAATAATGGCATATCGAGAATGATACTGTGTTTTGTTTTAGATAGACGGCTACGCTCTTTAGATCGCCGTGAGTGTTATAGCGGGTGATGACGTCAATAGGCGTTCGTGCAAGGTTGTTTTGCATTTGGCTGCGCTAGCCAGTAATTGCATTCACAGTAATGTTCCCTGCCAGAATGCTTCGTTCTTGTTATTATTTTAACAGGCGAAGGTTTTGTTATTGTTTGTAAAGTGTGCAACTCTATAGTGTAGGCCATGCACTAAAAAAATGAAACTACATATTCTTATTAATTTGATTTTTTAATTATTAAAATTATATTTATATTATATTGAGCCCTGTGTAGCTCAGTGGATGTGGTGCTTGCCAACCACGGTGCTTGACCGCACGAAGGAAGACTAGGTTTCGAGTCTAGTCGGCGACTAGAAGAAATTTTTCTAAGCCTTTTTTCGACCGGTTCCCGAGTTAGTCGATCTCTGGCACGGGCAAGCAGGTTTTTCCTCCCGGAAACTCGGGTTTTTTGTCCTGTAAACTCAAGAAAATCGACCGTAGAACCCACATTATTTCAGACATTAAATATATTGTGTTAGGGTTAGGGACCACACGAGATGGCGGCACATTTGAGCCGTCTCTCTTCACTGAGTACCGCTTAATTAGTGATAGCCTTGGGCCATCTATCTCTGATTGGTACCAGTGGAGATTGAACTGCCCACTCAGTCTCCAAAAGTTAGATAGGGCTAATTGGCCTCGCCTACTCCCTGTATACGGGAATAAAAAGGCATTAGCTGATTTTCTTTTTTTGATTTTTTTTAAAATTATATTTTTAATAATAACAATTTGACCAACAGAAATGTATCATCATAAATCTGGAAATCAAAACGAAAGGAGAAAAGGGATTTACTACTGAAATATTTGAAAACGGGGTGCTTAAGGGTCAAAGCTGTGTAACTGAAAGGAGACCTCCACATAGCCTTTAAAGGAATGCGGAGAACCGACCAGGTTCTCCGCATTCCTTTAAAGACCAGTTCTGACCTAAAGTCCAATCCTCATCTTCTCGTGGTGTACTCTGTTGGGTATCTACTTGGATACTGAATGAACGAGGATGGGCTGGCAATTTGGGATTTAGCCGACCAAACTGTATACTTATTGGTTAAACCAAAATAAAAAATGATGGTACAACATGACAGAATTTCATGCCGGCTGGGGCGTCGTCCGGTTAAACAAGGCCCCTGTTGTTTTCGGCAGGGAACCAGGGCGAACAGCGAAAAGTCAGTTACTGGAACAAATCTGAAAACAAACCCCAACTCAGCATCACCAGAGTTAAAGATCGGTACTATCAACATAAGAAGCCTGAATGGCAAAGAAATGGACCTAGCTGAGGAATTAGATCAGTACCAGATTGATATAATAGGGGTGACTGAAACAAAAAAGACCAAAACTGGTGAGATCTTTCTGAACAATAAATACAAAATGTTATATTCAGGCAATGACAATCAAGGAAAAGAAGGAGTAGCCATAGTATTCAACACAATATACGAAGCTAATCTTCTTGAATGGCAGTCAGTCTCAAGTAGAGTAATGTGGGCAAATATGAGAATGGGGAACTGGACAATGAGACTTATTTGTGCCTATGGTCCCACAGAAGGTTCTACTAAGGTAGAAGTGGAGGAATTTTCTGACACTTTAGAAAAAGCAACTGACACAATGAAAAAGGAAAAGTTGGTCCTTGTTGGGGATCTAAATAGCAGAGTAGGAAATGATTGTGAGACATACAAAAATATTTTGGGAAAATTTGGAGAAAAGAGCAAAGCTAATAATAATGGCAAATATCTGTTGGATTTCTGCTCAGGACATGGACTGGTTATTACTAACACCATGTTCCAACATAAAAATGTGCACAAATTCACATGGAGAGAAGAGGTAAGGAATTAGAAAAGTCTCAATGACTATGTTATTGTTGATAGTGATGTTTTCTCCATGGTGCAGGACACCAGAGTGTACAGAGGATTTGAAATTGGAAGTGACCACCATTTAGTCTTGAGCAGGATAAAATTGAATTTCATATTGAAAAGAAGAACATGTAAGAAAGTTTTAAAGCGAATACAAGTAGAGCAGCTCTCAGATGTGAACTGTAGACTAAAATACACAAAGATTATTGAAGGAAAAATGAAACAGTTTGAGAACAGGAATCAAACCTTGGAGATTCAGTGGCAAACTCTGAAGAAAACATTGATTGATTCTGCCAGAGAAGTATGTCGTGAAGTTGTCTGCAAGGATA
Source organism: Typopeltis vanoorti (assembly GCF_054136105.1). Classification (NCBI taxonomy): domain Eukaryota; kingdom Metazoa; phylum Arthropoda; class Arachnida; order Uropygi; family Thelyphonidae; genus Typopeltis; species Typopeltis vanoorti. The sequence continues at coordinate 73,898,461 of NC_143572.1, read as the reverse complement.
AAAAAATCAGAACTCCCTGGGGGACACAGGAAGTTAAAGAGGCAGTGAAGGAAAAGAAGAAAGCATATCAAAAGTTCCTGTAAAATAAGTCAGCTTGTGCTCTTAGAGAATATAGAGACAAATGTAAGAAAGGTAAACAGTGTGTAAAACTAGCTAAACAAAAGTCATGTGAGGACTTTGGCAAGAATATAGAAAATAAATATCAAGAAGGTGGCAAAATATTCTGGAGGTTGTTGAAAAAGCTTAAGAATGGAGGAAAGAGTGCTGTAAAAGGAATTAGAGATGATAAAGGTGACATGAAAACGGGAGAAAAAGATATCCTTGAAGTATGGAGTAATTACTTTGAAAAATTGCTAAATTAAACAAGCAGTGATGACAGCACAGTGATAAAAAACACTGACCAGGCATGCAGTCAGGAATACATATCCATACTTGAAGTAGAAAAAGCCATCAAAGGCTTGAAATGTGGAAAGGCAGCAGGAGTAGATAATATTCGACCAGAAATGCTGAAGTATGGTGGTATAAAAGTCTTACAGTGGCTGCACTGCATAGTTCAGAAAGCCTGGACAGAGGGACGAATTCCCGATGACTGGAGTAGAGCTCTCATAGTACTCATATATAAGAAGGGAAATAAAACTGAATGTGAGAATTACAGAGGTATTTCCCTACTGAGTGTTCCTGGCAAGATCTATGCAAGTATACTTGAGAAACGGTTGAGAAGAATTGTGGAAGAAAAGCTTGGTGAAGAACAAGCTGGATTCAGGCCAAATAGAGGCTGTCTGGATCAGATCTTCACTTTATGAGAAAGTCGAGAAAGCATGGGAATATAACAAAGATCTGTATTTAAGTTTTGTTGATTTAGAAAAGGCATATGACAAGGTGCCAAGAGAGAAGCTACTCAATACGCTGCAGTTATATGGTGTCAATGGAGCATTATATCAAGCAATACTTAGTCTTTATTTGAGTTGTGTGTCAGCAGTTAGAATTGAAGGAAGTACAGGAAGATGGTTTATTGTTAAATCTGGTGTGAGACAAGGATGTACATTATCCCCTCTGTTATTCATTATCTATATGGATCACATTATGAAGGAAAGTGGTATTAAACCTGATATCAGAATTGGAGATGTTAATGTCAGCTCTTTGCTTTATGCGGACGATGTTATACTTCTAAATAAATCTGCTACAAGTCTGTAAGATTCTCTGACTAAATTGAATAGCTGTTGTAATAGATATGGTATGAAGGTCAGCAATAAAAAGACAAAGACAATGAAAATAGGCAGAATCATTGAAAATATCAACTGTGTTGTGAATGGAGAACCTGTGGAACAAGTAAAACATTTCAGCTATTTAGGCACAATTTTTACTGAAGATGGTAAATTAAATATAGAAATAGACAACAGAATCAGCAAAGCTGGTATGGTGGGAAGTCAATTGAATAAATTTATATGGAATAAGAGAGAAATTAGTCGGAACACTAAATTAGCTGTATACAAGACAGTGTTCAAACCAGTTTTAACTTATGGATCTGAGAGCTGGGTCAGAAGTAAAACACTTGACCAAAGACTAGAGACCACAGATATGAGAGTCCTGAGAAAGATTACAGGCGTGAACAGATGGCATCAATGGTAATATCATATTAAAAACGAGGATATTAGGAAAGAACTTGACATTGTCAGCATCCAGGAATGTGTTAGCAGAGCTAATCTCAGGTGGTATGGTCACTTAAACAGAATGGGCGAGGAAAGATTAGCAAAACAAGTGTTCTCTGCCAGGTTGGCAGCAAAATGACCCAGAGGTAGACCAAGATATAGGTGGATTGAATACGGTACAAAGTGCTTTAGACGATAGAAATATAAGATCTGATAATGTTGGAGTCTTGACAAGTAACAGACTGATTTGGAGGAAAATTGTAGATAGGAAATTAATAATGATGTAATTTTTTTCATGTAGTACTATCATATCCTGTACACCCCTTGAGGGTACATGGCAGGAATTTGATGATGATGATGATATTTGAAAAACGAAGAACACCAAGATATTGAAATTTCAAGTAAACAATGTACTAATAGTTTAACTGCTGACAAAAGTAAAGAATCTTCTTCACCTGGACTTGCAGCAGCTAATGCTGAAGTGAACACTGAAATAGATGCAAAGGACAATTTAAACCTTCGAGATAAAGAAAAAAAGTTGCTTGGACCTGGAATTGAAGCAACAATCAGCACTACAACCGGTGCAGTTGGTAACAACGATTTAATATATGAAGAATTTACTTCAACTGGAGGTGAAGCTGAAGCGACTACCAATTTAGAAGCTACCGAAGTTATAAATTATGAAGATCCAGGTACTTGGCTAGATTTCTTTAGTGATGTAAATCGGCAATTAATAGTTGTTAAAAGACTAAAATCCGAATTTGAGTTAAATGATATGGTCAAGTTAATGCCAAAAGATTGTAAAGGTAGAAAATTTTCTTCATATTTACTTTATTCTCAGTTATCAAATGGCCGTGATCAGTTAGTTCGTGACTGGTTACGCTGGAGTTCAAGCAAACATGCCTTATATTGTATTACTTGCCTATCATTTAGCAATGATACAAAAAGTAAACTTGTCAGTGATTTAAGAAAATCAGAAGGGTTTTGTCCACTAAAACAAAAATGGCAAATGTTACATACACGTTTGCCTGATCATGAAAAATCATGATCTCATAAAGAGTGCTACTTATCCTGGAGGCAATTAGAATGATCTCTAACTGGTAACGGAGTAAACAACAAAATGGAAAATTTAGTTAATACGGAAACAAAAAAATTTTATGAATTGCTTAAAAGGTTGCTTCATGTAATTTTATTTTTAGTGTCCAGAAATTTATCATTTTGTGGTGCCAATCAACAAATTGGTAATCCACATAATGGGAACTTTCTGGGGATATTAGAATTAGTTGCACATTATGATCCCATACTAAAAGAACATTTACAAACGGTAAAAGAATCTCAAAACACCAGCCAACGATTTCAGGCCCATTATTTATCGTGGCAAACTCAAAATGAATTCATTGACATTTGCAGTAATTTTGTATTAAACAAAATTTTAAGCGAAAGAAAGAAGTCCATTTATTATTCAATAATTTGTAACTCAACTCCAGATTCGTCACATATCGAACAAAATGTTTTAATAGAACGATATGTTTTCAGAGATTCTTTAACTCAAAATTGGATAATTCTTGAAAGGTTTATAGAATTTCTTGATTTTTATCATAAAACTGGAGAAGAAATAGCAAACAAATTATTAGAACGCTTCAATCAACTAGAAATTGACATACAAGACTGCAGAAGTCAGGGATATGATAATGCTGCAAATAACGAGTGGAAAAATAAAAGGTGTTCGGTCTTTTATCGAAAAAGAAACTTCTCTTTATTCCCCATGTGCAGCACATTTGCTGAACGTAGTGGGCATAAATGTTGTTTGGAAAGGACAATATATTTGGAAATTTGGAGCGTTTATTTGCATTTTTTAGCTCAAGCCCAATGAGATGGCAAATTTTATTAGAAAAAACTGGCTGTTCTCTTCATGGTCTATCTCAAACTCGCTGGAGTTGTAGAATCGATGTGGTTAGACCAGTTGCTCAGAAGTTTCCAAGTGTTTTAAAAGCTTTAGAGGATGTAATTTTGACTGGGAAATTATCAAATGAAAGTCATTCTGAAGCTGTTGCTCTAAAACGATATTTTTCAAGTTTCAAAGCAATACTTTTTGCAACAATTTGGTTTAAAATTTTAGCTTCCATTGATGAACAAAATAAAATATTGCAATCTAGTACCATATCAATTGATATTGCAACAGCAAATGCTGAGTCTCTTCTGAAAGAACTTGAACATTTTAGAAATAAGTGGCAAGATGTTCTCTCTCTCTGAAGCTACGCTTGTTGCAATTCAATTGGGTATAACCCCAAATGTCGAAAAACGGTCGAAAGCGAAGAGAATAAAGCTGGTAGATGAAGAAAGTGCAGATGGGGATGATACACAAGGACATTTTAAAAGAACTGTATATTTTGTTATGCTGGATACAATTATTTTGCAACTTCACATGTGTTTCACATCTTTAAAAAACATTCATAATTTATAATCACCAATATTAAATTTTCAAACAATGAATCATCAAGAAATTTCTGACTTATGCAATAATTTAATAAATAAATATTCGAAAGACTTAACATCATCTCTGAAACACGAAATCTATCACATAAAAAAGATTTATAACGCCACATTTAAAGATGTTATACCAGGACTAGATTTATTAAACACCATTTATAAATTTCAACTTCACGGTGTTTTTCCCGAAATATGTACTTCAATCAGAATTTTTTGCACAATACCAGTAACAGTTGCCGAAGGTGAAAGAGCGTTTAGTATACACTTTCAGCAATAAAGAGCTTCTGTAGATCATCAATGCTCCAGGAAAGATTAAAACGGCTTAGCTTTGCTATCAATAGAACATAACCTGGCAATGAAAATTGATTATGACGAGATGATTAAAGATTTTGCTAACCATAAAGTGAGGAAGTGGATGAGGCAATAAAAATTTAAAAATTCTCTTTTTATTTAATGTTAGTATTTTGTGTGGTATGTAATGTATCGAATTTTGAATTTATTGAACACTTTTTTAAATAAATGTTTAATGTTTTATATGACTTTGTGGGCCCCGGACCACAGACTTGTCACGGGCCCAAAGGTTTTTCTCGGCAGCCCTGATTCCCATGATGGAAATTTTATGCCTCTCCATCTCTTAAGAGACAATATCAAGAGTACCCATCTGTAGACCCCATACATTCCATGTGCCTATGTAAAGTTCACCTCTAAGATTAATCCCATACCTTCTGTATTCCTTGCTCACAATATCGCTGACTTGTGTTGGACTCTAATATACTTCTTGAACAGGACCCTCTGCCTAAGTCCTGAACACAGCTCTGATTCTTCTGTGCAATAACCAATGCAGAATGAGATGTATTAAAAGACAACCATTTTATACATATAACCATAAAAGATTTCAGCTACTTAGGCACGATTTTTAGTGAAGATGGTAAATTAAATATGGAAATAAACAACAATCAACAAAGCTGGTATGGCAGGAAGTCAAATGAATACAATTTATAGTAAAGGAAAGAGGTGTGATGTATGAAGATTTGGTGACCTGTGGTGTGCAAGATAGATAGAATGCCGAGAAGTGTCTGCCTGGAGGAATGACAGAATGATGTTGGAATAATTGGTTCTTCAGCTTCATGATGTCAATGACATGTATGCATGTATACACAATTTATAATCATATTTCTACATTTATAGTTCTAAGCAGCAAGTGTTATATATGTCTACATACTTCACATACCCATAAAACCTTCTTCATCAACAAAAGTTTTTGCAATAGTTTTGTAATATTTCTTTCCTTTACTGGGATTTACAGGTGTTGGAGGAATTGGTTCTTCATCTTCACTTGGAGGAATTGGTTCTTCATTTTCACTTTCACTAAGCATCAGAGCATCAGCAGGTGGAGAGCTCCTGCTTGGACTATGTTCTCCTGACAAGAAAATAACAGAAATTGAAAAAAAAAAAAAAAAAAAATTAAAAACAGTTTCCATTTTCAGATTTCTTTAACATACATTTAATTTTCAAGAATGATAAATTTGCTTTATTCCAACTATCTTTTATTAACTAAAAAAATCATCATTTAATTACATGAAATACAATTCTAAAAATTAATTAACATATTTTCTATTTGCAATGCATATACGGTCTCGTGCATTTATAAGATTTAGACTTGAAAAAAAAAAAAAATTTCTTCAGAAATAAATAAACCAACATTCTCAATATGTAATCATATCAATAATTTGCTGAATTCACAACGCATGCGCTCACCACAACTTTCAATATCAGACCGATGACAATGAGAAGGTTCATTTGTATTTTGTCACAGAGTGTTCTGGACAAAGTTCTTGACATAAACAGGAAGGAGGGAATATTTTCTCAAAAAATTTCTCAAAATACATTCTTAATGAATAGGTGAGGTCAGAGCCGGATAATTTCAGAGATAGCAGCGAAAAAAAAGATAGGCTTTCATTATTTTTATTAGAGTTTTTTACTTCAAATTACACAATGTAAAGTAAGCCTATGGGTAATTTGCAGTTGTGGAATTTGTACTTAAAAACATAATATTTTAGTATAGTTATAGTAGTTCTTAGTTCTTTATTATTATTATATTACACCCTCCATGGAGTCGACAGACTCATCATGGGAGGTTCATTCAACTGACAACATATTTATCATACAGAATCTTAAAATCCTTAACACTCCTGACATTAAAAACACATTCTGGTAATGCATTCCAACCACTGACAATTCTCCATGTAAAAATCTACTCCTCATACCCTTCTTCGCCATACTTTTACATAACTTCCAGGAATGACCTCTGATTCTTCCCCTCTCACCTTCTACTCTTTTTATAATCCCCTCTGGATTAATCTGATAAAATCCTCTCACTAACTTAAATGTCTCTATTATATTACCTCTCTTCTTTTTATCAACCAAACTCTGCAATCCACATCTCTTCAACCTCTCTCCATAGCCAGCATTCCAGTCCCGATATTGTCTTAGTCACTTGCCTTTGGACCCTCTCCACTGTCTCCACATCAAATTGAAAACCAGGTTACCAGATCTGAACACAACAGGAATTAAAATCTCTTTGCAAAGTATGTGAATAATGATGGCAGCTGCAGCCCAATGGCATATCACTAAGTCCTCTCCTATTTAAGGACTATATTTTACATAGCATAGTACGGTATTTTGTGGTATATGTCATGCTTATGGCATGTATGCATCCTGACAGTTAGATATGTAGCAGGTGAGAGAGAGAGAGAGAGAGCGGGGAGTACATATGTGTAAAATGTAGAAAATGGGAAGAACTTTGTGATTTAGAGATTAGTATAAGGACCCTGGCAGTGTTACATCAGAAATGGGAGAATACTGACTGAGAGAGACCAGTAGCATGCTCGAGGGTAAGGATAATGAGCGGAATGCAAATGAAAAAATAAAAGTAGGGAGTATGGTAAGTTTAAAGCATTGCGAAGTTTTCAAAGATGGTGTTAATTGTAAGGATGAATGGTGAGAAAGATAGGTAATTTGCAAAGAGAGAGAGAGATCTGCTGAAAGAGGAAGTGGAATGTCTCAGGAATGAGTCGAGAAACATGAAAGAAGATATCTGCAAATGACAAATACAAAGTGAGTCAGAGTAGGGGTAAGAGAATTATGGAATTGGTAGAAGAGGAGAGAATAGGAGAACCAGTAAAAGAGAAGGAATGAGAAAAATGCAAGAGAGTGCTGGAACAGGGATGGAGAAACCCCAGGACAACAGGTAAGTAGGGGAATAAAGAAAGAAAGTGTTAGAGGAGAGAGAGAGAGAGAGTGAAGGATGCAGGTGAGCAAGGAAGAAACAGAGTGGTAAGAGTTGTGATGTATGAAGATTTCATGACCTGTGGTGTGCAAGATAGATAGAATGCCTGAGGAGTGTCTGCCTGGAGGAATGATAGAAAGTGTGGTTGTGGCAATTAAGCAAGGTGAAAGGGTGGATGAGATGATTGTGGGCATGAATGACATGAGAGGAGGTGCGAATCAGGTGGCAAGATATCTGAGGTTCATGCTTGAGGTTGTACAGAAGAAGACTGAGAGATGGAAGATAGTGAGTGTGTTGCCTGGGTATGATAATGCAGAGCTGCAGAGGACATCAATAATGAATAGTATAATAGCCAGAATGTGTCGAAAGAGAAGCTTGGAGTACATAGATGCTTGGAGGGCATTTGAAGACAGAAAGGAACTGTATGAGAGAGAGAGAGAGATGGCTTGCATTTGAATGAGGAATGAAGAAGGATGCAGGCATTTGGAGAGAATGTTGTTCACTGAACGAGTCAGTGTGTTACAACAGGGAAACTACAATCATCAGGGTGGATGGCAACAGGGGTGGACTTGTGGGAATAGACGCTTGGGAGAAGGGGGGGGGGTGGAATACATCGAGTAATGCTAAATCCAGTGAAGTCTGGAGGGGATAAGGCACAGAAAGAGTGACAATACCTTGATTCGTTATATTAATGCCAGGAGTATCCAGAATAAAGGAGATGAATTGGTAGCGCTGATAGCATCAGCCTGTTCAAAGATTATTGAGATTTCTGAGATGTGGTTAGTGGAAGATGATATACTAACAGAAAAAGAATTAGCAGGGTACAGCATTTTTCGACAGGATAGAAAGGGAAAATGCGGTGGTGGAGTACTGTTTATGATAAGTGATGACCTATGTCCTCTCAAAGTGGAGGATTTGGAAGGCAATGGCACTAATGGTTTTGAAAGCATATGGTGTGAGATAGAGGTGGGCAGGAAAGGATATTTATGGGGGGTGTTGCTGTAAGCCAGGGAGCATAAAGGGTGAAGAGCAGGAGACATTTAGGCAGTTGAGCTTGGCGAATGCAAAAAAGAATGATTGTTATGGGAGATTTTAATTACAGCAGTATAAATTGGGAAGAGGAAACTGCATGTAGTAATAATGGAATGGAATTTCTAGAATTGTTGAGGGACAAATGTCTTTAGGCAACATATAGTAGAAGGAACATGAGGTTCAAGAGTTTTGGATTTGATCACAGCATCAGAAGAACTGATTATAATTGAAATGGTATCTCTGCCCCAGTTGAAGAAAGTGACCATGTGATTTTGACTTGGAAGATGAATAGACATGCAGAAGTATCAAAGAGAAAGGAATGCATGTGGAATTATAATGCATGTGATTATAATAATCATGTGCCTTAGTCTTAGATATCAACTGGAGGGCAGTTCCATGGAGGGAGGAATTGGAAGGGTTAGATATCATTAGTGCTTGGGAACTTGTGAAGGAATATTTATTAGCAGCAATAGCAAACTGTACACTGCGAGAGAAGAGAATACAAATTGGTGTAAAGTGGATGACAAACAATATCAAACAGGAACTGCAAGTAAAAAAGAGGTTATGGAATAGATATAAGGAAAGAGGTGGAGAGCAGATACATGCAGAATATAAAACTCAGGCCAGGAGAGTGACTAGTATGGTAAGGAAGGCAAAATTGGAATATGAGAAGAGATTCATCCTGGGATCTAAAGAAAATCCTAAGGAATTTTTCAGCCATGTGGCCAGTATTAGAAGAAATGATTGTGTAAGAATGAAATTGTTCTTTACTAAAATAAAGAGCCATAAGGCTTCAGTTCAGTGATGCAAAATTATATAAATCAAGTGGATATTAAATCCAGCATTATTTCAAAGCCGAATATAGAAGCTATGAAAGTTTTATAAAGAAGTTGATCAGAGAGAGAGCTTACGGGAATATACTCACCAGCATTCACAAGTTGCCCTAGTGCAGACCATACAGAAGACACAAGTGCTTGCCCAAGTGTCAATATATTTGCCTTTTATTTCTGGATTTAATATCCACTTGATTTATATAAAACTGAAGCCTTTTTACTGTTTATTTTAGTAAATACTTTACGCACCGACCGAGAGTTCGCTTACGAAAAATACACCTCTCCAACACTTCGAGTCCCTTAGTACTGAAAGAGAATTTTTGCTCTCTTAAAGTTTCTGCTTGGTCTCTGAGGAGAACCAACCAGTTTGAAAAGCTGTCAGGCCAGTGAAACCTTATCAAATGGATCAATAAAAGATGAATATATGGATGCTTGGGCATGTGATCTTCTATATGGTCCGTGGCAGGGCAACTTGTGAATGCTGACGAGTGTATTCCCATAAGCTCCCTGGCCAATTTCTTTATGAAACTTTCATAGTTTCTAAATTCAGATTGAATTTATGCTGGATTTAATATCTACTTGATTTATATAATAATGACATTGTTTGATAAAAATCGGAATAGAGTGACTGATGCAAAGAGTGGAGTTGTTCAATGAACACTTTATTGGGGTATTTCATCCTGGAGAAGTAGGTTTTAATATTAGATGGTTAGGACAGGTTCAAGGTTTAGAAGTGCAAGAAGAGAGTGTGTTTCAGATATTAAGTACTCTGGATGTCAATAAAGCGGTGGGACTGGATGGAATGTCACCATGGGGTTTTGAGAGAATGTGGAAGAGAACTGACAGCTTCCTTGACCTGGCTTTTCAATGAAAGCATGGCCAAGGGAAAGGTACCCAAAGAGTGGAAGGAGGGTAAGATAATGCCATTGCATAAGGGTAGTAGCAGACTGGAAGTGTCAAACTATAGACCAGTTTGTGTTTCATCAGTAGTTGTTAAGTTCTTGGAGAAATGTGGTATCCTAACAAATGCCTTTGACACGGTACCACAAGATAAGCTGTTATTTAAGTTGCAGCATATGGATTTAGATGTCAGGTTAGTGAACTGAATTTGGGATTGGCTATCTGATATGTATCAGAGAGTTGTGTATGGGACAGCAGTATTAAGGAGACAGAAGGTTATAAGTGGGGTCCCACAGAGCTCAGTACTGGGTCCTGTATTGTTTAACTTTTATATCAATGACACTGTCAATGGACTGCATGGGGATATTCAGTTATTTGCAGATGATGTGAAGCTGGGAAGGTTTATTAGTAGTGCAGATGTGGTAATCCTGCAAGAAGATTTGAATAAACTGAACAGATAGGTAAATGAATGGGGGATTCAGTTTAATTCAGCTAAATGTAAAGTCTTGAAGTTTGGGATAAATCAATGGGATGTTGTATACTCCTCTGTTGGATGAACTATACTAGAGGAAATGGGGAGGCAAAGGATCTGGAGGTGATATAGTACGCCAACAGATACGAGACCCTTCGACACTTCTGCGCATGTCAACAGAAGGAGAATCCATACCGATAATAGGGTAATCAATCCGTATTGTGGGATGAGTTGTTTATTATTAAACATTGGAAAATTAACTTCTCTTTCATGATCATTGTAGTTTATAAAGTGGTAACTATTTTGTTTATATAACAGCTGGAAAATTTTACCTATAAAGCACGTGATTTCGTGTGTTGTTGACCAATTCGTTCATCGCCTTATTTCTTTCTCCCACTCAACATGAACTGACTCTTCTTGACAGTCTTCCACCAAGAGCTCTCCATTCTGTGGTCTGACTATAACTGATAGAAACCGTGCTAAACTGCAAGGATAAGAGTTGTCATTCCATTGTATAAAGTCCTAATCAGATTACACTTGGAATATTGTTCTCAAATTTGGTCCCAGGATTTGACAAGGATAAATTAACCATGCAGAGCACATACTAACATTGCATCTGAGCTGTATAATGTTATTCTTCTTATTATTATTAAGAGAGACCTCCAGGGGGTCAGAGACTCATCGAGGGAGGCCACATACTATACACACCAGGTATCATACTTATTCTTGAATTTATTCACGCTGCTTGCACTTACAACATCCAAAGGCAATCCCTTCCAATCATGCACCATGCTCTGAGATAAAACTCTAGCCCTCACACCCGTCTTAGCAGCATTCATTCTCAGCTTCCAAGGATGCCCTCCCGTCCTTTCCCCACCGTCCATAAATTGAAAAATTCCTCAATTGAAATCCTGTATGACCCTTTCAGAAGTTTGTAATAAGTCTCAATCATATCACTCCTCTTTCTTCTGTTTACTAGTGTCTGCAGTCTACAAATTCTCAATCTATCTTCATAATCAGTATTCTACAATCCTGATATCATTTTTAATACTCTCCTTTGCATTCTCTCCAATATATCAGAATCACAACAGAAACCAGGAAGCCAGACCTTTACACGCAAATCCAAGCGACGTCTTATCAAGGCCTTGTAAAGAGACAAAATAACATCCTTATCTTTACATGTGAATGTTCGTTTCAGCATTGCAATTATCTTTTCAGTTGTATTTGCAATCTTTGCCACATGGCCCCTGAACTTGAACTTCCTATCTATTAACACTCCAAGATCCTAGCCTCATCAGTTTCTTCTAGCCTAATCCCACCAATATAACATGACATTGGATATCTAATCATGCCAAAGTGAATGACTTTACATTTACTGTCATTGAACTGACATCCATTTTCCAATGCCCACAATTCCAGCCTATTCAAATCATTCTGCAAAGACTGCATATCAGCAGATATAGTACCAAAAGTGACAGCGTGTTTTGACGAACAGTCGGAAAATGAGTTTCAAACAGAGAGCTGCGATTGACTTTTGTGTTAAACTTGGTAAACGTTTTACAGAAACACATCAAATGCTTCAAAAAGCATACAGTGATGAATGCTTATCCCGTACTCAAGTTTACGAGTGGTTTAAGTGATTTCAAAGTGGTCGTGAGACGCTTGAGGATGACGAAAAGCCAGGCCGTCCAAAAACTGGACTGAGCAAAGTTAACATCCAAAAAGTGCGTGATTTCATCAAAGAAAATCCAAAATCGTCTGTGAAATTGATTGAAGATGAATTGGGGATTACAAAATCAACTGTGCACCAACATTTCGACAGAGAGTCTGGGCCTTTGTAAACTGAATTCGCGATTTGTTCCCTACAAGTTGACCGATGACCAAAAAATGTATCGGATTGAATTCTGCAAGGACCTCATTAAAACCGCACATAAGGACTCAAACTTCCTTGAAATGATCGTTACTGGTGACGAAACGTGGTGTTTTGAGTAAGAGCCTGAAATAAAGCAACAGAATGCTGAGTGACCACCAGAAGATGGGCATTTGAAAAAAAGTCGCTTGGAGAAGTCAAAAGTAAAGACAATGCTGATTTGTTTCTACGGTTCCAAGGGCATTATCCAAAAAGAATTCATTCCGCCTCGCCAAACGGTCAATGGTGAGTTTTATCTCGAAGTTTTGAAGCAATTGATTGTGAGAATTCGTCGCATACGGCATGAATATCGTGATGCATGCAGCTGGCCACTTTTGCACGATAATGCCCCATCTCATCGTTCTAACATTGTGAGACAGTTTTTGAGCAAAAACGAAGTTTGTGTGTTGGATCACTTGCCGTATTCACCTGATTTAGCACCCTCTGATTTCTTTCTCTTCCCCCCGACTTCATTTGCTGATGAAAAAAAGCGATACGACACCACTGAAAATGTTCAAGAGGCAGTAACCATGACCCTCATTTAACGAATCAATCCAATTCAGCTGAACCATGCCAAATGCTTTATCAAAGCTGAGGGAGAGTATATTGATTAAAATAAATTATTTGAATGATTATAATTGGGCTGTGTTTTATTTTCTATCAAAAGTTCGGTTTCTTTTTGAACAGAGGGTGTATAACGCAAACCCATTTTCTCCAATTTATGCAACAGTCTACCATGCTTCTAGTAGAAAGGCTTAAACGTTGGTCAGACATAACTGGTAATTAGTTTACGGAATTAACAACGCATATAAAGTATATTAATTAAAGGTAACTTTAATGAATAACCTCTATATTTCGGAAAAGTCACATTGCCATCTTCAGGAACATAAAGATATGGTATGTGCACGCAGGCACTAACACAAGCAAATGAGGAAGAAAGCAAGAAACTAATATTGTTCCTACAGTCCTAATGGTGCCCTCTAGCGAGCTAATTTGGTAGTCTTGGCAGTTGGGCTGAAGTTCTCATAATGTAAGTCTCCCAAATTTGGGGTAGTTTCATGCACCCAAATTTGTTGAGGTTAGGAACGTTTTTTAGAGCTGCTGAAGATTCTTTGAATAATCTTTCGTATTTAAACTTGCTGCGATGAATTATTTTTGTTTTCTTCCAACGAATTTTATGGTGGGTATCTAAGGCATGGTCTGCCAGCCCAGAGCGGCTGTACTGGTGAAACTGGATGTAGTCTTGGTGTTCTGAAATCCTGATATTTGTTGTTCTGCCTGTTTGGCCAAAGTAGGACAATTTACAGCTGCAAGGGACCTGGTATACACCAGGTAGGTCTAGGGAAAGTGGTTGGTCTTTGGTAGAGCGGATAAGGGATGCCAACTTTTTATATGGTCTGTAACAGGAAGTAAGGTCATATTTTTTGAGGATATTGGTTATTTTCTCAGAGGTGCCCTGGATGTAGGGGATGGTGATAGACTTGGTGTAATCTTTATTGTGGAGGGGAGGAGGGGGATTGTGGTTTACTGGTTTTAGTATTTTTTGGATTTTTTTGGGGTTATAGCCATTGGCTAAGAAAGTGTTGAGGATGTGGTTTAGTTTAGTAGTTAGGGCCTTGTCATCTGAGCAGATTAATTTTGCCCTGTTATATAGTGTTTTTATTACCCCATATTGTTGTGAGGGGGGGGGGGACTGCTGGTGAATGTATCTGCCAGTATGGGTGGGTTTTCTGTGAACAGAGAAAACCAAAGATCCATCAAGCTGGCGGGTGATTAAAGTGTCTAGGAAGGGGAGGGTGTTGTTTTCCTCTTTTTCTAAGGTGAACTGGACTCTGGGGTGTTGGTTGTTTAAGTGTGTTAGACACTTTAATCACCCGCCAGCTTGATGGATCTTTGGTTTTCTCTGTTCACAGAAAACCCACCCATACTGGCAGATACATTCACCAGCAGTCCCCCCCCCCTCACAACAATATGGGGTAATAAAAACACTATATAACAGAGCAAAATTAATCTGCTCAGATGACAAGGCCCTAACTACTGAACTAAACCACATCCTCAACACTTTCTTAGCCAATGGCTATAACCCCAAAAAAATCCAAAAAATACTAAAACCAGTAAACCACAATCCCCCTCCTCCCCTCCACAATAAAGATTACATCAAGTCTATCACCATCCCCTACATCCAGGGCACCTCTGATGAAAATAACCAATATCCTCAAAAAATATGACCTTACTTCCTGTTACAGACCATATAAAAAGTTGGCATCCCTTATCCGCTCTACCAAAGACCAACCACTTCCCCTAGACCTACCTGGTGTATACCAGGTCCCTTGCAGCTGCAAATTGTCCTACTTTGGCCAAACAGGCAGAACAACAAATATCAGGATTTCAGAACACCAAGACTACATCCGGTTCCACCAGTACAGTTGCTCCGGGCTGGCAGACCATGCCTTAGATACCCACCATAAAATTCGTTGGAAGAAAACAAAAATAATTCATCGCAGCAAGTTTAAATACGAAAGATTATTCAAAGAATCTTCAGCAGCTCTAAAAAACGTTCCTAACCTCAACAAATTTGGGTGCATGAAACTACCCCAAATTTGGGAGACTTACATTATGAGAACTTCAGCCCAACTGCCAAGACTACCAAATTAGCCCGCAGAGGGCAACATTAGGACTTTAGGAACAATATTAGTTTCTTGCTTTCTTCCTCATTTGCTTGTGTTAGTGCCTGCATGTACATACCATATCTTTATGTTCCTGAAGATGGCAATGTGACTTTGCCGAAATATAGAAGTTATTCATTAAAGTTACCTTTAATTAATATACTTTATATGCGTTGTTAATTCCGTAAACTAATTACCAGTTAAGTCTACCATGCTGTATTCTGTCAAAAGCCTTAGCAAAGTCCAAAAGTATCATGATATATCCATGTGGGCATATATGAGAATGGGCAACTAGACATTAAGATTTATTTGTGCCTATGGTCCCACAGAAGGTTTAACTAAGGTAGAAGTGGAGGAATTTTTTGAGGCTTTAGAGAAAGTAACTGACACAATGAAAAAGGAAAAGTTGGTCCTTGTTGGGAATCTAAATAGCAGAGTAAGAAATGATTGTCAGACATACAAAAATATTTTGGGAAAATTTGGGAGAAAAGAGCAAAGCTAATAATAATGGCAAATACCTGTTGGATTTCTGCTCAGGACATGGACTGGTTATTACTAACGCAATGTTCCAAAATAAAAATGTGCACACAAATTCACATGGAGAGAAGAGGCAAGGAATTAGAAAAGTCTCATTGACTATGTTATTGTTGATGATAATGTTTTCTCCATGGTGCAGGACACTAGAGTGTACAGAGGATTTGAAATTGGAAGTGACCACCATTTAGTCTTGAGCAGGATAAAATTGAATTTCATATTGAAAAGAAGAACATGTAAGAAAGTTTTAAAGCGAATAAAAGTTGAGCAGCTCTCAGTTGAACTGCAGACTAAAATACACAAATATTATTCAAGAAAAAATGAAAGAGTTTGAGAACAAGAACCAAACCTCAGAGATTCAGTGGCAAGTTTGAAGAAAACACTGATTGATTCAGCCAGAGAGGCAAGCGGTGAGGTTGTCTGCAAGGATAGAAAAATCAGAACTCCAAGGTGGACACAGGAAGTTAAAGAGGCAGTGAAGGAAAAGAAGAAAGCATATCAAACGTTTCTGGCAAATAAGTCAGCTTGTGCTCTTAGAAAATACAGAGACAAATGTAAGAAAGCTAAACACTGTGTGAAACGAGCTAAACGAGACAAAAGTCATGGGAGGACTTTGGTAAGAACATAAAAAATAAATATCAAGAAGGTGGTAAGATATTCTGGAAGTTATCAAAGAAACTCAGAAATGGAGGAAAGAGTGTTGTTAAAGGAATTAGAGATGATAATGGTGACAGAAAACAGTAGAAAAAAGATATCCTTGAAGTATGGAGTAATTACTTGTGGCTGCACTAAATAGTTCAGAAAACCTGGACAGTGGGATGAATTCCAGATGATTGGAGTAGAGCTCTTATAGCGCCCATATATTATAAGGGAAATAAAACTGAATGTGAGAATTACAGAGGTATTTCTCTACTGAGTGTTGTTTCTGGTAATATATTGGTTGAGAAAAATTGTGGAAGAGAAGCTTGGTGAAGAACAAGCTGGATTCAGGCCAAATAGAGGCTGTCAGTATCAGATTTTCACTTTATGACAGATACTTGAGAAATCATGGAAATATAACAAAGATCTGTATTTAAGTTTTGTAGATCTGGAAAAGGCATATACAAGGTGCCGAGGAGAGAAGCTATTCAAAATGCTACAGTTATATGGTGTCAATGGGGCATTATATCACGCAATACTTAGTCTCTATTTGAGCTGTAAGCTCTTTGCTTAATGTGGATGATGTTATACTTCTAAATAAATCTGCAAGAATTCCTGATTAAATTGAATAACTTCTGTAATAGATATGGTATGAAGATCAGCATTAAAAAGACAAAGATAATGAAAATAGACAGAAACTTGGAGATGTTAATCTCAGCTCTTTGCTTTATGTGGATGATGTCATACTTCTAAATAAATCTGCAAGAATCCCTGATTAAATTGAATAACTGCTGTAATAGATATGGTATGAAGGTCAGCATTAAAAAGACAAAGATAATGAAAATATACAGAAACTTTGAAAATATCAACTGCATGGTGAATGGAGAAACTATAGAACAAGTAAAACATTTCAGCTACTTAGGTACGATTTTTAATGAAGATGGTAAATTAAATATGGAAATAGACAACAGAATCAACAAAGCTGGTATGGTAGGAAGTCAATTGAATAAATTCATATGGAATAAGAGAGAAATTAGTCGGAACACTAAATTAGTGTATATACAAGACAGTGTTCAAACCAGTTTTAACTTATGGATCTGGGAGCCGGGTCAGAAGTAAACACTTGACCAAAGACTAGAGACCGCAGATATGAGTGTCCTGAGAAAGATTAGGGATATGAACAGATGGCATCAATGACAATATCATATATTAAAAACAAGGATATTAGGAAAGAACTTAACATTGTTAGTATATCCATAAATTCAATGTTTGTCATTGTCTATGAGCATGGTATTTTTACTGCAGCAATAGCAAAATTAAATTCTTTGCTTAGAATTTTGATTTCATTGTCCAGACGTCTATAATCTGACAAGTTATGAATCACCTCTTTGAAGAAGCTTCTGAAGAATTTTCTTCCTAGCAAGATTGTCAAACTTCCTTATTCAACTTTTCTTATTTTCTTTAAATATTCTTAGTTCATTTTAGGCTGATAAGCACTCTATAAAGACCGAAATATCAGACCTGAACAGATTAGAAAGGTGACTATATGCTTTGAGTTAACCACACTTAAGTATCCTGCAGGCATTTTGTATATGCACCTTGGTAGTTTTATCTTCCATAAACTTTGACATGAATAATAGCAAAAGCTATGGAAATTTAAGCATGGAAATATACAGATACAGCTTCAGTAGTTTATGTTGTGTATATACCAATTTGTTTCTGCTGAACAAACCTAACTATTGCTGACAGCACTCTTAATTCTTAATAACTGTCAGCATTCTGAATTTTACTTCTCAATTTCATTCTTGCTCACTCCCTTACACACAGGCAGTTTTTTTTTTTTTTTCTGTATGTATGAAAAATAGTACAATTGGACTATGAAGATGAGGTTAAGAGTAATTTTCAAAGGCAGTAGACTTTTTCACATTTTTTTCACACCAATTTTTTTTAAATTTTTTTTTTAAATTTTTTTTTTTTAGCATGTCATCTATGATTTCTCAGTGGAAAGGCAGACACACTTTTACTATGAAAATGCTGTGTAGAGCATTACTACTACTATATACTTTTGTTTCATTTCAGCTCCAGTAATGAAGGATAATCACTAAATTTTCCTCTTGTTTTTAATATTGTGAGGCAAGGATGCCAAATGTTCAATTTAATTCAGGCTTGAAATATGTAGTGAATTAATTGGGTATAAATTCCACTTTCACTAATTCCTTCCACATCTGCAGGATCATAAGTGACTTGAAAAATAAAAATGGGATACTGCCACAGACTGCATGACAGAGATATGATACTTAAACTTTTCGCAGGTGGTTAATACTATCAGTGGCTAATGGTTAGATAACTGGGAAATCGGAAAATTTCTAAACTGGAATTTCTAAATTGGAAAACCTCTAAAGAAACCAAATGTAGAACTTTTTCAAACTGCAACAAGCCACCAATAAGTAAGACGGTGATCTTATACTGGGCAATGAAACTGATCTTCCATTTAATGGCATTCATAACTATCTATGAGTGAGATTGAAAAGCAGAATGGAGAATGACTCCATAACAAAGTCAAGTTGGGTTGTTGGTCTATGTTAGTACTGTATATAGAGTAGAAGCCTGGTATTACAGAAGATAGGAGGGATGCGTTAAATATTCTGTTTTGCTTGCTTCAGTATTCAACTGATTCAGAATGTTTTTCAGATATTCAGCCAGCCAAAGCAAAAAAATTCCTCTTACTCATGTCATAACAAACACAATGAATCAGGAAAAGCCCCCCCTTTATCTCACACCACTTCATACAAAGGTTTATTGCATTTGCATGGTGGGATGCTTAAGGGTCAAAGCTGTGTAACTAGGAGGAAATCTCCACGTAGCCTTTTAAGGAATGTGGACAACTAACCAGATCTTCAATCCTCACCTTCTTGAGGTGCACCCTGTTAGATATCTACCTAGATACTGAATGGAAGAAGATGGGCTGGCAGTTTGAAATTTAGCCAAGCAAACTGTATTCTTATTGGCTTAAACCACAATGTAAAATGATGGTATGGTACAATGTGACAGAATTTTATGGCAGCTGGGGCATTGCCCAGTTAAACAAGGCCTCCGTTGATTTCGTGAGAACCAGGGCAAACAGTGCAAAGTCAACTAATGGAACAAATCCCAACTCAACATCGGCAGAGCTCAATATTGAAACTAGCAAAGTACCAGATCAAAATAATAAGGGTGACTGAAACAAAGAAGACAAAAATAGGCGAGATCTTTCTAAGCAGCAAATATAAAATGTTATATTCAAGCAATGACAATCAGGGAAAATAGGGAGTAGCTATAATATTCTTGAATGGCAGGCAATATCAAGTAGTGATGTGGGCAAATATCAGAATGGGGAATTGAACAATGAGACTTATGGTCCCACAGAAGGTTCTACTAAGAAAGAAGTCAAGGAATTTTTGACTGACACAATGAAAAAGAAAAAGTTGGTTCTTGTTGAAGATCTAAACAAGAAAGTTTGAAATGATTACCAGACATATAGAAATCTTCTGGGAAAATTTGGAGAAAACTCGAAGCTAATATTAATGGTAAATGCCTGCTGGATTTCTTTTAAGGAAATGGACTAATTATTACTAACAAATATGTAGGTATAAAAGTTTAACAGTGGCTGCACTGGATAATTCAGTGGTCACAGAGCTGACTAGATAATTGGAGCACAGCTCTCACATAGTACCATCTATAAAAAGGGAAATAAAACTGAAGGTGAGAATTACAGAGGTATTTCCCTACTGAGTATTCCTGGTAAGATTTATACAAGTATACTTGAGAAACAGCTAATCAAAATTGTGCAAGGGAAGCTTGGTGAAAACAAGTTGGATTTAGGCAACAGAGTTTGTCAGGATCAGATTTTCACTTTAAGACAAATAGTTCAGAAATCTTGGGAATATTACAAGAATTTGTATTCAAGTTTGTTGATTGGGAAAATGCATACAACAAGGTGCCAAGAGGAAAGTTCTTCAAAACGCTACAGTTATATGGTGTAAATGGGACATTATATTGAGCAATACATAGTCTCTATTTAAGCTGTAAGTCAACAGTTAGAATTGAAGGGGGGGGGGGGTATAGGAAGATGGTTTCAGTTAAAATCAGGTGTGCGACAAGGGTGCACATTATCTCCACTGTTATAGTTCGCCGACCGATTAGAGATCCTTCGACACTTCTGCGCATGTCAGAAAAAGGAGAATCCATTCCAATAATAGGGTAATCAATGTGTCTTCTGGGATGAGTTTGTTTATTATTACAGGTCGGAAAATTTAGCTTTTCTTTTACGAACATTGCTGTTTTTAAAGTGTAACTATTTTGCTTGTATAAGAGTTGGAAAAATATACGTAGAGTATTAACAAAATTAAAAAAGGTATAGCATAAAACAAAAATTTAACTAAGTTTATTTTTAAGAAAGTTTTCTATAAAATAAAAATAATTATACAGAAAAATCAGAAATTTTTTCAAATGAACTTAGATATTCTAAACTTACAGTTGAGAGAACTGAGACACTTTAATGTCCTAAACCAGTGGTGGCGAACCTATGGCACGCCCGAGAATTTTGCTGGCACGTCAATGATTTACAGGTGATATCCTTTTATACGCTTATAAATTATTCAACCTTCTTTTTTAATTGTTACAATACGTACAAGTTAAATTTTATTTTGCAGGAGAGAGCAGCTATGAAGACGTGAATTCTATTGGTGCAGTATTAACAAAAGATCACGCGACCCAAAGACAAATGAAACAGACAATTTTTGAGTTGAAATGCTAATTCTCTTCAACCGAATTCCATAACATCTGCAACTGTCATAACAACATTCACTATATATTTCTTAGTTTTAAGACATTCACGATGGGGTGTCGTTTATCGTTCCCACAGAACTTCTCATTACCGGCAGGCTCAACTCACACAAGCATTATATGGCATGTTTCAATTCCTGGTAGAATTTTATTTGAAGTTGGTCTTTGTGATCTGTCATAATGACATGGAGAATTTCAAATGCAATCAAACAAACACTTATTTCATGTAATTGAAAAATTACATGAAATAAGTGTTTCATGTAATTTTTCAATTGACATGAAATTTAAAAAAAAATTTCATTAACATGAAATTACAGTATCTAACTAAAAATAGTTTTAGTTAGATACTGTGTTTCTGGGGCAACATATGGTTCTGCTTGCCTATACAGGGTAATTTCTGTGAGAGGGGACATGCACTTCATTAGTTAGGGCCGTTTTTATTCCAGCTGTCTCTAATTGCATTATTTGTGGAGAAATATATTACACAGATTGCAAAAGGCTCTGTACCTTATTCAGGGATAATAAAACAATTTATTTCTTGCATCTACAGTATATAATGGCTGTTGGGAAGGGCGTGTTGTTTTTTTATTTGGGAGGTATATATATGCAAAACCTCTTAATGTCTTTTTATGTAAAGTGAAATCAGGGGTGCCAATTATACGCGAGGGCAAGTTTTATTCGATGGTAAGAGTTCGCGGACAAGTCGGCATCCTTCTGCTGCTGCTTCCCCTGATCTGCTGACTTCTATGGTGAGTTACAATGCATAAATATTTTTCTCATTACCGTTTTTTTTTCTTTCTTTCAAACCAACATCATTAAAGTCAATTTAATAATACAATAATCGATTTTATACTGAATAATATTATAAATTTTTGGTGATCAGAATGGGATATGTCAATGAAACTTACCAGAAGTTAATTTAATGATGTTGGCCTGAGGAATATTGTAGCATTAGTCCTCTGATTGATAACTAATTTAAATGCATGCTTTTATATTTGTCAACATTGCTACACCGTATACATTAAGTGTATTAATACTTTTTATGATTATGCCATGATTAATTATTAATACTTATTTACTAAAATAAATAGCCAAAAGGCTTCACATCAGCGATACAAAATTATATAAATTAAGTGGGTATTAAATCCAACATTATTTTAAAGCCGACTACAGAAACTATATACGTTTTGTGCAAAATTTGACCAGAGATCTTACGGGAATACACTCGCCGCCATACTACGAGTTGCCCTAACCGTTAGAGCAACTGGTAGTATGGCGGCGAGTGTATTCCTGTAAGTTCGCTGGTCAAATTTCCCACGAAAATTCTATAGTTACTGTAGTCGGCTTTGAAATAATGTTGGATTTAATATCTGCTTAATTTATATAATATTAATAATTATGTTAGTTTAATGTATGAACTTTAAAAAAATAGGAACGGTATTTATGAGTAAGTTTGTTGGGACTGAGCCCTTTATTTTTTTTATTATTATTATTTTTCAATGTTATAGAAAAAGAATTGAGAACGACTGATCCTTAGGATTCCCTGACTTTTCTAATTACACGTGCATTCATTATGCATTTCGCACCACGCATCCGCCAGTAGGCAGCAGCGGCAAGTGCATTATTGTTGCGTATGTGCAGTGTTTTGTTTTTGCTACTGTAAATGGAAATTATAAAGAAAATTTAATTTAGGTATATAATAAAATGTTGATTTTTTTGAAACTATAAAAAATGCATTTGATTTAAGTTATGAATTATTTTGTTACAGTTCTACTGAACCTTTCTGGCGAAAATAAAAAACGAAAATTATCACAGTCAAGCAGCAGAGCCCCTTGAGAAAAGCAAGGACGAACAGAAAGAATTTATTGCTCGAGCAATTAAAAATAGGAATATCCAGTCAACAACCCTAATGAAATTTATCGGCAGTCGTTCAAATATAGCTGCTGCTAGTTTTTTGCCTCAAATGTAATTGCCAAACACAGGAAACCTTTTAGTTATGGGGAATATATAAAAGAAGCATGGTTAAAATGCGCACCAGTTCTCTTGAAAGATTTTGAAAACAAGGAAAAAATTATTCAAAGAATAAAAGATATGCCTTTGACTAGAAACACGGTGAAAGATAGAATCATAGAAATGGCTAAAAATATAACTCATCGGCAAAAAAACAGATATAAAATCTTCTGGTTTATTTTCTATTTGTCTTGATGAGAGTACTGATATAATAACTGGATCAGCTCGTTTAGCAATTTTTATTCATTATTGTGTTGGGAATAACATCAAAGAAGAATTGATAAGTTTAACATCATTAGCAACAACAATAAAAGGAATAGATATTTGCAACACAGTTGTAAATGTACTTGCTGAAAGAGATGTAGATCCCTCCAAAATTGTATCAGTAATACTGATGATGCTCGCAGTATGACTGGAGATGAAAATGGGTTCGTCAATTTATTTACCAAACATATTGGACATTCAGTTCTGGGTTTTTATTGTATTATACTTCAGCAAGTTTTATGCGCAAAGGCTAGTTTCAAGCCACTGGAAGATATGAGCATTGTAACAAAATTGGTCAATTTTATATCGGCTTGTGCTTTAAACAAAGCACATGCCGATATTTTATAGAAGTGAGGTAAACTCGGTGTACAATGGTTTACTTATGTACATCAACGTCTAATGGTTAAGTCATGGGAAAGTTCTTCAAAGATTTGTTGAGTGTTTAGATGAAGTCAGACTTTTTTTGCAAAATGAGAAAATCACTGAAAAATACAATCAATTAATGAACGTCGAATGGCTTTCAAAATTAATGTTTTTTAATGGTTTGTGTTTACGTTTAAATGAATTAAATGTTGAACTGCAAGGTGTTAACAAGACGATTATTGTCATGTTTGATTTAATCAAAGAATTTGAAGCTAAATTACCAATTTCTAATCGTGACGTTATTTCCCAATACCTTCCGATATTTTCCAAATACAAAAAAAAAAAAAAAAAAAAAAAATCAAGTTAAATTGACAAAAGAGTTTTCTACAGTTATTCAGTCGATAATCAATGAATTTTCTTCAAGATTTACGCAGTTCATCAGGCAATTTGCAGAGACATCAAAATTTATTTTGCATCTGGACACAACATCAACAGATAAACTCAATTTGGAAATTTTCAAGTGGCTGAATTTGGAAGATATAGAAATGCAATTAATAGATTTTCAATCTAGTTCTATATGGAAACAAAAGTTTATCGATTATTGGGCACAATTAAAAATACAGAAGAGGAAATATTGAGAACTTGGAATACCATTCCTGAAACCTTTTTGTTGTTTAAAAAAACTAGCGATGGCTATATTATCAATTTTCTCCTCTACATATGCTTGAGTGTCATTATTTTTCGAAATGAATTTTATAAAAGACAGTTTAAGAAATAGAATGACTGATGAATCTAGTTCCGCGTGTGTATTACTAAAAGTGACAAAATATGAACTGGATATAGAGCATTTGGCATTTAATGTACAACAGCAAAAATCTCATTAATAAATTGATATCGATAAATTAATAAAAGGTTGATATTGATTAGTATACGACAATATGTATGTCAAATTATGAGTTCATTTTTATCAAATTGAAATTCTATGTTAATTTTTAAACTTGTCTCAATAAAATTCTGCAATTAATTTTGTCTTAATTAATGTTAATTAATTAGTGTTGTATTAAGTAGTTGCTGACGTGCCAGGCACGTCAGAAACTCAATTTGTAAACTTTTGGCATGCAGACATAAAAAGGTTCACCACCACTGTCCTAAACCGATTAATTATTTATGACTTGTGACTCTTTTAACAAACCCATGCAAAAAAAATGTTGGAAAAAAATACCATTATCAAATCCTTTTAATCTTCAGAGTCATCTGAATCGGTGTCCGAATCACCATCACTTTCACTTAAATTGATCGCCAAAGGTTTGCATAATTCATCGATAATTCCGTCTCTGTCCCAATACATATTTTTCAATGAGGTGTCATGAGAGCAATATTTTCCCCAGTTTTGAACTGTAATACTTTCAATTGCCTGTTCTGAAAGCTTAAAACGTTTCGGCATGTCAATATCCTCAGTTACATTGCGATGGCGAATGAAACTTTTCACTTCTGCCCAAACATACTCATCATCATCATCATCATCAAATTCCTGCCATGTACCCTCAAGGGGTGTACAGGATATGACAGTACTACATGAAAAAATTACATCATCACTAACTTCCTATCTACAATTTTCCTCCAAATCAGTCTGTTACTTGTCAAGACTCCAACATTATCAGATCTTATATTTCTATCGTCTAAGGCACTTTGTACCGTATCAATCCACCTATATCTTGGTCTTCCTCTGGGTCGTTTTCCTGCAAACCTGGCAGAGAACACTTGTTCTGCTAATCTTTCCTCTCCCGTTCTATTTAAGTGACCATACCATCTGAGATTAGCTCTGCTAACGCATTCCTGGATGCTGACAATGTCAAGTTCTTTCCTAATATCCTCATTTTTAATATGATATTGCCATTGATGCCATCTGTTCACGCCTCTAATCTTTCTCAGGACTCTCATATCTGCGGTCTCTAGTCTTTGGTCAAGTGTTTTTCTTCTG
Organism: Typopeltis vanoorti; assembly: GCF_054136105.1. NCBI lineage: Eukaryota > Metazoa > Arthropoda > Arachnida > Uropygi > Thelyphonidae > Typopeltis > Typopeltis vanoorti. Next base: position 73,872,606 of record NC_143572.1, on the reverse strand, counting down.
ACCCAGCTCTCAGATCCATAAGTTAAAATTGGTTTGAACACAGTCTTGTATACAGCTAATTTAGTGTTCCGACTAATTTCTTTCTTATTCCATATGAATTTATTCAATTGACTTCCCACAATACCAGCTTTGCTGATTCTGTTGTCTATTTCTATATTTAGTTTACCATCTTCAGTAAAAATTGTGCCTAAGTAGCTGAAATGTTTTACTTGTTCCACCGGTTCTCCATTCACAACACAGTTGACATTTTCAATGATTCTGCCTATTTTCATTGTCTTTGTCTTTTTATTGCTGACCTTCATACCATATCTATTACAACAGCTATTCAATTTAGTCAGAGAATCTTGCAGACTTGTAGCGAATTTATTTAGAAGTATAACATCATCCGCATAAAGCAAAGAGCTGACATTAACATCTCCAATTTTGATATCAGGTTTAATACCACATTCCTTCATAATGTGATCCATATAGATAATGAATAACAGAGGGGATAATGTACATCCTTGTCTCACACCAGATTTAACATTAAACCATCTTCCTGTACTTCCTTCAATTCTAACTGCTGACTTACAACTCAAATAAAGACTAAGTATTGCTTGATATAATGCCCCATTGAAACCATATAACTGCAGCGTATTGAATAGCTTCTCTCTTGGCACCTTGTCATATGCCTTTTCGAAATCGACAAAACTTAAATACAGATCTTTGTTATATTCCCATGCTTTCTCGACTATTTGTCGTAAAGTGAAGATCTGATCCTGACAGCCTCTATTTGGCCTGAATCCAGCTTGTTCTTCACCAAGCTTTTCCTCCACAATTCTTCTCAACCGTTTCTCAAGTATACTTGCATAGATCTTGCCAGGAACACTCAGTAGGGAAATACCTCTGTAATTCTCACATTCAGTTTTATTTCCCTTTTTATATATGGGTACTATGAGAGCTCTACTCCAATCATCGGGAATTCGTCCCTCTGTCCAGGCTTTCTGAACTATGCAGTGCAGCCACTGTAAGACTCTTATACCACCATACTTCAGCATTTCTGGTCGAATATCATCTACTCCTGCTGCCTTTCCACATTTCAAGCCTTTGATGGCTTTTTCTACTTCAAGTATGGATATGTATTCCTGACTGCATGCCTGGTCAGTGTTTTTTATCACTGTGCTGTCATCACTACTTGTTTCATTTAGCAGTTTTTCAAAGTAATTACTCCATACTTCAAGGATATCTTTTTCTCCTGTTTTCATTTCACCTTTATCATCTCTAATTCCTTTTACAGCACTCTTTCCTCCATTCCTAAGCTTCTTCAACAACCTCCAGAATATTTTGCCACCTTCTTGATATTTATTTTCTATATTCTTGCCAAAGTCCTCCCATGACTTTTGTTTAGCTAGTTTTACACACTGTTTAGCTTTCTTACATTTGTCTCTGTATTCTGTAAGAGTAAAAGCTGACTTATTTGCCAGGAACTTTTGATATGCTTTCTTCTTTTCCTTCACTGCCTCTTTAACTTCCTGTGTCCACCAGGGAGTTCTGATTTTTTTATCCTTGCACACAACCTCACCACATGCCTCTCTGGCAGAATCAATCAATGTTTCCTTCAGAGTTTGCCACTGAATCTCCAAGGCTTGATTCCTGTTCTCAAACTCTTTCATTTTCTTTTCAATAATATTTCTGTATTTTAGTCTACAGTTCACATCTGAGAGCTGCTCAACTTTTATTCGCTTTAAAACTTTCTTACATGTTATTCTTTTCAATATGAAATTCAATTTTATCCTGCTCAAGACTAAATAGTAATCACTTCCAATTTCAAATCCTCTGTACACTCTGGTGTCCTGCACCAGGGAGAAAACATCACTATCAACAATAACATAGTCAATGAGACTTTTCTTATTCCTAGCCTCTTCTCTCCATGTGAATTTGTGCACATTTTTATGTTGGAACATGGTGTTAGTAATAACCAGTCCATGTCCTGAGCAGAAACCCAACAGATATTTGCCATTATTATTAGCTTTGCTCTTTTCTCCAAATTTTCCCAAAATATTTTTGTATGTCTCACAATCATTTCCTACTCTACTATTTAGATCCCCAACAAGGACCAACTTTTCCTTTTTCATTGTGTCAGTTGCTTTTTCTAAAGCCTCAAAATATTCCTCCACTTCTACCTTAGTAGAACCTTCTGTGGGACCATAGGCACAAATAAGTCTCATTGTCCAGTTCCCCATTCTCATATTTGCCCACATTACTCTACTTGAGACTGACTGCCATTCAAGAAGATTAGCCTCGTATTTTGTGTTGAATACTATGGCTACCCCTTCTTTTCCTTGATTGTCATTGCCTGAATATAACATTTTGTATTTATTGCTCAGAAAGATCTCACCAGTTTTGGTCTTTTTTGTTTCAGTCACCCCTATTATGTCGATCTGGTACTTATCTAATTCCTCAGCTAGCTCCATTTCTTTGCCATTCAGGCTTCTTACATTGATAGTACCGATCTTTAACTCTGGTGATGTTGAGTTGGGGTTTGTTTTCAGATTTGTTCCAGTAGCTAACTTTTCGCTGTTCGCCCTGGTTCCCTGGCGAAAACAACGGGGGCCTTGTTTAACCGGGTGGCGCCCCAGCCGACATGAAATTTTGTCATGCTGTACCATCATTTTTTATTTTGGTTTAACCAATAAGAATACAATTTGGTCGGCTAAATCCCAAATTGCCAAACATACTCAATATCATTAATATCGCAATGATATGGTGGTAGTCTCAAAGCTAGAAATCCATGCACTTTGAGCATCGTGTCGAATTTATATAGTTTAGTTGTGTGCAAGTTTCTTTTGACCAAATTAAGCAAATCAATTTTTTGCATATCTGGGGAATGAGAAATGTTATTTGCAGAGAGCCAATCCATAAGAACTTGCTTCTTATTAGACCAATTTGGAACTTTGTTCAATCGAATAGAGTGATATGAAGCGTTATCAATTATAATAACAGCATTTTTAGGAAGGTTTGGAATCAGTTTTTCTTCTGCCCACTTTTCGAAGATTGTAGAATTCATTTGCCCATGATAATCTCCAGTAGTTGAATTGGCTTTGTATGGTAAGTTTGAATTTGGTAAAAAACCCTTTTTTTCCCCTTCACACAAAATTATTATGCGCCGCGAGGCATTTCCGGTTTGTAGCACTCCACATTCTTCTTTAGACTGCAAAAATTTTCCATAAGTTAAATTACTATCAATCCAAGTTTCATCTAGATACACAATCGGTCTTTTCTCCTCCCTGAAACGTCATATTGCTCTCAAATACTGCGTTCTAGATAAAACAATGTCATGTTGCTCCATGATAAGTTTCCTTTTATTCTGGGACTTTTTAAAACAAAATCTGATTTCATGAAGTATTTTCCTTAAAGTTTCTCTTTTCCAAGGAAAATTAATTTTTTCTTTAAGCACAGGAATCAATTTTGGAACAGTTGGCACTCTTTTCTTGACCATGTAAAATTCGTGAATAGTTCTTATAACATCTACATCAAAATCATTCAAAGCTACAGTTTCGATGGTTTTCTTTTTCTGGCGCTTTTTTTAAGAGATTTAAATTTTGGCTTACCTTCACCTTTTGATTCCCTACGAATTCTTTTAACAGTCGACCGCGATATGCCCGCACTTGCATATTTTATGACTTGAGAAAGGGGAATAAGGAGACGGCCTTCTTACGATTCTTTTTTGCAGGATGTCAGCACATTATTCAATATTCTTTTGCAAGAGATACTGAAACGTTTAACAACAGAACTTGTTGACTGTACTGGATCCATCATACAAATTAATAATAAAAAAATAATGCAAAAAAGCGACAACAAAAATCAAGCTACTACTAGTGCAGCAAGACAAGAAAGCACGTGATTTCGCATGTTCGCGAAAAATTCGTACATCCTTCATTTCTTTCTCCCCTTCAGCATGAATCAACTATTCTTGGCAAAATGCCAAGCAGAGACCTACAAATGGTGGACATACTATATTCATTATCTATATGAATCACATTATGAAGGAAAGTAATATTAAATCTGATATCAAAATTGGTAATGTTAATCTTAGCTCTTTACTTTATGCAGATGATGTTATACTTCTGAATAAATTTAGTACAAGTCTACAACATTCCCTGAAAATAAAACTAAAAGACAAAGAGAATGAATATAGGCAAAAAGATTGAAAATATCAAATGCATCCTAATTGGAGAATATTCAGAACAAGTAAAACATTTCAGCTACTTAGTCCCAATTTTTAGTGACGATGGCAAATTAAATATGGAAATAAACAACAGAATTATAAAAACTATTTTGGTAAGAAGTCAACTGAATAAATTTATATGGAATAAGAGAGAAATTAGTCAAAACACTAAATTAGATGTATACAGGACAGTGTTCAAACCAACATCAACTTGTGGATCTGGGAGCTGTGTTAGAAATAAAACACTTTGAATAAAAATAAAACCAAAGAAATAAAATAAAACGAAAGACTGGACACCACAGATATGAGAGTTCTAAGAAAGATTAAAGTGAACAGATGGTATCAATGGCAATATCATATTAGAAATGAGAATATTAGGAAAGAACTTGCCATTGTTAGCATTCAGGAATGTGTTAAGAGCTAATCTCAAGTGGTATGGTCAATTAAATAGAATGGGAAAGGAAAGATTAGCAAAACAAGTTTCTTTGCAGGTTGGCAGGAAAAAGACCCAGGGGAAGATTAAGTTGTAGATGGATTGATACAGTAGTGCCCTAAAAGAGAGAAATAGTATCTTACTAATGAGAAATTGAAGCTTCTCAGCTTTACTTTTACTTACGAAAAGCAAAAATTTAATTTTCACTTTTTTATTAAAGAAGAGCCTAAAAGTCTTCATTTTGGCAATGTAAAGTAATCCTTGATAAACATAAAAAGGAATATCAAAAATCCCTAATATATATATATATATATGGCTATGAAATATGGATTGAGATGTTTATTTTACGATGCCAAAATCAAGGCTTTTAAGGCTCTTCTGTGATAATTACCTTAACACCAGCTAGAGTTCATTTATGGGAAATATAACTCTCTCCGACACAAGATTACTTTGGTATTGAATGAGAGTCTGATCTCATACAGCTTCTGTTTGATCACTGATGAGAACCAATATTTCAAATCAGCAGTGAGGCCAGTGGAACTTTATTCTTAAAATGCACAATAAAATATGAATATATTATTATTATTATTTCGGGCAACTCCAGGGAGTACTTAGACTCGTCGAGGAGGCCCTAAACATCATATCCACACAACTATACGACATTCTCACAGTATCTATCATAACTTGCCTTGAACTCGCTCACCGTCATAGCACCCACAACAGACTCTGGCAGCTTATTCCACTCATTTACCACTCTAAAAGTAAAGAACCCAGTTCTAACACCCCTGCTAACCACATTCTTGCCCAGCTTCCATAGGTGTCCCCTAGTTCTCCCACCACCAGTCCTGATCTCAAAAATATCCTCTGAATTAATCCTATAGCATCCCTTTAGCAATTTGAATGTCTCAATCATGTCTCCGATTTTCTGCCTATCAACTAGTTTCTGCAACCCACAAATCTTCAACCTGTTCTCATATGGTTCATTCCATAGACCTGCTATCATCTTAGTCACTCGCCTCTGGATCCTCTCCACCTCCTCCCCATCAAGAAGGAACTGAGGTGACCAACTCTGGGCACAGTAGTCGAGATGAGATCTTATCAAGGCACGGTACAGAGGTACAATAACTTGCTTGTCTCTGCTCGTCAAGGTATTTTTCAACAACCAAGTGAGTTGTTGAGCTGATTTAGCTACTTTTGCAATGTGCCTCCTAAACTTCATCTCCCTATCCCAACACTCCCAAGTCCCTGGCCTCATCAATCTCATGGAGTATAGTTCCACCAATGTAGTATACTGCTGCTAATCTTTTCACCCCAAAATGCATAACCTTACATTTTGTCACATTAAAGTGACATCCATTTTCCTTAGCACAGAACTCCAATCTATCCAAGTCATCCTGCAAGATTTTGACATCTGACATTTCACTATCGCCCTACCCAACATCATCAGCGAACAAATGAACTGTTCCACTTAGATCCTTACCTATATTGTTAATGAACAGATTAAACAGCAGTGGTCCAAGAACAGAACCCTGCAGCACACCACTAGTCACAGGCCGTCTTTTGGAATATACGGGTGACTTGGGTAATTCTTGAGTCTTAAAGTAGTGCAAGCTAAAGCACCTCTGAAACAACAGGTTGTATTCTCATAAGCATTCTCTATCCCTGTAATATTTCTTCAAACTATCCAGGTTTCTATATATATATATATATATGTATATAGAAACCTTGATAGTATATATATATATATATATATATATATATATATATATATATATACACACACACACGAGGGTCTGAAAAGTTCTCAGCCTAACAATGAAAAAACAAATTTATAATTTCAAAATTATTTTTATTTTTCAACATAATCTTCTTTGAGACAAATACATTTATTCCAGTGATGCTTCAGTGCCATTATCCTGTCCCTGTAGTGGTTCTCAGTAATATCTGCAAAATAACCCTCTACAGCTGCAATTACCTGTTGATTCAAAGAAAAACGCTGACCAGCGAGGAAGAGATTTAGTTTTGGGAAGAGATAGAAGTCAGAGGGAGCCAAATCTGGGGAATAGGGTGGATGTTCCAACAATTCATAGTGCAGATCCCTTAATTTTCCCATTGCCAAAACACCTTTGTGGGCAGGTGCATTGTCCTGATGGAAGATGATTTTTTCTTCTGCAATTCGGTCTTTTCTCATGAATTTTTTCGTCTAGTCTGGTTAAAAGATCGGAATAATATTCCCCAGTTATTGTTTTACCCTTTTCAAGATAATTAATAAACAAATTGCCTTTAGCATCCCAAAACACTGATGCAATGACCTTTCCTGCTGATGGAAATGACTTTGTCTTCTTTGGCACTAAACAACTGGCTTCTGTCCACTGTTTTGACTGCTGTTTAGATTCTGGTGTGTAATGGTGAATTCAAGTCTCATTCATAGTAATAAATCGACACACAAAATCAGTTAAAATCAGTTATTCTTGTTAAAACGCTCCAAGCACTGTTCAGAGATTTTCATGTGTATGCGTTTTTGATCTGCTGTGAGCAAGCACGGCACCCATCTAGCACAGAGCTTTTTTCATTTGCAATTCTTCATGCACAATATATCCTACACATTCTTTTGAAATGCCTATAGTCTCATAGCAATTTCATGCACTTCGACTCGCCGGTCATCCAATACCATATTGTGCACTTGATCAATGATTTCTGGTTCCGCTTTTTGGACATCCTTTACATAGATCATCTTCAAGGCTTTAAACTCAGCAGCCCATTTCTTAATTGTCGAAAACAAAGCAGAAGAGTGTCCATACATTTTTATGAAATTTGAATGAATTACTTTTGGCGTTAAACCTTCTTTTACAAAGAATTTTATAACTGCATGGTACTGAATTTTATCGATTTCAAGGAATACAGATGATACTTTTACTTTTTAATTTTCTAATTTAAATTTGAATGTTTAAAATTTAATTCAGTATGCTTCAGATCAATATTTGGTGCTTCGGCCAAATTCCAAACGAACTATTCTGTTTAATATTTGTTTGAAATTTTTGAATTTTGTTTGGAACAGTAAGAAAACAAACTGGTTCTGTATGCTAAAGACAACCCATGAGAATTCTATCAATATGCTGCAAGTAAAAGAAAGAATGAATATGAAAGAATAATTCTTCTAAATGAAATGGCATGAGGGTTATAGATGCAGAAGAGGTTGTTCAAATAATGAGTGCCCATTTTGTTAAAAGCTATCAACCTGGTGTATGCAACATTGAGCTCACTGCTACCTCTTCACTGGATGAAGAAATTCAGGTGTATGAGGACAAGGTATTAGAGCTGTTGCACAAGCTTAATAAGAATTCAGCAGTGGGGACTGATGGGATATCAGCACATGTGCTAAAAGAATGTTCAGCTGAACTGACTATTCTTTTGATCAGGCTGTTTAATATAAGTCTCGGAATAGGAAAGATTCCGCAGGATTGGAAAGAATGTATGGAATTTTCATTGCACAAGGGTGGTGCAAAGACCGATGTATCCAACTATTGACCAATTAGTATCTCAGGAGTGGTGGTGAAGATTTTGGAAAAATTGGTCAGGACTTGCATTCAGAAATGGGTTTACATGCATGGTTTTTTGCATGGTTTACTAAGGGAAGGTCATGTTTTACAACTTATTCACATTCTATAATGATGTTATCATTGAATTAGACAAGGGGAATGGATATACCATGATACTTTTGGATTTTGCTAAGGCTTTTGACAGAATACAGCATTGCAGACTGTTGCATAAATTAAAGGATATGGGTCTGGATTATAGAATATTAGCGTGGATAAGAGGATGGCTGACTGACAGATATCAAAAAGTGGTATATGGGGGGGGATGTCAGTCTGCAAGGTTTAAGGTAACCAGTGGTGTAAACAAGGATCAGTGCTTGGTGCACTGTTATTCAATCTATACATTAATGATATTGGGAAGGATTTGACAAGCGACATATAGTTATTTGCTGATGATGCAAAGATAGGTAGGTTAATCAGGAATGCTGCTGATATGCAGTACTTTCAGAATGATTTGAACAGGCTGGAATTGTGGGCATGGGAAAATGGATGTAAGTAAATGTAAATTCGTGCACTTCGGCATGATTAGATATCCAATGTTGTATTATATTGGTGGGATTGTGCTTGAAGAATCTGATGAAGTTAGGGATCTTGGAGTGTTAGTAGACAGGAAGTTCAAGTTTAGGGGCCATGTAGCAAAGATTGCAAATACACTCAAAAGATAATTGCAATGCTGAAATGAATGTTTGCATGTAAAGATAAGGATGCCATTTTGCCTCTTTAGAAGGCATTGATAAGATCTCACTTGGACTATTGTGCACAGGTCTGGTCTCCTGGGTTCCAATTTGATTCTGATATATTGGAGAGAGGGCAACGGAGAGTGTTAAAAATGATATCAGGATTGTGGAATACTGATTATGAGGAGAGATTGAGAATTTGTAGAGTGCAGACACTAGCAAACAGGAGAAAGAGGGTGATGATATGATTGAGACTTACAAACTTCTGAAAGGTCATACAGGATTTCAGTTGGTGGAATGTTTCAATTTATTGAGGGTGGGGAAAGAACAAGAGGCCATCCTTGGAAGCTGAGAATGAATGCTGCTAAGAAGGGAATGAGGGCTAGATTTTTCTCTCATAGGGTGCTGGGTAATTGGAATGGATTGCCATTGGATGTTGTGAGTGCAAGCAGTGTGAATGAATTCAAGAATAAATATGATAGCTGGTGCATGTAGTAAGTGGTCTCCCTCGATGAGTCCCTGACTCCTTGGAGGTCTCTCTTAATAATAATGTTATTTGTCCAAATCATGGTTCAGTGGATTCCTGAAAATTAGGTCATGTTATTGAGAGTATTGGATTACCTTAGCTCAACCCCAAATATACACATTTACTAAATCTATGTAGATAAGGGTCAAAGCTGTATAACTGAGAGGAGACCTCCACATAGCCTTTAAAGGAATGCGGAGAACCGACCAGGGCTTCTGACCTAATGTCCAATCCTCACCTTCTCGTGGTGCACCCTGTTGGGTATCTACTTTGATACTGAACGAACGAGGATGGGCTGGCAATTTGGGATTTAGCCGACCAAATTGTATTCTTATTGGTTAAACCAAAATAAAAAATGATGGTACAACATGACAAAATTTCATGCCGGCTGGGGCGTCGCCCGGTTAAACAAGGCCCCCGTTGTTTTTGCCAGGGAACCAGGGCGAACAGCGAAAAGTCAGCTACTGGAACAAATCTGAAAACAAACCCCAACTCAACATCACCAGAGTTAAAGATCGGTACTATCAATGTAAGAAGCCTGAATGGCAAAGAAATGGAGCTAGCTGAGGAATTAGATAAGTACCAGATCGACATAATAGGGGTGACTGAAACAAAAAAGACCAAAACTGGTGAGATCTTTCTGAGCAATAAATACAAAATGTTATATTCAGGCAATAACAATCGAGGAAAAGAAGGAGTAGCCATAGTATTCAACACAAAATACGAGGCTAATCTTCTTGAATGGCAGTCAGTCTCAAGTAGAGTAATGTGGGCAAATATGAAAATGGGGAACTGGACAATGAGACTTATTTGTGCCTATGGTCCCACAGAAGGTTCTACTAAGGTAGAAGTGGAGGAATTTTTTGAGGCTTTAGAAAAAGCAACTGACACAATGAAAAATGAAAAGTTGGTCCTTGTTGGGGATCTAAATAGTAGAGTAGGAAATGATTGTGAGACATACAAAAATATTTTGGGAAAATTTGGAGAAAAGAGCAAAGCTAATAATAATGGCAAATATCTGTTGGATTTCTGCTCAGGACATGGACTGGTTATTACTAACACCATGTTCCAACATAAAAATGTGCACAAATTCACATGGAGAGAAGAGGCTAGGAATAAGAAAAGTCTCATCGACTATGTTATTGTTGATAGTGATGTTTTCTCCCTGGTGCAGGACACCAGAGTGTACAGAGGATTTGAAATTGGAAGTGATCACTATTTAGTCTTGAGCAGGATAAAATTGAATTTCATATTGAAAAGAATAACATGTAAGAAAGTTTTAAAGCGAATAAAAGTTGAGCAGCTCTCAGATGTAAACTGTAGACTAAAATACAGAAATATTATTGAAAAGAAAATGAAAGAGTTTGAGAACAGGAATCAAACCTTGGAGATTCAGTGGCAAACTCTGAAGGAAACATTGATTGATTCTGCCAGAGAGGCATGTGGTGAGGTTGTGTGCAAAGATAAAAAAATCAGAACTCCCTGGTGGACACAGGAAGTTAAAGAGGCAGTGAAGGAAAAGAAGAAAGCATATCAAAAGTTCCTGGCAAATAAGTCAGCTTTTACTCTTACAGAATACAGAGACAAATGTAAGAAAGCTAAACAGTGTGTAAAACTAGCTAAACAAAAGTCATGGGAGGACTTTGGCAAGAATATAGAAAATAAATATCAAGAAGGTGGCAAAATATTCTGGAGGTTGTTGAAGAAGCTTAGGAATGGAGGAAAGAGTGCTGTAAAAGGAGTTAGAGATGATAAAGGTGACATGAAAACAGGAGAAAAAGATATCCTTGAAGTATGGAGTAATTACTTTGAAAAACTGCTAAATGAAACAAGCAGTGATGACAGCACAGTGATAAAAAACACTGACCAGGCATGCAGTCAGGAATACATATCCATACTTGAAGTAGAAAAAGCCATCAAAGGCTTGAAATGTGGAAAGGCAGCAGGAGTAGATGATATTCGACCAGAAATGCTGAAGTATGGTGGTATAAGAGTCTTACAGTGGCTGCATTGCATAGTTCAGAAAGCCTGGACAGAGGGACGAATTCCCGATGATTGGAGTAGAGCTCTCATAGTACCCATATATAAAAAGGGAAATAAAACTGAATGTGAGAATTACAGAGGTATTTCCCTACTGAGTGTTCCTGGCAAGATCTATGCAAGTATACTTGAGAAACGGTTGAGAAGAATTGTGGAAGAAAAGCTTGGTGAAGAACAAGCTGGATTCACGCCAAATAGAGGCTGTCAGGATCAGATCTTCACTTTACGACAAATAGTCGAGAAAGCATGGGAATATAACAAAGATCTGTATCTAAGTTTTGTCGATTTGGAAAAGGCATATGACAAGGTGCCAAGAGAGAAGCTATTCAATACGCTGCAGTTATATGGTGTCAATGGGGCATTATATCAAGCAATACTTAGTCTTTATTTGAGTTGTGAGTCAGCAGTTAGAATTGAAGGAAGTACAGGAAGATGGTTTAATGTTAAATCTGGTGTGAGACAAGGATGTACATTATCCCCTCTGTTATTCATTATCTATATGGATCACATTATGAAGGAAAGTGGTATTAAACATGATATCAAAATTGGAGATGTTAATGTCAGCTCTTTGCTTTATGCGGATGATGTTATACTTCTAAATAAATCCGCTACAAGTCTGCAAGATTCTCTGACTAAATTGAATAGCTGTTGTAATAGATATGGTATGAAGGTCAGCAATAAAAAGACAAAGACAATGAAAATAGGCAGAATCATTGAAAATGTCAACTGTGTTGTGAATGGAGAACCTGTGGAACAAGTAAAACATTTCAGCTACTTAGGCACAATTTTTACTGAAGATGGTAAACTAAATATAGAAATAGACAACAGAATCAGCAAAGCTGGTATCGTGGGAAGTCAATTGAATAAATTCATATGGAATAAGAAAGAAATTAGTCGGAACACTAAATTAGCTGTATACAAGACTGTGTTCAAACCAATTTTAACTTATGGATCTGAGAGCTGGGTCAGAAGTAAAACACTTGACCAAAGACTAGAGACCGCAGATATGAGAGTCCTGAGAAAGATTAGAGGCATGAACAGATGGCATCAATGGCAATATCATATTAAAAATGAGGATATTAGGAAAGAACTTGACATTGTCAGCATCCAGGAATGCGTTAGCAGAGCTAATCTCAGATGGTATGGTCACTTAAATAGAATGGGAGAGGAAAGATTAGCAAAACAAGTGTTCTCTGCCAGGTTGGCAGGAAAACGACCCAGAGGAAGACCAAGATATAGGTGGATTGATACGGTACAAAGTGCCTTAGACGATAGAAATATAAGATCTGATAATGTTGGAGTCTTGACAAGTAACAGACTGATTTGGAGGAAAATTGTAGATAGGAAGTTAGTAATGATGTAATTTTTTCATGTAGTACTGTCATATCCTGTACACTCCTTGAGGGTACATGGCAGGAATTTGATGATGATGATGATGTAGAATTTTATTTCAATCGATAATATGATTATTATTATGTGCCACCTCCAAGGAATTCAAGGACTCATTGTGGGAGGGCACCCAACTCCATGCAACTCTACATCTACATGATGTAAAGATTCTAAAATATAGAACTATCAATAGAACTGTATAAAGATTTTAAATAACATTATTCTAGGCAAAAGATTACCAAATAAATATTAACACTTAATCAAATTTTAAATGCTGAACTGGTTGGCTGAGTTGATAGTGTATCTGCTTTCCAACTGATAGACTGTAGGATGTAAATGCCACAGTGCCATGGATATTTGTGAAAATTTCTATGTGGTAGATGGTGCTCATCACTCATGTGAGATCATAATTCTACTTAATTAAAGGCCTGTAGTAGCTTGAAAAATTATCATGAAACTACCCTAATGTTACACATCATGAGTAAAGGCATGGCAACATATAAGGAAAAACTATATATATATATATATATTACACAAAAATACACACTTTCGGATTCTTCTGATTCCGAATCAAATGTATTGATAATCCTTCTATGTTTCTTCTTGTTTTTTGACTTTACTTCTCTTTCTTCAGCTTCTGGGAGAGAAAGAAAAATTCATGTAAGTATTTGTACATCACTAGTTCATATAACTACCACACAAATAAAACAATTATAAATAAGGGTAATGCATTATAATGAACTTCATTTATTAGATATATTTCCCACAATGCAGTATATTGTCTAACTAAAGTTTTATATGGTTGGTAAAAAGTACTCTTTAATAGAACTGTTCATCATTTATTCTTTTGATAAATGATATGATGGCAACCTTTTGTTAAATTTATGTGTGTGTGTGTGTGTGTGTGTTTATAGCCTTTCCTGGATGAAGGAATGAATGACAAGTTGCAAAAAAGCTTTGTCACAACAAGCACATTAGTAATGTGAGAACACACATTTTCCTATTTTTGTTATGTTGGATGTACAGTATTTATGTGTATGTCTGGGAAACATCATCAAGAACAAGCAAACTGAAAAATTTCTAAAGTTGAATTTCAAAATTATTTAATTAATCATTACAAAATGTGAAATTCAACTCATCTAGGCATGCTAAAAAAAGCATCATGCAAATAAGCATAATGCAATTAAATGTTTAGCTTGTAACATTATATTGCATAAGATAAATAAGCACAGGGTATTACATTTGAGATCCAACAGTCTTCTATAAATTCATCTAGTTTTTGTTTTGCATTCAAAAGGATAAAGTAAAATAATAGCAATAGCAATACAGTATGGTGTTTCCTAAGCAAGGTTTCCACCTGCATTGTTTAATCATTCTGCATGTCTAGAATTTGCAGTTATCACAGGATTACACACACACACACACACACACACACCTACTCCTGTGATAACTGCAAAATCTGTATATGTGTGTGTGTGTGTGTGCGTGTGTGTGTGTGCGATATAACGGATTTATTGGCTGAGCAACATATTTGAAGTAGATTAAATGACTGGAAGCCAAGAAATAAAAATAGAAACACTATATTTTATTTAAATAAACTGCAGAACTAGTTTCACCTTCTTAGAAGACTTCATCAGGTACATTACTTGAATAAGAGAGAAATACAAATAAACATTGTGAGAGAATAGCTATAAATATTCCATATTTATTGCTATTCTTTCACAATGTTTGTTCTCACAAAGTTCCACAGCCTTATTAACATCAAGATTACTTAATATTCTAAACACTTACTTCCCGTTCTTGAACGGTCAGTCTTCTGTCCTCCTTCCTACTGCTATCCAACACTTCTCTTAGCTCCCCAACATGAAATACACTACCAAAATCTTATTGAACATTTCTACTCTATCTTCAGCAGATGAGACTGATATTCCATCTCCAGCAACTAAAGTCAGTCTTCCATATTCACTCCTTCTACTAGTGACATAACTAGAATTTGTAGGATTCTGATTTACTGCTTCAGCCGATTTCCTTTCATATGCCAATTTCTCCTTTCTCATGACACTCAACACCTTTCTAGATTTTCACCTTATACTCCCCATGAAGCTGAGAGGATATCCTGTTCTTTATATCTCCTCCATAACATCCTCTTTCACAAAAGCTGCTGCAAAATTCATCCATTTCACTCCTACATTATTTATCCTCCTCACCT
Organism: Typopeltis vanoorti; assembly: GCF_054136105.1. Classification (NCBI taxonomy): domain Eukaryota; kingdom Metazoa; phylum Arthropoda; class Arachnida; order Uropygi; family Thelyphonidae; genus Typopeltis; species Typopeltis vanoorti. Next base: position 73,857,529 of record NC_143572.1, on the reverse strand, counting down.
TAGGAATTCAATCTGATATAAGTAACACATTATGGACCAAGTGACAGGAACTGCTGATTTTTCTTCCCTTCAAATGTTTAAGTCACTGCACATGACCAAATTATTTCCTTAATTTATCATAGTCCACTGGGTAATTCCATTCATCTATCTTGTTCTGTGAAGCTTGTACCTGTCTAGCCACCCACCTCTGATGTCAAAACCACACGATCACTGTCTCCAATTGGTGGCACTGTAGTGACATCTTCCATTTATCGCTGTATGAGACAATATTATTAAATCCAATACTCATGATCCATGTGTAGCTTCATCTACATGCTGTATAAGGTAGGTTGTCCCTAAGTAGCCAAAGGAATTCAATCTCCTTACTCATATATGTTATTTCTTGCTTCCATAGTTAGGCAGCCATTATTATTACCCTCTTGCTGCTCACCAGTCTCATTTGTCTAAACAATTTCAGAATGATCTCTATATTCCCTGGCCTGTAGCAACACCTAACTAAATATCTAAAATTCATGCTTATATCAACCTTATATATATATATATATATATACTCTGTATCGAGCCCCGATAAGACCTCATCTCGACTACTGTGCCCAGATTTGGTCACCTCAGTTCCTTCTTGATGGGGAGGAGGTGGAGAGGATCCAGAGGCGAGTGACTAAGATGATAGCAGGTCTATGGAATGAACCATATGAAAACAGGTTGAAGATTTGTGGGTTGCAGAAACTAGTTGATAGGCGGAAAAGGGGAGATATGATTGAGACATTCAAATTGCTAAAAGGATTCTACAGGATTAATTCAGAGGATATTTTTGAGATCAGGACTGGTGGGTGGGAGAACTAGGGGACACCTATGGAAGCTGGGCAAGAATGTGGTTAGCAGGGGTGTTAGAACTGGGTTCTTTACTTTTAGAGTGGTAAATGAGTGGAATAAGCTGCCAGAGTCTGTTGTGGGTGCTATGACAGTGAGCGAGTTCAAGGCAAGGTATGATAGATACTGTGAGAAAGTTGAATAGTTGTGTGGACATGATGTTTAGGGCCTCCCTGGAGTAGCCTGAAATAATAATAATAATAATAATAATAATAATATATATATATATATACATACATGTAGTTGAAGCTACACATGGAACATGAGTATAAGATTTAATAATAAGGAAAGGAAGGAATGAGGAATAGGAGAAACAGGTTCAATGTGTTTGCAATTGTACTGAAAAGGATGTGTGTGTGTGTGCTTTACATCATGACATAGTAAATACTTAATGTGAAGTCATTAGCCTCTATATACAAATAGTTTAGTCATGAAGATACTTCACAAGCAAACTTTATTTGCTTATACATGGATATAAGATTAAAGAAGAATATAATTTCTGGGCAATTTATCTTAATATATATATATATATGTGTGTGTGTGTGTGTGTGTGTGTGTGTGATATTTTGTTTGTCCATCTTTTGAAGGACAAAAAAAAAGTTAATACAGTCAGATATTTAATTATTACCCATGCAACTAGAGACATTCACTCTTTCACTGCCAGTCACAACCATCACTTTGAAATATTCATGTTGGAGGTTTAATGGAATATTTACAGCACTAGGAAAGGATTAAAAATTAATTTTAATGCTTACGATATTTTGTCTCAGTCACTGAGGCATCTTCAGAGATTACAAATAACTCTTGTAACACACAAAGACAACACAATACTAAATGAAACATATGAGTGACTCTAAAATCTTATCTAGGTAGTGTGCCCTATGGGCATTTGTAGGTGGCCAAGGATGTAAAGTTGGATCTCTGAGAATTATTGTTATGGCCAGATTGACCATAGTCACGATTGCAGATGTATGATTTGTGTTCCTCTAAATGGATGGTCATTAATTTACCTGTCTTTCCAAAGTATCTTTCACTTATTTTTTGTGCAGTTTGTGTGCCCTGTTTTCATTTGTATACTTTATCCCCCGATGATGTTTCTGTGACAGAAGCAAAATATTGGAACCATTAAACTTCTGTTTAATTCTATAATAAATTTAGTTTAATCTTTTATCCAAGTGTAAGCAAACAAAGTTTGCACCTGAAGTATCTTCAGGACTGAGGCAACTCATAGTAAAGGTGGACCAAGCTCTCATCACTCCTTGTCTCAGTATCTCCCATAATGCAAAACACATCTCTTTGCGGACATGTATAATGCTATGCATTAAGGGAAGAGCCACTACCCAGGAAGGTCTCATCAGTGGGAGCCAGACCCAGAAGTGGTGATACTAAGACAAGCAATGGAGAGGTCATATTTATTTATATGAGTTGCCAAAAGGTGTACCACCTTATTATTAATTTACTCTGGATTTAGAGAAAGATGTTGGAAGTTTATTTTCCACTTGGAATAAGATGGTACACCTTTTGGCAACTCGTATAAGTAAATATGACCTCTCCATTGTTTCTGCCTTAGTATCACCACTTCTGGGTCTGGCTCCCACTGACGAGACCTTAATAAAGGTCAAAACCGGTCTGGGTGTTGGAAGTTTATTTTCCACTTGGAATAAGATGGTACACCTTTTGGCAACTCGTATAAGTAAATATGACCTCTCCATTGTTTCTGCCTTAGTATCACCACTTCTGGGTCTGGCTCCCACTGACGAGACCTTAATAAAGGTCGAAACCGGTCTGGGTGTTGGAAGTTTATTTTCCACTTGGAATAAGATGGTACACCTTTTGGCAACTCGTATAAGTAAATATGACCTCTCCATTGTTTCTGCCTTAGTATCACCACTTCTGGGTCTGGCTCCTACTGACGAGACCAGTCTGGGTAGTGAACCTTCCCTTAATGCATAGCATTATACATGTCCGCAAGGAGATGTGCTTTGCATTATGGGAGATACTGATACCAGGAGTGATGAGAGCTTGGTTCACCTTTACTATGAGTTGCCTCAGTCCTGAAGATACTTCAGGCACACAAACTTTGTTTGCTTACACTTGGATAATGGATTAAACTAAATTTATTATTCTGTTTAATTCATTCCTTGTACTGTGTTTATTTCATTAAACCATAACATGAGCTTCAACAAATACTTAAGCCTAAATACAAGATGGTATATCAAGCAGAATCATATCAAAAATGATATTGGGAAGGAACGTAAAAATGTTAGCATTCAAGAATGTGTGAGAAGAAATAATCTAAGATAGTATGTACTTAAACGAAATGAGAGAAGAAAGGTTTGCAAAACAGTGTTTGATGCTATGATGCTTGGAAAACTAGATGAAGACCAGGGTCTAGGTGGATTGATGCAGTGCAAAGTGCTGTAGAAGACATAAATATCTGATCCACCTACACCCTGGCATCGTCTTCCTGTAGTTTTTCTTCTGTCCTAATTTGGAAGGAAATTGTCAATAGGAAGTTAACAATAACATAAATTTATCATGTCTTCCCCCCTGTTTTGAGGGTGTATACAATTTATATCAGAATCAGATTATGATATACACATATGGATATGAAGTTACAAATGAAATACATGTAAAATAAAATGGAGATACTATATAAAAATACACATACTTCGAGATTTTCTTGATTGAGAATCAAAGGCACCAATCATTTTTCCATGCTTCTTGATTTTGGCCTTTTCTTTTATTTCTTCCTCTTCTGAAAATCAAATAATCATATAAATTACACAATGGTTTTTCTATTACTATCAGATCCCTAGATTTACATCTCACAGAAAATACTTTTGGGTAAACAAGGATAGATAGTCTATTTATAGAACCACACCTTAAGTTGTTATTATTACCAGCATTTGCTTATTTAGTAAACCATCTATTTAGAGAACCATATCCCAAGTTATTATTATTACCAGCATCTGCTTAATGTGATTTTTTTTTCTTGGAATGGGTACTTTCCCAAGCAGAGGCAGCATAGCTACACTGCCCCAGATAATAATAATAAAATAAATCATGGTGAAATTTGTTTCACCATGATTTATGAAGCTTGAAATTTCTTTTCTTTTAGATCAAATGAGTGAAATTTGATAATGCTTGTTTGCAATAAGTATATACTTGGGGATAAAAGCAAAGCACTTAAACTCACAAGATATCACATCATAAAATAAATGTTAAACAGATGTAAATTTGTGAATATTTTGGGAAAAAACTCAATGCATTTTGAATTTTTTCAAAATGCACATCCCAAAGTTTTACACACTTTTTATGTATTACTTATAGATTTGTTTTTGCTTTAAGTTAGTCATAGAAAAAAAAAAAAAACCTTCAGTTTTCATGCATTATAACAAGATATATCATATGGGTAGAACCAAAGTGAAAAGAGAAAGACAATGATCAGTAAGAGTAGCAAAGGATGCACAAAGCTACATACATATGGCTAAGCTAAGGAAGAATTTACTGCTTCATGAAAATAAACTGCTGAAGTGGAATGCAGACACATGAAAAAAGATACATGTGTTTCAAGAAGAGAATATAACATTCTGGGTCAGGTATAATGCATGACACCCTCGCCCAACAAGTTACAGTGGGTATAAACAGGTGCATGGATTTTGAGAATTCAGAACATATTATATTATTAAAGCTATCTTTTGATAATTCAATATAATTTTATTTTTAATTTGTGTGTTTACCTAGTTATGCTATGCCCACCAAAAAGGAAAGATCCTAGTGAATCTGTTTCAAACAAAAACAAAAGTATTCATTATTAAACAACTACCATGTTATAGCAAAACTT